>NC_091985.1:34356531-34656531 GCF_044704955.1 Pristiophorus japonicus | reverse complement strand
TGCTAATGGTGGCACTAAACAACCCAATTTCTCCCCCTGTGGCTTTGAGGCTTTCGATTGGTAAGTTGCAGTTCTCTATCGTATTATATGCTGAGGCACTAATTGCCTATGTGGATTTGAACGCTCTCAGAGAATCACAGAAATTTACAGCATGGAAGGAGGCCAACAAGAGGCAATCCAGCCTAATCCCACTTTCCAGCCCTGTAGGTTACGGCACTTCGAGTGCACATCCAAGTACTTTTTAAATGTGGTAAGGGTTTCTGCCTCCACCACCCTTTCAGACAGTGCGTTCCAGACCCTCACCACCCTTATACACCTCAATGAGGTCTCCCCTCAGCCTCCTCTGTTCCAAGGAAAACAAACCCAGCCTATCCAATCTGTCCTCATAGCTAAGATTCTCCACTCCCGGCAACATCCTCGTAAATTTCCTCAGTATCCTCTCTCATTTTGCCTGTATGATTTCAGGGGGAATCGGTCTGGAATTCAGCTGGAATGAATGGAATGCTCTGGACTGTGGGCCAACCTTCACTGTGAACCTGGTTGGGACGAGCCAGACATTGACTTGACTTGTCTTGACCTGGTTCACAGTGAATGATAGTAACAAGGAAGTTATGATGAAAAGTAGGACCTCAAAAGTAGTAATCTCGGGATTGCTACCAGTGCCACGTGATAGTCAGAGTAGGAATCGCAGGATAGCGCAGATGAATACGTGGCTTGAGCAGTGGTGCAGCAGGGAGGGATTCAAATTCCTGGGGCATTGGAACCGGTTCTGGGGGAGGTGGGACCAGTACAAACCGGACGGTCTGCACCTGGGCAGGACCGGAACCAATGTCCTAGGGGGAGTGTTTGCTAGTGCTGTTGGGGAGGATTTAAACTAATATGGCAGGGGGATGGGAACCAATGCAGGGAGACAGAGGGAAACAAAAAGGAGGCAAAAGCAAAAGACAGAAAGGAGATGAGGAAAAGTGGAGGGCAGAGAAACCTAAGGCAAAGAACAAAAAGGGCCACTGTACAGCAAAATTCTAAAAGGACAAAGGGTGTTAAAAAAACAAGCCTGAAGGCTTTGTGTCTTAATGCAAGGAGTATCCGCAATAAGGTGGATGAATTAACTGTGCAAATAGATGTTAACAAATATGATGTGATTGGGATTACGGAGACGTGGCTCCAGGATGATCAGGGCTGGGAACTCAACATCCAGGGGTATTCAACATTCAGGAAAGATAGAATAAAAGGAAAAGGAGGTGGGGTAGCATTGCTGGTTAAGGAGGAGATTAATGCAATAGTTAGGAAGGACATTAGCTTGGATGATGTGGAATCTATCTGGATAGAGCTGCAGAATACCAAAGGGCAAAAAACGTTAGTGGGAGTTGTGTACAGACCTCCAAACAGTAGTAGTGATGTTGGGGAGGGCATCAAACATGAAATTAGGGGTGCGTGCAATAAAGGTGCAGCAGTTATAATGGGTGACTTTAATATGCACATAGATTGGGTTAACCAAACTGGAAGCAATACGGTGGAGGAGGATTTCCTGGAGTGCATAAGGGATGGTTTTTTAGACCAATATGTCGAGGAACCAACTAGGGGGGAGGCCATCTTAGACTGGGTATTGTGTAATGAGAGAGGATTAATTAGCAATCTCGTTGTGCGAGGCCCCTTGTGGAAGAGTGACCATAATATGGTGGAATTCTGCATTAGGATGGAGAATGAAACAGTTAATTCAGAGACCATGGTCCAGAACTTAAAGAAGGGTAACTTTGAAGGTATGAGGCGTGAATTGGCTAGGATAGATTGGCGAATGATACTGAAGGGGTTGACTGTGGATGGGCAGTGGCAGACATTTAGAGACCGCATGGATGAACTACAACAATTGTACATTCCTGTCTGGCGTAAAAATAAAAAAGGGAAGGTGGCTCAACCGTGGCTATCAAGGAAAATCAGGGATAGCATTAAAGCCAAGGAAGTGGCATACAAATTGGCCAGAAATAGCAGCGAACCCGGGGACTGGGAGAAATTTAGAACTCAGCAGAGGAGGACAAAGGGTTTGATTAGGGCAGGGAAAATGGAGTACGAGAAGAAGTTTGCAGGGAACATTAAGACGGATTGCAAAAGTTTCTATAGATATGTAAAGAGAAAAAGGTTAGTAAAGACAAACGTAGGTCCCCTGCAGTCAGAATCAGGGGAAGTCATAACGGGGAACAAAGAAATGGCAGACCAATTGAACAAGTACTTTGGTTCGGTATTCACTGAGGAGGACACAAACAACCTTCCGGATATAAAAGGGGTCAGAGGGTCTAGTAAGGAGGAGGAACTGAGGGAAATCCTTATTAGTCGGGAAATTGTGTTGGGGAAATTGATGGGATTGAAGGCCGATAAATCCCCAGGGCCTGATGGACTGCATCCCAGAGTACTTAAGGAGGTGGCCTTGGAAATAGTGGATGCATTGACAGTCATTTTCCAACATTCCATTGACTCTGGATCAGTTCCTATGGCGTGGAGGGTAGCCAATGTAACCCCACTTTTTAAAAATAAAAGGAGGGAGAGAGAAAACACGTAATTATAGACCGGTCAGCCTGACATCGGTAGTGGGTAAAATGATGGAATCAATTATTAAGGATGTCATAGCAGTGCATTTGGAAAGAGGTAATCTGATAGGTCCAAGTCAGCATGGATTTGTGAAAGGGAAATCATGCTTGACAAATCTTCTGGAATTTTTTGAGGATGTTTCCAGTCGAGTGGACCAGGGAGAACCAGTTGATGTGGTATATTTGGACTTTCAGAAGGCTTTCGACAAGGTCCCACACAAGAGATTAATGTGCAAAGTTAAAGCACATGGGATTGGGGGTAGTGTGCTGACATGGATTGAGAACTGGTTGTCAGACAGGAAGCAAAGAGTAGGAGTAAATGGGGACTTTTCAGAATGGCAGGCAGTGACTAGTGGGGTACCGCAAGGTTCTGTGCTGGGGCCCCAGCTGTTTACACTGTACATTAATGATTTAGACGAGGGGATTAAATGTAGTATCTCCAAATTTGCGGATGACACTAAGTTGGGTGGCAGTGTGAGCTGCGAGGAGGATGCTATGAGGCTGCAGAGCGACTTGGATAGGTTAGGTGAGTGGGCAAATGCATGGCAGATGAAGTATAATGTGGATAAATGTGAGGTTATCCACTTTGGTGGTAAAAACAGAGAGACAGACTATTATCTGAATGGTGACAGATTAGGAAAAGGGGAGGTGCAAAGAGACCTGGGTGTCATGGTACATCAGTCATTGAAGGTTGGCATGCAGGTACAGCAGGCGGTTAAGAAAGCAAATGGCATGTTGGCCTTCATAGCGAGGGGATTTGAGTACAGGGGCAGGGAGGTGTTGCTACAATTGTACAGGGCCTTGGTGAGGCCACACCTGGAGTATTATGTACAGTTTTGGTCTCCTAACCTGAGGAAGGACATTCTTGCTATTGAGGGAGTGCAGCGAAGGTTCACCAGACTGATTCCCGGGATGGCGGGACTGACCTATCAAGAAGGACTGGATCAACTGGGCTTGTATTCACTGGAGTTCAGAAGAATGAGAGGGGACCTCATAGAAACGTTTAGAATTCTGACGGGGTTAGACAGGTTAGATGCAGGAAGAATGTTCCCAATGTTGGGGAAGTCCAGAACCAGGGGACACAGTCTAAGGATAAGGGGGAAGCCATTTAGGACTGAGATGAGGAGGAATTTCTTCACCCAGAGAGTGGTGAACCTGTGGAATTCTCTACCACAGAAAGTTGTTGAGGCCAATTCACTAAATATATTCAAAAAGGAGTTAGATGAAGTCCTTACTACTAGGGGAATCAAGGGGTATGGTGAGAAAGCAGGAATGGGGTACTGAAGTTGCATGTTCAGCCATGAACTCATTGAATGGCGGTGCAGGCTCGAAGGGCCGAATGGCCTACTCCTGCACCTATTTTCTTTGTTTCTAACCTGTATAAAACATTGGTTCGGCCTCAACTGGAGTATTGTGTCCAATTCTGGGCTCCGCACTTTAGGAAGGATGTGAAGGCCTGAAAGAAGGATGTGAAGGTCTTAGAGAGGGTGCAGAAAAGATTTACGAGAATGGTTCCAGGGATGAGGAACTTCAATTACATGGATGGACTGGAGAAGCTGGCATTGTTTTCCTTGGAACAGAGAAGATTGAGAGGAGATTTGATAGAGGTGTTCAAAATCATGAGGGGTCTAGACAGAGTAGATAGAGAGAAACTGCTCCCATTGGCGGAGGGGTCGAAAACCAGAGGACACAGATTTAAGGTGATTGGCAGAAGAACCAAAGGCGACATAAGAAAAAACTTTTTTACGCAGCGAGCGGTTAGGATCTGGAATGCACTCACTGCCTGAGAAGTTGGTGGAGGCAGACTTAATCGTGGCTTTCAGAAGGGAGTTGGATAAGTACCTGAAGAAAGAACATTTGCAGGGCTATGGGGAAAGGGTGGGGGAGTGGGACTAGCTGAAGTGCTCTTGCAGAGAACCAGCATGGGCTCGACGGGCCGAATGGCCTCCTGTGCTGTAACCATTCTTTGATTCTGTTTTGTGAAAGCACAGTATGGCGCTATGATAATTTCTATTTACATAGTGCATCTAACGTAGAAAAACATCCTGAGGAACTTGACAGAAGTATAACTGGAAAAAATCTGACACCAAACAAAAAATGGAGATATTAAGATGGAGTAACTAAATGCTTAGTTAATGCAGTGGGTTTTAAGGAGGAGAGGGAGGCAGAGAGGATAATAAAGGGAATTCCAACGCTCAGTGCCGAGGTGGCCCAAGGCAGGGCCCGCCAATGGTGTGTGAAGGGAATTCAGAATACACAAGAGGCTAGAATTGAAGGAACACAGAGTTCGTGGAGGGTTGTAGAGCTGGAGGAGGTAACAGAACTAGGGAGGGGCGAGGTGATGGAGGGGTTTGAATGCGAGCATGACAATTTTAAAATTGAGGCGCTGGGGGACTGGGGGCCAATGTAGGTCACTGAGCACAGGGGATCTGAGTGAGTGGGACTCTGCAGGTTAGGATATGGCCAGTAGTTTTGAATGAATTGATGTTCATGGAGGGTGGGGGATGGGAGGCCGGCCACGGCAGCGTTGGAATAGTCGAGTGCAGGTGACAAAGGCATTGATTAGGAGTTTTGGCAGAAAATGGACTGAGGCAGGAGCGGAGATGGGCAATGTTACGGAGGTGGAAGTAGGTGGTATTTGTGATGGGGAGGATATTGGGTAAGAAGCTCAGCGAGATTGCCAGCAATCTGGTTCAACTTGAGACCGTGACAAGAGAGATGGAATGAATTGGTGGCGAAGGATTGGAGTTGGTGACGAGGGCTGAAGACAATGCCTTTGATCTTCCCAGTATTTAACTGGAACAATTGCAGATTATCCAGGACTGTATGTTCACCAACATAGAGGCAGTGGAGGTGGTGGTGAGGTAGAGCTGAGTGTCGTCAGTGCACATGTAGAACCTGATGTCATGTCTTCGGATAAGGTCACTAAGGGGCAGAATGTTAATGAGGAAGAGGTGATGGCCAAGGATCGATGTGGAGAATATTTGGGCAGAAGCTCAGCTCAGGGTTGAATAGGATGCCAATCCTGAGGCCGTGAGACAAGGCTGCAGAGAGGCCAAGACGGGCGAGGGGGATAGTGCACCAGGATGTCATGGTGACTTCCATTCAGGCCGCTTCAGTGCTGCGACAGGCAGAAACCTGATTGGAGAGATTCAAACATGGAGTGGTGGGATGGATGGGCACAGAGTTGGGAGGTCTTAACTGATAAGGGGTTATGGGGAGCGGGCAGGGAAGTGGACCTGAGTCCATGATCAGATCAGCCATGATCGTATTGAATGGCGGAGCAGGCTCGGGGGGCCGTTTGGCCTACTCCTGCTCCTATTTCTTATGCTCTTATGTAGGTGACAACACATTGAAGGACTTTGGAGAGGAAAGAGAGATTGGAGATGGGGCAGTCATTTGCAAGGGCAGAGGGGTTGAGGTGGGTTCTTTGGGGAGGGGACTGGTGATGGTTTAAAAAGGGACGGGAACAGTACCTGAGGAGGGGGAACCATTTACAGTGTCAGCTAGTATGGGACCAGGAAGGGAAGTTAGACGGTAAGCAGTTTAGTGCAAATGGGCCCAAAATGGGTCTCGTGTACACGATGAGCTCGGAGAGGGCATGAGGGGAGATAAGAGAGAAATCAAAGAGAGACGGTGGCTGAGGATCAGGGCAGAAGGGAACACAACAACAACTTGTATTATATAGTGCCTTTAATGTAATAAAATATCCTAATGTGCTTCATAGCAGCGTTATCAAATAGAATTTGACACTGACCCATAAAAGGAGATATTAGGGCAGATGACCAAAAGCTTTGTCAAAGAGGTAGGTTTTAAGGAGTGTCTTAAAGGAGGAAAGAGAGGGAGAGCGGTTTAGAGAGGGAATTCCAGAGCTTAGGACCTGGGCAGCTCAAGGCATGGCTGCCAATGGTGGAGTGATTAAAATCGGGGATGCTCAAAAGGCCAGAATTGGAGGAGCGCAGAGATCTCGGAGGGTTGTAGGGCTGGTGGACGTTACAGAGATAGGGAGGGGAGTGGAGGGGGTCTGGCACAGCCTCGATTTCATGTTGTTGGTTAATCGGTAGCCAGTGTAGGTCAGCGAGCACAGTGGTGATGGGTGAAGTTTAGTTTGATGAGCAAAAGCAAATGGAGTGGGGGGTGGGATGGAATGTACCAGAAGCAGCTGGGATGTGGACAACACTAGTAAGGCTGCATTTATAACCCATCTGTAGTTGCCCTGAGAAGGTGGTATCAACCATGTAATGTGGGACTGAAGTCACGTGTGGTCAGACCAAGTAGGGATGGCAGGTTTGATACGAATGACCATATTTACCGAATTCAGTTTTGCAAGTTCCGATGGTTAGATTTGGATCCTTGATCTCTGGGTTGTTGGATCAGCACTGTAACCCCTACACAACTGTACCCTTCATTGTTAATGTCATTACGTAGCAAAGGCATTGATGATCTGCATTGGGAGCCATTAGAGACCCCAAACTGAACATGGCAACTAAATTATTGTTTTGTGTTTTAAAAAAAAAAAGAAGTTACTTATTGTGTATTATTGCCTTATTTTGGGCTGCTATGTACCACCCGTGTCTGCAGGGTCGTGCACCACAGTGTTTGCAGTGAAGCTGTTGTTCGCAGGCGTGGATCCAATCTCCCGGCCCTGTGAGGAGTACTGTTGGATTTGCTCATTTCTTCCTCAGAGTAGCCTGGGTGAGATCGGGAGTTCATTGTGTATGTGTGTTTTTGTCGGGGAGGTCACTGGCACAAAGCGGAATTCTATCCCCTCAGTAGTGCAGCCCAAACAGTCAAAACAACATGTCCAGTTAGTGGAGTGATTACTGGGGAGGAATCTAATCACACCACCATTTTCAATGCTGTCTTTATCTAACTACTGCCTTGTAATGATGCCCCAGGTGTCCGTCGTTCTCTGGATATTCGCATTCGTATTTGATTAGATCGAACCAGCGATGACTTGGCTTTCTATAAGTTGGAAGAATCATTTTGTGCTGTATGATGTGTGACCAGCAGGGGGTGAGCTTGCTTCACCTGGTGCCGTGTGGCTGATTACATTTACATTTCGATAAGTGCTGCCACCGAGTGCAAAGTTACCTCTGCCAGAGTTGTACATTACATCTCATTTTCTCTTTCCTTTGATTTCCAAAGAATTTTTTAAAAACTCTGTGTTAGAAAACTTCTTAAGAGGACTCTTCCGAAACAAGAGGGTTAATGGAAAACCTGGAATGTAAATATTAATAGATGATTTGAAAAATTGTACATTTTTTCTTAAATGCTGTTACCTTTAACACTGTTGACCTCAGTTTTCTCTTCCACGCATCACTGGACACACAGCCTATCTGTTCCCATGGTTTAGCAGAGGTAGCTCGCTATTTCATCAGAATTAAAATTTTTATGATACTCTCCCTTAAAAAGTGTGTGGCACAGAGGGTTAGATACTGTCCTTTCATTTCCGAGACGTGGACTCAGCCCAGACTGATGGAATGAAAGGTTCCTCTGACTGCAGCTGTAGTTCTCCGTGAAATGAACTAGAGCAGTCTCAATCCAGTTCCAAGTCCTGCTCGCCCATTACCCCTGTGCTCACTGACTTACATTGGCTCCTGGTCCGGCAAAGCCTTGATTTAAAAATTCTTATCCTCATGTTCAAATCCCTCCATGACATCGCCTCTTCCTATCCCTGTAGCCTCCTCCAACCCTACAACCCTCTGACATCTCTGCTCCCCTCCAGTTCTGTCCTCTTGAGCATCCTCGCTTTTAATCGCTCCACCATTGGCGTCCGTGCCTTTAGCTGCCAAGGCCCTAAGCTCTGGAATTCCCTCACTAAACCTCTCCACCTCTCTCCTCTTTTAAGACGCTCCTTAAAACCTAGCTCTTTGACCAAGCTTTTGGTCACCTGCCCTACTTTCTCCTTATGTGGCTCGGTGTTAATTGTGTTTTAGAACGCTCCCCTGTGAGGCACCTTGGGGCATTTTGCTACGTTAAAGGTGCTATATAAATACAAGTTGTTGTGGATCTGGCTATGCTACCCGTGGACTGGATGCCTGAAATCATTATCATCATTGGCAGTCCCTCGGAATCGAGGAAGGCTTGCTTCCACTCTTAAAATGAGTCCTTAGGTGGCTGTGCAGTCCAATACGAGAGCCACAGTCCCTGTCACAGGTGGGACAGATAGTCGTTGAGGGAAGGGGTGGGTGAGACAGGTTTGCCACACGCTCTTTCCGCTGTCTACGCTTGATCTCTGCATGCTCTCGGCAATGAGATTCGAGGTGCTCAGCGCCCTCTTGGATGCACTTCCTCCACTTAGGGCGGTTTTTGGCCAGGGACTCCCAGGTGTCAGTGGGGATGTTGCACTTTATCAGGGAGGCTTTGAGGGTGTCTTTGTAATATTTCGTCTGCTAACCTTTGGCTCATTTGCCATGAAGGAGTGCCGAGCAGAGCGCTTGCTTTGGGAGTCTCGTGTCTAGCATGCAGACAATGTGCCCTGCCCAGCGGAGCTGATCAAGTGTGGTCAGTGCTCCTGAGCTGGGAATGTTGGCCTGGTCGAGGACGCTAACGTTGGTGCGTCTGTCCTCCCAGGGGATTTGTAGGATCTTGTGGAGACATCATTGGTGGTATTTCTCCAGCGACTTGAGGTGCCTACTGTACATGGTCCATGTTTCTGAACCATACAGGAGGGCGGGTATATTACTACAGCCCTGTAGACCATGAGCTTGGTGGCAGATTTGAAGGCCTGGTCTTTGAACACTCTTTTCCTCAGGCAGCCGAAGGTGCACTGGAGGCGGTGTTGAATTTCGTCATCAGTGTCCGCTCTTGTTGATAAGGGGCTCCTAAGATATGGGAAATGGTCCACGTTGTCCAGGGCCACGCCGTGGATCTTGATGACTGGGGGACAGTGCTGTGCGGCGAGGACAGGCTGGTGGAGGACCTTTGTCTTCGCGTAAGGTTTAGCGTAAGGCCCATGCTTTCGAACGCCTCAGTAAATACGTTGACTGTGTCCTGGAATTCAGCCTCTGTATGTGCGTGGCACAGTCAACAAGCTCCCCGCTGGAGTGGAACTAAACTACAGAACCAGTGGGAACCTGTTCAACCTTCGCCCTCTCCAGGCCAGATCCAAGATGCCTGAAATAGGAGGAGCTTCATTTCCCAGCACTAATTGTAGATGGGAAATGTGTCAACGTCTGCCTTCAGGCTGGCCTCTTGGTTGCCTGGGGTTTTACGGTATAAATACATGCACAGCAATTTACATTTATATAACCTAATCAAACATCTCCAAATGCTGCTGCTGACTGACGAGGCGCATGGGATTCAGAACAACTTACACGTGCCGATCATTTAATGTAGTAGCCTGAGGTGCTTCAAGGGCTGCGGTTGTAAGGGACAGCAAGCAGTAGAACAACAACAACTTGTATTTATATAGCGCCTTTAATGTTGTGAAACGTCTCAAGGCACCTCACAGGAGTATTATGCAATAAAAATTTGACATGCAGCCGCATAAGTAGAAATTAGTGCAGGTTGGTCAAAGAGGTAGGTTTTAAGGAGCGTCTTGAAGAAGGAAAGAAAAGCGGAGAGGTTTAGGCAGGGAGTTCCAGAGCTTGGGGCTTAGGCAACAGAAGGCACGGCCACCAATGGTTGAGCGATTATAATCAGGGATGCTCAGGAGGGCAGAATTAGAGGAGTGAAGAAATCTTGAGGATTGTGCGGCTGGAGGAGATTACAGAGATAGGGACGGGTGAGGCCATGGAGGGATTTGAAAACAAGGATAAGAATTTTGAAATCAAAATCAATGTAGATCAGTGAGCACAGGGGTGATGGGTGAGCGGGACTTGGTGTGAGTTAGGACACGGGCAGCCGAGTTTTGGATCACCTTTAGTTTACGTAGGGTGGAATGTGGGAGGCCAGCCAGGAGTGCGTTGGAATAGTCAAGTCTAGAGGTAACAAAGGCATGGATGAGGGCTTCAGCAGCAGATGCGCTGAGACAAGGGTAGAGACGGGCAATGTCTTTAAGGTGGAAATAGATGGTCATAGTTATGCTGTGGATATGTGGTCGAAAGCTCATTTCAGGGTCAAATGTAACACCAAGGTTGCGAACAGTCTGGTTCAGCCTCAGACAGAAGTTGGGGAGAGGGATGGAGTCAGTGGCTCGGGAACGGAGTTTGTGGCGGGGACCGAAAACAATCGCTTCGGTCTTCTCAATACTCAATTAGAGAACATTTCTGTTCATCCAGAACTGGATGTCGGACAAACAGTTTGACAGTTTAGAGACCGTGGAGGAATCGAGAGAAGTGGTAGTGAGGTGAAGCTGGGTGTCGTCAGCGTACATGTGGAAACTGACGCTGTGTTTCCGGATGATGTCGCCAAGGGGCAACATGTAGATGAGAAATAGGGCCAAGGATAGATCTGTGCCGGACACCAGAGGTAACGATGCGGGAGTGGAAAGGGAAGCCGTTGCAGGTGATTCTCTGGCTACGATTAGATAAATCAGAATGGGACCAGGCGAGTGAAGGTTGGGTGGATGTGACTGAAAGCTCAGTTGAAGAGAGAGGTTTTGATGAGGCTGTTGAAGGTGAAAGAAATGGTTTAAGTTGAGCATTGCAAGTGTGGGACCAAGGCGGTGAAAGCTTTGCAACTGGTGGGTGGGGGAAAGGATGCAAAAGAAGCCAGAATAGGGAGAGCATAAAGGTGCTCACTAACGTAAAGGGCTTGAGAAGGTGGCAACAGTAAAGCAGGGCAAGATTTTGGAAGGACTTGGTTGAGGACAGGGATTTTGAAATTGATGCATTGAGGGATAGGGAGACAGTGGAGGTTAACTCAGTCAAGGGGACTAGGGCAACAGAACTTAATGCATGATAGAATCAGAGTGGTTGAGTTGTGGATTTATAGTTAATGCTGGGTGGAGCTTGGAAGGCCAATGAGGAGAGTATTGGAGTAGCCGAGTCTTGAGATGCTGAAGGAATGGTTAGCGGTTTCAGCGGCAGTAGGGGTGAGGCGGGCTATGCTACAGAGATGCAAATGGACAGCAACAACAAAAACTTGCATTTGTATAGCGTCTTTAACATAGTAAAAATGCCCCAAGGCCTTTCGCAGGAGCTTTTATCAGACGAAGTTTGACAACGAGCCACAAAGAGATGTTGGGACAGGGGACCAAAAGCTTGGTCAGAGATGTAGGTTTTAAGGAGCGACCTTAAGAAGGAAGGAGAGGCAGAGAGTTCCGGGAGGGCATTACACAGAAGAATAAGAGGTGATCTCATTGAAACATACAACATTTTTACAGGGCTTGACAGGGTAGATGCAGGGAGGATGTTTCCCCTGGCTGGGGAGTCTAGAACCAGGGGTCACAGTCTCAGAATACGGGGTCGACCATTTAGGGCTGAGTTGAGGAGAAATTTCTTCACGGAGAGGGTGGTGAATCTTTGGAACTCTCTACCCCAGAGGGCTGTGGAGGCTCAGTGGATGAGTATATTCAAGACAGAGATCGATAGATTTTTGGATATTAAGGGAATCAAGAGATATGATCAAGGGGATAGTGCAGGAAAGTGGAGTTGAGGTAGAAGATCAGCCATGAGCTCATTGAATGGCGGAGCAGGCCCGAGGGGCCGAATGGCCTACTCCTGCTCCTAATTCTTATGTAGGGCTGAGGCAGCTGAATGGTGGAGGGATGAAAATTGGGGATGAACAAGAGGCCAGAATTGGAACAGCGCAGTGATCAGGGGTGGGGTGGGGGGGCTGTATAGCTAGAGGAGGTTCCAGAGATAGTGAGGGGCGAGACCATGGGCAGTCAGAACAAAGACTCATAGACCTGAATCGTTAACCTAACCTTTTTCCTTTCATCACAGAGATTGCTGAATGCCTGCAGCATTTTCTGTTTTATTTCAGATTTCCAACCTCTGTAGAGTTTTTCTTGTGGTTTTGCCAAGACAGAATGGTTGGGCCGAAATGGCCTCTTTCCATGTTGTAATTTCGATCTAATTCTAATATAATTTCCTTTGTAGAGAGAGACAGAAAACAAGTCTTTCTTCCTTTGCAGATGTTGCCCTGGTGGACAATGCGTTGTGTAAACGTTCAACAGCAGTTATTGGCAGAACGCTCCTCTGAGCTCTTCAACATCACTCAAGGCTGCATTGACGAAGGTACAACTTCTCCAGAGTCTTTCAAAAAAATATTGCACACGTTGTCCGCAAGGGGTGTTGAGAGAAAATTAATTTCAGAATTCTTGACTTTATTTTGTTGAAGTAAGGGTAATTTACTGAGTGTCCCCAGTCAGGATTTTCAGGGGGAATATTAGAACATAAGAACATAAGAATTAGAAACAGGAGTAGGCCATCTAGCCCCTCGAGCCTGCTCCACCATTCAACAAGATCATGGCTGATCTGGCCGTGGACTCAGCTCCATTTACTCGCCCGCTCCCCGTAACCCTTAATTCCCTTATTGGTTAAAAATCTATCTATCTGTGATTTGAATACATTCAATGAGCTAGCCTCAACTGCTTCCTTGGGCAGAGAATTCCACAGATTCACAACCCTATGGGAGAAGAAATTCCTTCTCAACTCGGTTTTAAATTGGCTCCCCCGTATTTTGAGGCTGTGCCCCCTAGTTCTAGTCTCCCCGGCCAGTGGAAACAACCTCTCTGCCTCTATCTTGTCTATCCCTTTCATTATTTTAAATGTTTCTATAAGATCACCCCTCATCCTTCTGAACTCCAACAAGTAAAGACCCAGTCTACTCAATCTATCATCATAAGGTAACCCCCTCATCTCCGGAATCAGCCTAGTGAATCGTCTCTGTAGCCCCTCCAAAGCTAGTATATCCTTCCTTCAGTAAGGTGACCAAAACTGCACGCAGTACTCCAGGTGCAGCCTCACCAATACCCTGTACAGTTGCAGCAGGACCTCCTTGCTTTTGTACTCCATCCCTCTCGCAATGAAGGCCAACATTCCATTTGCCTTCCTGATTACCTGCAAACTAACATTTTGGGATTCATGCACAAGGACCCCCAGGTCCCTCTGCACCGCAGCATGTTGTAATCTCTCCCCATTCAAATAATATTCCCTTTTACTGTTTTTTTTTCCAAGGTGATGACCTCACACTTTTCGACATTGTATTCCATCTGCCAAACCTTAGCCCATTCGCTTAACCTATCTAAATCTCTTTGCAGCTTCTCTGTGTCCTCTACACAACCCGCTTTCCCACTAATCTTTGTGTCATCTGCAAATTTTGTTACACTACACTCTGTCCCCTCTTCCAGGTCATCTATGTATATTGTAAACAGTTGTGGTCCCAGCATCGATCCCAGTGGCACACCACTAACCACCGATTTCCAACCCGAAAAGGACCCATTTATCCTGACTCTCTGCTTTCTGTTAGCCAGCCAATTCTCGATCCATGCTAATACATTTCCTCTGACTCCGCGTACCTTTATCTTCTGCAGTAACCTTTTGTGTGGCACCTTATCGAATGCCTTTTGGAAATCTAAATACACCACATTCATCGGTACACCTCTATCCACCATGCTCGTTATATCTTCAAAGAATTCCAGTAAATTAGTTAAACATGATTTCCCCTTCATGAATCCATGTTGCGTCTGCTTGATTGCACTATTCCCATCTAGATGTCCCGCTATTTCTTCCTTAATGATAGTTTCAAGCATTTTCCCCACCACAGATGTTAAACTAACCGGCCTATAGTTACCTGTCTTTTGTCTGCCCCCTTTTTTAAACAGAGGTGTGTTACATTAGCTGCTTTCCAATCCGCTGGTACCTCCCCAGAGTCCAGAGAATTTTGGTAGATTATAACGAATGCATCTGCTATAACTTACGCCATCTCTTTTAATACCCTGGGATGCATTTCATCAGGACCAGGGGACTTGTCTACCTTGAGTCCCATTAACCTGTCCAGCACTACCCCCCTAGTGATAGTGATTGTCTCAAGGTCCTCCCTTCCCACATTCCTGTGACCAGCAATTTTTGGCATGGTTTTTGTGTCTTCCACTGTGAAGACCGAAGCAAAATAATTGTTTAAGGTCTCAGCCATTTGCACATTTCCCATTATTAAATCCCCCTTCTCATCTTCTAAGGGACCAACATTTACTTTAGTCACTCGTTTCCGTTTTATATATCTGTAAAAGGTTTTACTATCTGTTTTTATGTTTTGCGCAAGTTTACTTTCGTAATCTATCTTTCCTTTCTTTATTGCTTTCTTAGTCATTCTTTGCTGTAGTTTAAAATTTTCCCAATCTTCTAGTTTCCCACTAACCTTGGCCACCTTATATGCATTGGTTTTTAATTTGATACTCTCCTTTATTTCCTTGGTTATCCATGGCTGGTTATCCCTTCTCTTACCGCCCTTCTTTTTCACTGGAATATATTTTTGTTGAGCACTATGAAAGAGCTCCTTAAAAGTCCTCCACTGTTCCTCAATTGTGCCACCATTTCGTCTGTGTTTCCAGTCTACTTTAGCCAACTCTGCCCTCATCCCACTGTAGTCCCCATTGTTTAAGCATAGTATGCTCGTTTGAGACACTAATTCCTCACCCTCACTCTGTATTACAAATTCAACCATACTGTGATCACTCATTCCGAGAGGATCTTTTACTAGGATATATATATATATGTGTGTCAGTGGAAGACAGAGTGACCAATTACAATACTGAAATTTATTTGAAGTTCGATATTCACACGTAATTATCTATCATGTAACTTTCAAAAATCTGGTGGTCCTAGCATATAGAAATGCTGAACTATTGAAAGTGGAACATTCAGTTACTTGGGTGTTTCTTGAATGAAGTAGAAAATGATAAAGTTACAGTTTAACTTTAGTTCTAGGATTCCGTGACTGTCTCAATTACTTTATACCAAGGGCTTTCTAAAACACATCAGAAAATATCTCATTGTATGTATTGTCATCTTTGTACATTCAAATATTTAAAAATGCAAGTCCCAAATTTGTGTTTAATTAAATAGTTTTTTTTAATGAAAAAATCTTTTCAATTGAAAACGAAACACAAGTTGTGTACCATTAGCTGAATAAAATAATTGCTACAAAATTTGGCAGCAATAGAGCGTGGATATAAGAGTGTGAACACAAACAGTAGAACCCATCAATTCTTATATATATGTTAGTTTTTTTTAATTGTTTGTGTAAACCAAGCCAGTTGTTTTTCTGACTTGCATACAAGTTTCTGGTGTGACTCATAAGGCACTGTTACCATCATCTGCTCAATAGTTTATACTGAGGAAGACTGCGACAAAATGCAAGAAGCCGTTCATAAACTTGCAGAATGGGTGTTTAATGGCAAATTAATTTCAATATAGATAAGTGTGAGGTGGTGCATTTTGGTAGGAGGAATAAGGGGGCTACCTACTCCTTGGAAAATAAGAGGTAGAGGAACAAAGGAATCTAAGGGTACACATTCACAAATCATTAAAAGTAGCAATGCAAGCTAACAAGGCCATTAAAAAGTACAAACACAGGTCTGGGGTTCATTTCTAGAGCAATAGAATTGAAAGCAGGGAAGTAATATTAAACCTGTAAAGAACCTTGGTTAGACTGCACTTTGGGTATTGTGAGCAGGTCTGGTCTCCATAATTACACAAAGAATATGAAGGTGCAAAAAAGATTAACAAGGATGATACCAGAACTGAGAGGTTAGAAGTACAATGTATCAGGAAAGACTGAATAGGCTGGAGTTCTTTTCTCTAGAAAAGAGACGGCTCAGGGGTGACCTAATAAAGGTCTTTGAAATTATGAAGGGGTTTGATATAGAGAAGATGCTTCAACTTGTGGGGCGTCCAAAACTAGATGACATAAATATAAGATAGTCACTAACAAATACAATAAAGAGTTCAGGGGAAACTTCTTTACCGAGTGTGTTTTTAGAATGTGGAACTCGCTACCACATGAAGTATTGGAGGTGAATAGCATAGATGCCTTTAAGGGGAAAGCTAGGTAAGTACATGATGGAGAACAGAATAGAAGGTTATGCAGATAGGGTCAGATCAAGTAAGGTGGGAGGAGGCTCGTGTGGAGCATAAACACCAGCATAGACCTGTTGGGCCGAATGGCCTGTTTCTGTGCTGTCAATGCTATGTAATTCTATGTAACTGTTACTTTACACACACAAAACTCTCAGCATTGGGAATAAATCTGTATAGCCTCCGTAATTCCCCCGCCCCCACCCCCACCCCCCACACACAAAAATAGCATGAAATGCATTAACAGCAAAAACCAGATCTGTCAGGTTTGCTGCAGCTATCTGTGTTGGTGGCACCCTTGGCTGTCAGAAGGTTGTGGGTTCAAGTCCCATGGCAGGACCAGAGTGCCTTACCTGGGCTGATGGTCCGTAGCGGTACTGAGGGAATGTTGGAGGTGCCATCCTGTGGATCCACTCTCAGGAGCTGCCGTGGGAAGATTGGAAGGTTGTTATTATGCAAGAAATGAGATCAAGTGGGCTGAAGGACCTTTATCTAACCCCGTCTTTTAGGGAATTAAGCAGAATGGAAGGATTTTCTGCTTCTTAACTGAAGCGATTCTCATACCTGTCACTTAAATAAAGCACTGCTCGCCATTCTTTTATTCTCACATTGTCATTGAGCAAGTTTTTTTGTTGGGGATTAGCTTTTTCTCAACCCAGGAATGAATCAGTATGGAAAGTTCCCCATGCTCAGTACATTCCTGTCTGCGCGAAGAGTCAGGGGGTTAGTGGAATGTGTTTTATATTCCCTCATATACAGTACATAAATATAACAGCGTGATAAGTTTAGTTACTTATTACTTTATTGTTTGGAACTGAAACGAGGCATTTGCTAGCATTGCTTCCTGAAAGCTGCTATTTTTTTTGCATGAAAAGCATGTATAGCATTTTTTAAAGTGCGCCAGGAGGACATTCCAGATTTCAAATTGTACCAGAGCTTAATGAGCTCCTTTCAGCGGATATGTATTTTGCTTATGTGTTAAAAAACCCTTGTGTTGGATAGCAGAACTCTCCCCCTCTTTGCTGATGTTGCACTGATACTCTTTTGCTATTTCAGTAGATTTTTTTTTGCGTGGCAGTTTTTGCGAAGGGCAACACCTTGTGTGAAAGGATTGTGCGCACCAAGGCCTGGTTATTGTTTTGGTTTCTTTCCTATAATAGCGTCACTACAGCGATTGTTGTTCGTCGGGGTAGATGTTTTTAATGGTGTCGCCATTATATGAATATCACATTGACCAAAGGGAACTGACTGCTGCATGGACACTGCAGCCCAGCTTTACAAACTTGATTTTTGTTTTGTCTTCCCCTCTTTTTTTTTTCTGGTCATAGACTTTATTTGAGACAGACAAGTATTCTTTCTATTGATGTTCAAGTGCGTCATTTAAAGCTTTGGCACTTAAACTTTAGTTCCTTCGGTCTTAAATCAGTTTACCGGACAGATTGTAAGTGCACTTATTAGCCAATTCTAGTCAAACACTAATGATCAATAGACATGCTGTCTTCCCCTCTTATTACTGGCGCATTTCTAATTCATTGTTGTTTGCTGCGGTTAATACCTTTTTACCACATTGAGTTAGACGATTTAATTAGCATTTTTTTTACTGCATTGTATCGGAAAGGCCCGATGAATATTTATTCAGGATTGTCATACAAATGTTCTGACAAATCCCTCCTTTTGTCCTTCATTTCCCCCCCCACCTCCACCCCCATCCTCAACATCCTGCGCTAGACATTCTTATTTTAGTTTCCCGATAATGTACTGCCTGCAAACTTCAACGGTTGCATTGGCCAAATTTGCATAATGTGAAGCAATGGTTGAATAATTTGGGAATATCCAACCAAGAAATAAAGTGACTTGACATGGGAAGTGACCTTCTTTACAAGTGAAGCGACACGTTTATATGGAAATGGTACATACAAATGGTGTGGCAATAAACATTACATTTTAAAATATATAGTTGTAAAGGCCCCAAGTTTCCACACGCGACAAAACAGGCGCCGCTCCGAGCTGGGCGCCCGTTTTTCGCGCCGGAAACGACGCCTGAAAAAAACGCGGTATTCTCGAGCGCTTTGCAGCTCGATGTCTGCTTGGCGCGGCGCCCAGGGGGCGGAGCCTACCACTCGCGCCGATTTTGTAAGTAGGAGGGGGCAGGTACAATTTAAATGAGTTTTTTTTCATGCCGGCAACGCTGCGTGTTGGAGCGTTCGCGCACGCGCAGTCTGAAGTAAACATTGGCACTCGGCCATTTTAAAAAGTGCTGCAGAAAAAGTGAAGATTTGTTTATTGAACCCTTGCAAAGGCTTGCATTTTAATTTTCTTGATATTTCTGTGTGTGAGGGCGAGGGAGTGCATTCTGTAATTAAAGATAGACTGTGATAAACGGGACACATGCACTTGTTTGAGACTATTCAAATTCTTTGTAGCTGTTCAATTTTTAACATTTTTTAATAAAACCACATTGCCCTTCCATGATCAGCACTGAGGCTTCTTGCAGCTTTCTCCCCCTGCTGTCGGTCGGGCCCGACGGCAAACGGCTGCCTCAAGTACTGAGGCTTCTTGCAGCTTTCTGCCCCCCCCCCCCCAACCCCCGCCGTCGGTCAGTCCCGACGGCAAACCGCTGCCTGAAAGGCCTGCCTGAAGCACTTTCACACAGGTAGGAACATGGTTTATTTAATCTTTTCTTTGCTTATAAATTTTTATTCAGGTTGCATTTATTTGTATAATATTTGTATAAATATAAGTAAGGATTTATTGTAAAATGCAATGACTTCCCTTCCCCCCCCACCTCGTTCCCGACGCCTAATTTGTAACCTGCGCCTGATTTTTTTACTGTGTAGAACAGGTTTTTTCAAGCCTACAAAAATCTTCACTTGCTCCATTCTGTTAGTTTGCAGTACGTTTTCACTGTGGAAACTTTCAAATCAGGCGTCAGTGGCCGGACACGCCCCCTTTTGAAAAAAAAATTCTGTTCAAAAGTGAAACTGTTCTACCTGACTAGAACTGCAGAAAACTTAAATGTGGAGAATTCCAATTTCTAAGATACTCCGTTCTCCACCAGTTGCTCCTAAAAATCAGGAGCAAATCATGTGGAAACTTGGGGCCAAAATGTTTTGTTTCAAGATTATCACAACCTGCTAATTCAATGCAAGTTGACCAGAAACTTTCCTGGGTCAAGGGGATGGGAGAACCGATGTACGCTGCAACACCTTTAAACAGGATATTTAGTGGGAGTGTTTGAATCTTCTAATCACATGTCCAATGAAAATCACTGATACATCATTGCTGCAGTCTTTGTGTCTGCCTTCTCAACAATGGTCATTAAAATACAGACCTGCTTTTATATAGCGCCTTTCACCACCTCAGGACATCCCAAAGTGCATTACAGCCAATAAAGTACATTTGAATTGTAGTCATTGTTGTACTGTAGGAAACACGGCAGCCAACTGGCAGACAGCAAGGTCCCACATCGGAAGTCTATGAGTCTACGAAGGTGAAACCGACACTTAAGCTTCTAACTTTTGAGCCGAGAGAAATAAAATATAGAATTTGCTACTGTGGATGTTTGAGTGGCCCAGCAGTCTGTGCGGCCCCCGTCTTACGAGCACCATCGGAGCAGGCCGGGGAGCGGAAGGAGCAGCGTGGTGGCGTACCACTCCAGGGAGCAGCACGTGCCGGAGCAGGAGAGGAAAAGGGACGTCATCAAGATCCAGGTCGGTGATTGGAGCGTGGGCAGGTACTGCAAGAGCGGCGAGGTCGGGGCGAAGGAGCGGCGAGAGGTTGTAGAGGGACGTGATCGGGGCCCAGGAGAGGCGAGAGCCCAGGGGCAGCACGGGCCAGCCCACACTGCGATATGTGTGCGCACTAGGTCCGTGCAGCAGAGCAGGTCTCCAGTTGTCTTGGTTAATCCTTGCTACTGGACCAAGACCTAGCTCTGTCAAGCCCGTGTGGTGGCTGGTGTGCAACGGTCACCACACGTTAAAAAAATCCACGCACAGGCATCTTCCACCCTTCAAGATTTAGTTTGGGATCTGAAATTTTAGGTCCTTCATTGACATACCTGTGAACTTTTTGACATGGAAGCAAGTCATCCTCAATTCGAGGGACTGCCTATGATGATGATGATGACATAGGACACGGGAACAGGAATAGGCCATTCAGCCCC
The DNA here is from genome assembly GCF_044704955.1 of Pristiophorus japonicus. Taxonomy (NCBI): domain Eukaryota; kingdom Metazoa; phylum Chordata; class Chondrichthyes; family Pristiophoridae; genus Pristiophorus; species Pristiophorus japonicus. The sequence continues at coordinate 34,635,820 of NC_091985.1, read as the reverse complement.
TCGAACCCGTTCCGCCATTCAATGTCATGGCTGATCTGCGACCTAACTCCATATACCCGCCTTTGGCCCATTTACCTTAATACCTTTGGTTAACAAAAAGTTATCAATCTCCGATTTTAAATTAACAATTGTTTTAGCATCAATTGGCGTTTGAGGAAGAGAGTTCCAAACTTCTACCACCCTTTGTGTGTAGAAATGTTTCTTAACTTCACTCCTGAAAGGTCTGGCTCTAATTTTAAACTATGCCCCTCGTCCTAGAATCCCCAATCAGCAGAAATAGTTTCTCTCTCTCTCTACCCCTGTGGTCATCCCCCTGCAAAACCCCAGATACACCGCTTGGGTACTGTTGAGGGGAATGACTCATCAGGGGAGGGCAGCAGCAGCCAAGTTCATGGCACCGTGGCTGGCTCTGCTGCACAGGAGGGCAAGAAAAAGAGTGGGAGAGCAATAGTGATAGGGGATTCAATTGTGAGGGGAATAGATAGGCGTTTCTGCGGCCGCAACCGAGACTCCAGGATGGTATGTTGCCTCCCTGGTGCAAGGGTCAAGGATGTCTCGGAGCGGGTGCAGGACATTCTGAAATGGGAGGGAGAACAGCCAGTTGTCGTGGTGCACATTGGTACCAACGACATAGGTAAAAAAAGGGATGAGGTCCTACGAAACGAATTTAAGGAGCTAGGAGCTAAATTAAAAAGTAGGACCTCAAAAGTAGTAATCTCGGGATTGCTACTAGTGCCACGTGATAGTCAGAGTAGGAATCGCAGGATAGCGCAGATGAATACGTGGCTTGAGCAGTGGTGCAGCAGGGAGGGATTCAAATTCCTGGGGCATTGGGACCGGTTCTGGGGAAGGTGGGACCAGTACAAACCGGACGGTCTGCACCTGGGCAGGACCGGAACCAATGTCCTAGGGGGAGTGTTTGCTAGTGCTGTTGGGGAGGATTTAAACTAATATGGCAGGGGGATGGGAACCAATGCAGGGAGACAGAGGGAAACAAAAAGGAGACAAAAGCAAAAGACAGAAAGGAGATGAGGAAAAGTGGAGGGCAGAGAAACCCAAGGCAAAGAACAAAAAGGGCCACTGTACAGCAAAATTCTAAAAGGACAAAGGGTGTTAATAAAACAAGCCTGAAGGCTTTGTGTCTTAATGCAAGGAGTATCCGCAATAAGGTGGATGAATTAATTGTGCAAATAGATGTTAACAAATATGATGTGATTGGGATTACGGAGACGTGGCTCCAGGATGATCAGGGCTGGGAACTCAACATTCAGGGGTATTCAACATTCAGGAAGGATAGAATAAAAGGAAAAGGAGGTGGGGTAGCATTGCTGGTTAAAGAGGAGATTAATGCAATAGTTAGGAAAGACAGTAGCTTGGATGATGTGGAATCTATATGGGTAGAGCTGCAGAACACCAAAGGTCAAAAAACGTTAGTGGGAGTTGTGTACAGACCTCCAAACAGTAATAGGGATGTTGGGGAGGGCATCAAACAGGAAATTAGGAGTGCATGCAATAAAGGTGTAGCAGTTATAATGGGTGACTTTAATATGCACATAGATTGGGCTAGCCAAACTGGAAGCAATACGGTGGAGGAGGATTTCCTGGAGTGCATAAGGGATGGTTTTCTAGACCAATATGTTGAGGAACCAACTAGGGGGGAGGCCATCTTAGACTGGGTGTTGTGTAATGAGAGAGGATTAATTAGCAATCTCATTGTGCGAGGCCCCTTGGGGAAGAGTGACCATAATATGGTGGAATTCTGCATTAGGATGGAGAATGAAACAGTAATTTCAGAGACCATGGTCCAGAACTTAAAGAAGGGTAACTTTGAAGGTATGAGGCGTGAATTGGCTAGGATAGATTGGCGAATGATACTTAAGGGGTTGACAGTGGATGGGCAATGGCAGACATTTAGAGATCGCATGGATGAATTACAACAATTGTACATTCCTGTCTGGCGTAAAAATAAAAAAGGGAAGGTGGCTCAACCGTGGCTATCTAGGGAAATCAGGGATAGTATTAAAGCCAAGGAAGTGGCATACAAATTGGCCAGAAATAGCAGCGAACCTGGGGACTGGGAGAAATTTAGAACTCAGCAGAGGAGGACAAAGGGTTTGATTAGGGCAGAGAAAATGGAGTACGAGAAGAAGCTTGCAGGGAACATTAAGGCGGATTGCAAAAGTTTCTATAGGTATGTAAAGAGAAAAAGGTTGGTGAAGACAAACGTAGGTCCCCTGCAGTCGGAATCAGGGGAAGTCATAACGGGGAACAAAGAAATGGCGGACCAAGTGAACAAGTACTTTGGTTCGGTATTCACTGAGGAGGACACAAACAACCTTCCGGATATAAAAGGGGTCGGAGGGTCTAGTAAGGAGGGGGAACTGAGGGAAATCTTTATTAGTCGGGAAATTGTGTTGGGGAAATTGATGGGATTGAAGGCCGATAAATCCCCAGGGCCTGATGGACTGCATCCTAGAGTACTTAAGGAGGTGGCCTTGGAAATAGCGGATGCATTGACAGTCATTTTCCAACATTCCATTGACTCTGGATCAGTTCCTATGGAGTGGAGGGTAGCCAATGTAACCCCACTTTTTAAAAAAGGAGGGAGAGAGAAAACAGGGAATTATAGACCGGTCAGCCTGACCTCAGTAGTGGGTAAAATGATGGAATCAATTATTAAGGATGTCATAGCAGTGCATCTGGAAAATGGTGACATGATAGGTCCAAGTCAGCATGGATTTGTGAAAGGGAAATCATGCTTGACAAATCTTCTGGAATTTTTTGAGGATGTTTCCAGTAAAGTGGACAAAGGAGAACCAGTTGATGTGGTATATTTGGACTTTCAGAAGGCTTTCGACAAGGTCCCACACAAGAGATTAATGTGCAAAGTTAAAGCACATGGGATTGGGGGTAGTGTGCTGACGTGGATTGAGAACTGGTTGTCAGACAGGAAGCAAAGAGTAGGAGTAAACGGGTACTTTTCAGAATGGCAGGCAGTGACTAGTGGAGTGCCGCAAGGTTCTGTGCTGGGGCCCCAGCTGTTTACATTGTACATTAATGATTTAGACGAGGGGATTAAATGCAGTATCTCCAAATTTGCGGATGACACTAAGTTGGGTGGCAGTGTGAGCTGCGAGGAGGATGCTATTAGGCTGCAGAGTGACTTGGATAGGTTAGGTGAGTGGGCAAATGCATGGCAGATGAAGTATAATGTGGATAAATGTGAGGTTATCCACTTTGGTGGTAAAAACAGAGAGACAGACTATTATCTGAATGGTGACAGATTAGGAAAAGGGAAGGTGCAACGAGACCTGGGTGTCATGGTACATCAGTCATTGAAGGTTAGCATGCAGGTACAGCAGGCGGTTAAGAAAGCAAATGGCATGTTGGCCTTCATAGCGAGGGGATTTGAATACAGGGGCAGGGAGGTGTTGCTACAGTTGTACAGGGCCTTGGTGAGGCCACACCTGGAGTATTGTGTACAGTTTTGGTCTCCTAACTTGAGGAAGGACATACTTGCTATTGAGGGAGTGCAGCGAAGGTTCACCAGACTGATTCCCGGGATGGCGGGACTGACCTATCAAGAAAGATTGGATCAACTGGGCTTGTATTCACTGGAGTTCAGAAGAATGAGAGGGGACCTCATAGAAACGTTTAAAATTCTGACAGGTTTAGACAGGTTAGATGCAGAAAGAATGTTCCCAATGTTGGGGAAGTCCAGAACCAGGGGTCACAGTCTGAGGATAAGGGGTAAGCCATTTAGGACCGAGATGAGGAGAAACTTCTTCACCCAGAGAGTGGTGAACCTGTGGAATTCTCTACCACAGAAAGTAGTTGAGGCCAATTCACTAAATATATTCAAAAGGGAGTTAGATGAAGTCCTTACTACTCGGGGGATCAAGGGTTATGGCGAGAAAGCAGGAAGGGGGTATTGAAGTTTCATGTTCAGCCATGAACTCATTGAATGGCGGTGCAGGCTAGAAGGGCTGAATGGCCTGCTCCTGCACCTATTTTCTATGTTTCTATGTTTACCCTGTCTGTTCCCCTTAATATCATGAAAACTTCGATCAGATTACCCCTTAACCTTTTAAATTCTAGCGAATACAATTCTAATTTGTGTAATTTCTCCTCGTAACTTAACCCTTGGAGTCCGGGTGTCATTCTGGTAAACCTACACTGCACTCCCGCCAAGGCCAATATATCCTTCCTAAGGTGTGGTTTCCAGAACTGCTCACAGTACTCCAGGTGTGGTCCAACCAGGGCTTTGTATAGCTGCAGCATAACTTCTACCCCCTTATATTCTAGTCTGCGAGATATAAAGGCCAGCACTCCATTAGCCGCTTTGATTATTTTTGGTACCTGTACCTGGACGCCCAAGTTTCTTTCGATATCCACTGTTTTTAGCTTTTCACCTATTAGAAAGTACCCTGTTCTATCATTTTTAGGTCCAAAGTAGATGATCTCACATTTGCTTACATTAAAATCCATTTGCCACAGTTTTGCCCATTCACTTTATCAATATCCCTTTGTAATTTTATGCTTTCATCTACACTGCCAACAATGCCCAGGGGGAGGGCAATGATCTTTGTGTCATTGGCAAATTTGGATATGACTTTCTATTCAATGAAGCCATTAATAAATATTGTGAATAGTTGAGGCCCCAACACAGATCCCCACAAACAGCAGTGTGATGGTGACCAGATAATTTTTTTTTTAGTGATGTTAGTTGAGGGGTAAATATTGGCCTGGACACTGGAGTGAACTCCTCTGCTCTTCTTCGCAATAGTGCCATGGGATCTTTACATTCACCTGAGAGGGCAGGCATGGCCTCGGTCTCATCTGAAAGTCGGCATCCCCCCACAGTGTAGCACACCCTCAGCACTGCACTGGAGTGTCAGCCTGGATTATGTGCTCAGGTCTCTGGAGTGGGACTTGAACCCAAAACCTTCTGACTCCGATCCAGAAGCTACTGAGCCAGAAGCTAAAATTCAAAGTCATTTATTGTGGAATACTTGAGAGGTGTGATAAATGTATTATTCTTTTATTCTTACAAAGAAGTTAATACAAAAAAAAACAGCTGTACAGAATACAGATGTGAACATTTTAAACTGAAATCCCAAGAGAAGGCCTGATTGTGATTCGCAGGTTTGAAAAGCTCTGAAGCATTCTATTGCTACATTTAAAAACATATTTACTGTACAGACAAAGTCTTGTTAGGCTTTTAGGTAAATGTAAACAAGATAAAGAAGATCATTTGATCCTCCCTTTTAGAAAATCAGCCCAGTTGTCTTTCCATTCTCCACCTGAATGAGCAGACAGAAGGGGAGAAATTCGCATCGTTTGCACCTCCTGGGGGGGCGCTAACGGGGGTGGGCACAAACGATTTATCACCGGGTTGGGGGCACTACTGCTTCCCATGAAATTGCACGGGAGTTAGCGGAGATGCAAACCGCCAGCACCCGCTCCCGCCGGTAATGCACCGGGTCACTGCGCCGGCAATGATGACGTCATCGCTGTGCGCAGTGACCTGTTTTCGCCACGCAGCAGGAAATTGGGCAGCGCCCTGCGAGACCGCCGCGGGCGATGTCAGTGCCAGCCTCGCTGGTCGCAAACCGGGCCGCACCACGCTCGCAGGGCGAGAGGTAAAGGGGAAGTGCACGCCGCCGTTTGTTTTGCGCTTCTGACTTATCGGCCCGGCCTTTTGTTGCCCATTTCGCGGGGTCTGTGCCACGATAGTGCAACCCCACACTCCGCTTCTGTGCCGGGCTGCGGCCACGCCACCCTGCATCCCTGTTGGTGCAGTGGTTGCCCCTCGCCCCTACTACTAAGCAGTCACACCAAAAAAAGATGGGCTCACAGGTGTTACAATAAGTTACATCTTCAAGGGGTGGAAGATGCCTGTGCATGGATTTTTGTAACGTGTGGTGACCGTTGCACCTCAGCCACCACACGGGCTTGACGGAGCTAGGCCTTGGTCCAGTGGCGAAGATTGACCAAAACAACTGGAGCCCAAGCTCTGTTGCGTCTCCCTTGGGCCCCGGCCCCACTGCTGTTAAATGCTGTGCTGCTCTTGGGCCACGGCCCCGTTGTTGTTATGTGCTGCTCTTGGGCCACGGCCCCGTTGTTGTTATGTGCTGCTCTTGGGCCACGGCCCCGTTGTTGTTATGTGCTGCTCTTGGGCCACGACCCCGTTGTTGTTATGTGCTGCTCTTGGGCCACGACCCCGCTGTTGTTATGTGCTGCTCTTGGGCCACGGCCCCGCTGTTGTTATGTGCTGCTCTTGGGCCCCGACCCCGCTGTTGTTATGTGCTGCTCTTGGGCCCCGACCCCGCTGTTGTTATGTGCTGCTCTTGGGCCACGACCCCGCTGTTGTTATGTGCTGTGCTGCTCTTGGGCCACGGCCCCGCTGTTGTTATGTGCTGCGCTTCCCCTGGGCCACGGCCCCGCCAGTATTAAATGCTGCGCCGCCCCTCATTGGGCTCGACATCCGCCCCTCGCTAGGCTCGAACGCCGCCACTCGCTGGCCCCTCCCTCGCCCCACTGCAGAGCTTGCAGCGTTGCCCTCCCCTTTATCGTAAGGGGAGGGCTGTGTGCTCACGCCAGCACTAAGTGGAGCGGCTGCATAGCGCTGGAAATTCGCGCACTTACTGCCCCGGTCCCGCCCCCAAGAGGAAGTGGAGCATCTAACATTGCACTCCACTTCCTCTCGGGGACGATAATCCCAATTTCGCGGCCGGGGCGGGATTTCTGTGCAGGGCGCAGGAAGTCCCTCCTCCCCTCGGTTACTCCCCCCAAATGGGGCAATACCGAATTTTGCCCCCAGGATCTCTGTTTTAACATCCCTGTTATTTTAAACATCTCATCCAGCAAAGGGTTAAGAACACAAAGCAAATGAGCTGTTCTACAGCTTGCGATTCGGTCACTGAATAAGAAGATAATAAAAAGAATCAAACATTTGACGGTGTTGCTCGCAACTAAACAAACAATTCTGCTGCACAATTAGCAAAACAAATTCTAAGACCTGTGCTTTGAAGGTTAAAGCATCTCTAGGCAATAGATTCAGCATTCTCAACTGAGCCTCTAGTCGATGTGCACACAACAGCACCCAACTAGCAAGGATTGAACACTAACCAGCATTAAATCCCACTCAGAGGTCAATAAGGCTGTCTGGTGTGGGCACCCGAGGTTTTTACACTAGCCGAGAGACTGCTGTTCTGAAGATGAAGCCAAGGTGAAGATTTCCTGTGTACTATGTGCAATGAAGTTCTAAACCCGTTTATTAAGGATGAGAGAAGACACAACTGCCCTCACCCCACATAGTTGGGGAAGAGTAAAGGGAGCTTTATCCAGCATTTTGCCTGTATCCCACATGAATCTGAGAGTGTTCAGTTCTGATGGTGGGTCTGAAACGTGGCATATAATCCATTCTGATCATCAGCTACTGGTACGCCTCTAATGAGTAGAAAACAATCACCATACATAAGGGGGAGGGGAGAATTGAAGGCATTGCCTCAGTTCAGAAAAAAACATCTCAAACATATTGGATGTAAAATCAGTGCCTCTACCACACGAACAATAGTCAATCTAGCCAATCAAGAATGTCTCCAATAGCCAGAATGTCAGCTTGGCTCAGTTAGCAGCACCCTCGTCTCTAGGCCAGAGGGTTGTGAGCTTTTGCACCTCTACAGGACTGCAAATAATTTAAGCTGAAACTTCGGTGCAGCATTGAGGAGTGCTGCATTGTCAAATGTTTCATCCTCAAAATAACGAAGGGAATTAACAGGGTAGAGGGGGAATGACTCTTAACTCTAGTAGGGAAATCTAGAACAAGGGGGACATTCACCTTAGAATTCAAGCTAAGATGATTTAAAGAAAACACAATAACAAAATCTCCACGCAAAGTGTTGAGTGTTTGAATGTACTGCCCCAGGTGGTCATAGACATAGTCAATACAGGTGAGGAGCTAGATGAGCTGAAGGACTCACCCCTGTTCCGAGGCATGCCATTATGTGACCACTGCCACTATAAACCTTTCAGTTCAGAACTGTCCAAAGTTTCAGTATTAGCCTGACTTGTTGGAAGATAAAAGAAAGTAACCCCCCGATTATCCAATTGCACAATCTTCTGTATCTTTCTAAGGCCGAAAGTACTTAAAAGTTTGTAATGTCTTTGATTTATTCTCAGTGCTGACAAACGAGACCTTCTTCAGCTCTGCGGAATGCCGAAATTTAGCAATCCAGTTCCACCTGGAGTGTGGATACGCTTTGCTATACTACTACGAATACAAGAGGGCCAAGGAGAATTTCAACACAGCCCAGAAGTTGGCCAAACTTTCTACCACCATGATAGGTAGGTCAGACTGTCACATCACACATTTTTGTCATTTATTTTTTTTCTCCCACTCTACAGCCAATACACTCCAGAGACACAAATCTAGCCAAGAGAGCTCTTTTTTAAGCATCAACTCTGTGAAAATAACTATCGGGTCTCTGCGAGCATTTCACTTTGTTGTATAAGCTCTTGTATGTATGGAGCTCTGAACCTGCACTACAATGCAGCTGTTGAAGGTGAAAATGTCAAGAGTACGTACTTGAAAAAATCGTGACAGTCGGCATCAATGGCACTAGGCTAAGGAAGAGAAGCAGCAGCCAGATCTCCCCACTCTCGGTCACAATCCAGTGATCCTTGTGCGTCAGCTGAGGGACTGAATCGGGCTGCGCTGTAATGCCACACACAGTGGAATAGCATGTCTTACACTGGGTTCCCAGAAGAAGCATGTCAATCTGAACTTAGCTACCGACTCCATCCCTCTCCCTAGCCTCTGTCTGAGGCCATATTGGACCCCGAAATGAGCTTCCGGACACATTTCCGCGGCATAACTAAAACCGCCTATTTCCACCTCCATAACATCGCCTGACTCCGCCCCTACCTCAGCCCATCTACTGCTGAAACCCTTATCCATGCCCTTGTTACCTCTAGACTTGACTATTCCAACACACTCCTGGCTGGTCTCCCACATTCTACCCGACGTAAACTAGAGGTGATCCAAAGCTCGGCTGCCCGTGTCCTAACTCACACCAAGTCCCGCTCACCCATCACCCCTGTGCTCGCTGACCTACATTGGCTTCCGGTTAAGCAACGCCTCACTTTCAAAATTCTCATCCTTATTTACAAATCCCTCCATGGCCTCGCCCCTCTCTGTCTCTGTAATCTCCTCCAGCCCCACAACCCTCCGAGATGTCTGCGCTCCTTAAATTCTGCCCTTTTGCGCATCCCTGATTATAATCACTCAACCATTGGTGGCAGTGCCTTCAGCTGCCTGGGCCCTAAGCTCTGGAACTCCCTCCTAAACCTTTCCTCCCTACCTCTCTTTCCTCCTTTAAGACGCTCCTTAAAACCTACCTCTTTGACCAAGCTTTTGGTCATTTGCTGTAATTTCTTCTTATGTGGCTCAGTGTCAATTTTCTTTGGTCTTATAACGCTCCTGTGAAGCACCTTGGGACGTTTTACTACGTTAAAGATGCTAAATAAATACAAGTTATTGTTGAACAAGCTATTGGAAGGTAACAGAACCAGAACTGTTTTCTTTTTGTTTCCACCATTTGTTTTCTTTTCTCCATAACTTTCAGTAACTCCTTTCTAATGGGAATGAATTGCATTTATTAAAATTTAATTAATCTATCGTCTGCAGGGAGATCCAGGGTGATTTATTGCTCATCTCTTGCCCTTGAGAAGGTGGCGTAGGCCTTCTTAAACCACTGCAGTTTGTGTGGTGAAGATGCTGCCACAATGCTGTTTTGTAGTGAGTTGCAGCCGACCTACATTGGCTCGCGGTTAACCAACGCCTTGATTTCAAAATTCTCATCCTTGTTTAAAAATCCTTCCATGGCCTCACTCCCCCCTCCCCCGAGATATCTGCACTCCTCAAATTCTGCCCTCTTGAGCATCCCTGATTATAATCACTCAACCTTCGGTGGCAATGCCTTCAGCTGCCTAGACCCTAAGCTCTGGAACTCCCTCCCTAAACTTCTCCGCCTCTCTTTCCTCCTTTAAGACGCTCCTTAAAACCTACCTCTTCAGAAACATAGAAACATAGAAACATTCAGCCTTTCTAGCCTGCACCGCCATTCAATGAGTTCATGGCTGAACATGCACTTCAGTACCCCCTTCCTGCTTTCTCGCCATACCCCTTGATCCCCCGAGTAGTAAGGACTTCATCTAACTCCCTTTTGAATATATTTAGTGAATTGGCCTCAACTACTTTCTGTGGTAGAGAGTTCCACAGGTTCACCACTCTCTGGGTGAAGAAGTTTCTCCTCATCTCGGTCCTAAATGGCTTACCCCTTATCCTTAGACTGTGACCCCTGGTTCTGGACTTCCCCAACATTGGGAACATTCTTCCTGCATCTAACCTGTCTAAACCCGTCAGAATTTTAAACGTTTCTATGAGGTCCCCTCTCATTCTTCTGAACTCCAGTGAATACAAGCCCAGTTGATCCAGTCTTTCTTGATAGGTCAGTCCCACCATCCCGGGAATCAGTCTGGTGAATCTTCGCTGCACTCCCTCAATAGCAAGAATGTCCTTCCTCAAGATAGGACACAATCTGTACACAATACTCCAGGTGTGGCCTCACCAAGGCCCTGTACAACTGTAGCAACACCTCCCTGCCCCTGTACTCAAATCCCCTTGCTATGAAGGCCAACATGCCATTTGCTTTCTTAACCGCCTGCTGTACCTGCATGCCAACCTTCAACGACTGATGTACCATGACACCCAGGTCTCATTGCACCTCCCCTTTTCCTAATCTGTCACCATTCAGATAATAGTCTGTCTCTCTGTTTTTACCACCAAAGTGGATAACCTCACATTTATCCACATTATACTTCATCTGCCATGCATTTGCCCACTCACCTAACCTATCCAAGTCACTCTGCAGCCTCATAGCATCCTCCTCGCAGCTCACACTGCCACCCAACTTAGTGTCATCCGCAAATTTGGAGATACTACATTTAATCCCCTCGTCTAAATCATTAATGTACAATGTAAACAGCTGGGGCCCCAGCACAGAACCTTGCGGTACCCCACTAGTCACTGCCTGCCATTCTGAAAAGTACCCATTTACTCCTACTCTTTGCTTCCTGTCTGACAACCAGTTCACAATCCACGTCAGCACACTACCCCCAATCCCATGTGCTTTAACTTTGGTACATTAATCTCTTGTGTGGGACCTTGGCGAAAGCCTTCTGAAAGTCCAAATATACCACATCAACTGGTTCTCCCTTGTCCACTTTACTGGAAACATCCTCAAAAAATTCCAGAAGGTTTGTCAAGCATGATTTCCCTTTCACAAATCCATGCTGACTTGGACCTATCATGTCACCATTTTCCAAATGAACTGCTATGACATCCTTAATAATTGATTCCATCATTTTACCCACTACTGAGGTCAGGTTGACCAAGCTTTTGGTCATCTGCTGTAATTTCTTCTTATGTGGCTCAGTGTCAATTTTCTTTGGTCTTATAACGCTCCTGTGAAGCACCTTGGGACGTTTTACTACGTTAAAGATGCTAAATAAATACAAGTTATTGTTGAACAAGGTATTGGAAGGTAACAGAACCAGAACTGTTTTCTTTTTGTTTCCACCATTTGTTTTCTTTTCTCCATAACTTTCAGTAACTCCTTTCTAATGGGAATGAACTGCATTTATTAAAATTTAATTAACCTGTCGTCTGCGGGGAGATCCAGGGTGATTCCATCTTTCAAGTTGCCCATTTAGATACTGTACTAAGCACCAATAGAACAATAATGATGCTAATGTCAAGAGTAGCTTTGTTACTTTAAGGCTTGCCGTACATTTTAAAATAAAATAAATTCTGAACACCTCTTGCCCCTATTACCTTTCCTTCCTCCTGTATTACTTTATTTTCATCTGATATACTCTATTCTATATCTTCTAATATTTTTCTTAAAAGTTAGAATATTGGCCTTTATTGCTAGGGAATGGAATATAAAAGTAGGGAAGTCCTGCTACAACTGTACAGGGTATTGGTGAGACCACACCTGGAGTACTGTGTACAGTTTTGGTCTCCGTATTTAAGGAAGGATATACTTGCATTGGAGGCTGTTCAGAGAAGGTTCACTAGGTTGATTCCGGAGATGAGGGGGTTGACTCATGAAGAAAGGTTGAGCAGTTTGGGCCTATACCCATTGCAGTTCAGAAGAATGAGAGGTGATCTTATTGAAACGTATAAGATTCTGAAGGGGTTTGACAGGGTAGATGCAGAGAAGATGTTTCCCCTCATGGGGGAATCTAGAACAAGGGGACATAGTTTCAGAATAAGGGGTCGCCCATTTAAAACAGAGATGAGGAGAAATTTCTTCTCTCAGAGGGTGGTGAATCTGTGGAATTCTCTACCGCAGAGAGCTGTGGAGGCTGGGTCATTGACTATATTTAAGCTAGAGATAGACAGATTTTTGAACGATAAGGGAGTCGAGGGTTATGGGAAGCGGGCAGGGAAGTTTAAGTTGAGGCCAAGATCAGATCTTCATGATATTGAATGGCAGAGCAGGCTCGAGGGGCCAAATGGCTACTCCCGCTCCTATTTCTAATGTTATGTTTTACTTTTATTCTGTCCCACTGTTTACCTTGGAAGCATTTTATTTGTATTGTTGAGCCAAGACCCCCCCCCACCCCACCTCCCGAGTGCTGGACACTGTAAGGATTGACGGCGGTGGAAGAGAAGATGAGAAAAATCAAGGACTGGTTCGGTGACTAAAAAGCGAGACGGGGAGAGATAGAAACAGGTTCCAGTCAACAACCCAGAGCGCAGGGTCCTCTTTATGAGTGAAACGATTGCAAATGGTCCCAACTCCTGGTTTTGGAGGTGGGGTCAGAATTGAAAATTTTGACTTCTGGCTCCAGTAATCTCGGAAGGTTGATTTGATTTGATTTATAAACTAACGGCTGACTACAGCCAGATGAAGGACCTCGGATGCCAGCTTGGCTGATCTCACCTGATCAGATCATTTAATTACAGCACACTAAGGGTTAAACCTTCTACCGTCTGAAGCTTTAGTGATTCAGAGTGTTAGGATTTAAATGTACCGGGCACTTTTAACACTGCTTTTGCTTTCCTGATATTGTAGTCATGAGCTTGATGGTAAAAGTTGAATAAGGAACTTTTGCAATACATTCTTCAAGATAATTGATAGCACAGTCCATATTAAACTAGTTTACAGAAAACATTCAACTGTACATTTGATAACTTTTTAGAAAACTTAAATTCGGTTTCATATTCAATGAGTAAATTTATCGTTTTTTTCCCCCCCCACCAAAGGTTCTCAAAAGCCTGCCAGTCCTTAACAGCTAATACCCGAAATGTAAAATTGGACTTGCTTTTCTTTAAGGTGCCTTGGGGAAGCGTACGCAATTCCAGGAAAACTATTTGGCTCAGCTCATCCTCAATGTCCAGCGGGAGGATGATGCCCTCTGTCAAACACGTCTCACGCCAGTACCTACGCCCTTGGAAAATCTGCCCAAGGTAAGTCCCAAATGAAATTCATTGTCGCTGGCTCAAAATCCTGGAACTCCCTCCCTAACAGCACTATGGGAGTACCTTCACCGCATGGACTGCAGTGGTTGAAGTATGCGGCTCACCACCACCTTCTCGAGGGCAATTGGGGATGGGCAATAAATGCTGTCCTCGCCAGTGACGCCCACATCCCAGGAACGAATTTAAAAAAATATTGCACTTGAAAGTTCACCGGTGCTTCGACTCACTGCCATGTCCTGTGATGAACTCGTAACTGTGTCGAGCTTAAAGTTGGTAACAGCAAATATCCTATTGTAAAAGACCTGATTTGAATATGGGGATGAGTGGGGGAGTTTGGGTGGGGGCTGATATTGGGACGCAGGCTGAGCTGGGCTGCATGAATACCAAGGCCGCCATCTGCATAGCCCCAGTCAGGTTCCTGCCTGAAATTGGCCGACGAGAGCTGTGGCAGAAGTGCAGTGTTCGGGGGCAGGGGGCAGTCGCCAGGGACTGAACGGAGGGTTGCTGTCACCGTAAGTTACGGAAAGGGCATTACTGGAGGGCCTTGCGATGAAAGGCGGTGGAAAGCCCAGGGCAGGGGAGGCCTATATTTTTCTTATGGGCTTTTCAGGGCAGTCCTGCTCTTCCAAGCCCCACAACAAGTTGCATTTTTATATGTAGGAAAACATCGTAAGGCACTTCGCAGGAGTGTAATCAGGCGAAAGTTCACACCAAGTCAAAGAAAGAGAAATTGGAGTTAGTGACTAAAAGCTTGGTCAATGAAATGGGTTTTACGAAAGATCTTAAAAGACAAGCAGCCTGACAACACTGTGGCGAGGTATTGAGAGAGGTGGAGAGGGAGAACTAGGTGTTGTCAGAATACATGTGGAACCTAATGTCATATCTTTGGATGATGTCACCAAGGGGCAGCATGTAGTTGAGGAATATAAAGGGGCCAAATACAGATCCTTGGGGAACTCCAGAGCAATGTTCCCTGTAGGAATTTTTGGGCCCTGCGCAGTTCCTTTAAGGGGCTGTGTGGACCATTCAAAATACCGCGCATGCGGGTTCTTTTTGCATTGAAAATCCTGCTGCGCTGGTTCCCCGGAGCGCTGCGCGTTCCCCGGAGCATTGGTTCCCCGGAGCGCTGCGCTGGTTCCCCGGAGCTCTGGTTCCCCGGAGCGCTGCTCTGGTTCCCCGGAGCGCTGGTTCCTGGAGTGCTGCGCTGCGGTGCAGCTTACAAGAAACTATGCTCGGAAACAGTGCAGAGGCGAGAAGAGAAATATGCACTGGCTATGATTGGATTGATAAAAGTGCAATCCCGTCATCGTCGTCGTCGTCGTCGCCAACACCACCACCACACAGGCGGTCCCTCGAATCATCATCATCATCATCATCATCATCACCATCATCATCATCATCATCATCATCATCACCACACAGGCGGTCCCTCGAATCATCATCATCATCATCATCATCATCATCATCATCATCATCATCACCACACAGGCGGTCCCTCGAACGATCATCATCATCATCATCATCATCATCATCATCATCACACATAGGCGGTCCCTCGAACGAGGATGACTTGCTTCCACGAGAGTTCACAGATGTTTCAATGAAGGACCCGATGTTCCAGTCCTGAACTCCAGTTGAGGGGGTGGAAGATGCCTGTGCATGGATTTTTTTAACGTGTGGTGACCGTTGCACATCAGCCACCACACAGCTCGACAGAGCTAGGCCTTTATCCAGTGGCAAGGATTAACCAGGACGACTGGAGACCTGCTCTGCTGCACGGACCTAATGCGCACACATATCGCAGTGTGGGCTGGCCTGTGCTGCCCCTGGACCCCCGGCTCTTCTGGGCCCCATACCCTCATTCGCCGCACCTTCGCCCACAATGTTCCAGGGCCCGGCACTCCAGCTCTATTTATAGCCCCGACCTGCGATGATGTTCTCACAGGTCGTATCAGAACCGTTTATAGTATCAGCTGACTAGAATCAAGGCAGCCCAGCGGAGAATACAGTGTCTGTCGTAAGCGGCAGGGAAGTGGGAGCTTGCTGTAAGGAGCCAGTGGAGAAATGAGCTGTATTGTGGGCACTTTCTGGCCCGACTCCTCTTCTCGCTTGGTTGGATTCCCCACGTAGGCCTCTGGTTAAGATAGCAGTCTGGCCCCAATTACAACCTCGGGGCCTGATTTGCGTGTATGCATATTTAAAGCATAATCCCGCCCATTTCAGGCGCGTGTCCTCGCCCGCTCAGAAGGGCAAGTTACCGTCACAGCCTGTGGTGTCGGTGGATAAGTCCCTCGGGTGATTTAAAATGTCCGCTGGGCGAGCAGGGTTAGAAATGCCCCTTAACTCTTAAATAATCCGCATTTGTTTTTTGCTCTGGAGCCCTTGAAACTTTACAAAGCTGCTGGAAGGTTGCAGTCTATTTCACAGAAGTGATCTTTAGTTGTTGTGGAACACTTCTGTGCCATGCATCATAAATTTCCTGACATCCCCCACCCTCAAGACTTTTTGGAGAAAAGTGTCCTCCCCTCGTACTGACACGGACGCCATTTTAGGGGCCCAAGTTTCCACATGATTTACGCCTGATTTTTAGGAGCAACTGGTGGAGAACGGATTATCTTAGAAATCGCAATTCTCCACATTTTTTTTTCTGCAGTTCTAGTCAGGTAGAACAGTTTCACTTTGGAATAGAATTTTTTTCTTCAAAAGGGGGCGTGTCCGGCCACTGACACCTGATTTCAAAGTTTCCACAGTGAAAACGTACTCCAAACTAACTTAGAATGGAGCAAGTGAAGATTTTTGTAGAACTGAAAAAACCTGTTCTACACATTAAAAAATCAGGCGCAGGTTACAAATTAGGCGTCCAGAACGAGGTGGGGGGAAGGGAAATAATTAAATTCTATAATAAATCCTTATTTATACTTATACAAATATTATACAAATAAATCCAACCTGAATAAAAATTTATAAGCAAAGAAAAGATTAAATAAACCATCTTCCTACCTGTGTGAAAGTGCTTCAGCCAGGGAGAATGCTGCAGGAAGCCTCACAAGTTGAGGCAGCCGTTCGTTCCCGGGGGGGGGGGGGCAGGAGGCAGCCATTCGCTCCCGCGGGGGGGGGGGAAGAGGAGGAGGAAGCCGTTCGTTCCTGCGGGGGGGGGGGGGGGGGGGGGGGAGGAAGCCGTTTGTTCCCGCGGGGGGGGGGGGGATGAGGAAGCCATTCCCGACGGCGGGCGGGGGGGGGGGGGAGGGAAACGGCTGCCTCAACTTTCTGAGGCTTCCTGCAGCCTTCTCACTGATGCAAGAAGCCTCAGTGCTGATGTGCTGATGGCAATGTGCTTTTATTAAAAATTTTTCAAAAATTAAACAACTACAAAGAACTACAAAAATGGCCGAGTGCCAATGTTTCCTTCACACTGAGCATGCGCGAACGCTCCAACGCGCACGCGCAGGGTTGCCGGCAGGAAAAAAACTAATTTAAATGGTACCTGCCCCCTCCCACTTACAAAATCGGCGCGAGTGGTAGGCTCTGCCCCCCTGGGCGCCGCGCCAAGCAGACATGGAGCTGCAGGGCGCTCCAGAATCGCACGTTTTTTTTCCGGCGCCCAGCTCGGAGGGACGCCCGTTTTTTATCGTGTGGAAACTTGGGGCCTAGATCTCAGATCTTTCTGGTGCCTCAGACTTTGTGTGTTGCAGGTAAACCTGTTCCTTTCTCCTCCACCTCCACCCTGACGCCTCACAAAGCAACTTGTGGGAGCTTGTTCTGGACGTCTCTGAATGCCCATTCACGGCATTGTTGTGAAGTTGCGATTTCAATTCGTGCCCTGTTGGAAGTTTATTATTTGTCGAGCTGCTAGTTCAGAGGTGCAGCGGCTGGAGAACTGCAGCAACGCACTGTGTTGTTGTGCTAGGCTGAATAAGATACAATGTGCATGGGCATATATCCTTAGGGCTAAAATTTTTTTGTTGTTCAGTGACTTGTGGATAACATAAATGAGCCGCAGCAATCAGCAACTTTCCGCACAAATTCAGCAGTGTTCTCCAGTTCTTCTGTAGCATTCTAGCCTATTCTGATGCATTCGATTGTGAAAATAAGTAAGCAACTTTGCAATCATCTCTTCCCAGCTCTCTTCTGGCTTGGTAGCCTCTACTTTTCTGTGCTTGATTGTTTATAAATATCCGACTGGTCAATGGTAGTGATCAGTAATAAATCCTGGTGAATTCCTGTGCCAACAGATAAGAATAGGTGAGTAAACGTGGCACTCAAAACTTCTGAATACACAGCTTAAATTTTACGCGATGGTGCCTCCCATTGGGGCCGTGGCTGAGATTCAGTTACTGTGAGTGAGGTTGGAGCAGAGTGCAGACTACAGGTGCAGGTGGTATTTGAGGTTAATATAATTTAATGTAGCCCCTCTGGTGGTAATGTGCGCTGTTTACAACTCCCTCTGGAGCGAAGGAGCTCCTTATCGAGGTCTGCACACACTGGGGGAGGCGGGGGCGTATTATTTATAGAAAGAAAACAATTAGTTTTGTGTGTCTGGCACAGTCACTCTTTAAATTGTTGGACATCAGGAGTTGATTGTACCCTATTGCCTTGCATGATGTGTGATCACTGGAGAGCAGCCAGAGGCTATGCACCAGTTCTTACTTTAAAAAAATGTATTCCATGTAATGCGTCTGGAATTTACGTTTGGAGACTCTCATTAAACAGAGTACCATAGAAATGAATAGGGGTAAAAATGGGACAAAAACACACCACGGTAGGTTTTACAGGGATCTGATTTTCACGTTACTGTAATTCAAACATTTTTATAAATTTATTGGGTTGTTTAAAAAATCTTATTTCTATAAAGTCAGAACTGTTTCAAGTACTCCCAAGTTAAGAGTCTAAAAAGAAAGTTATAAGGAAGGTTAAAACAGATTAAATCCTGTTTGACAAATACAGAACTGTTATCAACATTGATGGTAATAACCGGATATCTGTTGTTAGTAAGTCCCAGACGGCACTGAGCAACCCAAGGGACAGAAGTGTAGTCAACACCCACACCAAGTAGGGTCTGAACGGAAATGTTCCAGCTCCAGGGAAGGAAGACAACCTTCTGATGCATTGAAGAGTACAGTGGAATTGGGGAAGAAGGCAAAAGAGATAAGTTGGGAGTGGGATGCTAAGTTAGGCAAGCTTTAGATTATGATGTAGAAGTAAGTGTCTAATAAAGACTTGGAGGCAGAACCGTCTTTGACCCATGCAGAGCAGGAAGATCCTGGGCTTGATCCCTGATCTGTGGTGGGTTAGCTGATCTCAGCCGGGCGGCAGTGTGAGGCCTTATACTTGGCACCAGAGTTGTGGAAGGGAACTATAGACCAGCGTTCCCCCTCACAGTCGTGTATGGGGGCAATCTGGAGAGATTCCAGGGATGATGCTGAAGCTTGGGTAACGAGGGCGAAGGTCGATGCCCACAAAGTACGGGAGCATTCTCGGGTTTAGGTTGGCCATGTACCCGGGGAGAGGGATTGAGTTCCCGGTGACAACACAGGAGGGCGCAGCAATATTCCTCAGAGTCCCCGATGCCTGCTGATATAAATTAGAGGGCGGTCAAGACCAGGGACGCAAGACTATACGAACCGAGGTGTACCCAACTACAAAGAAAACTCTGTTGTGAAAGAGTCGGATGTGAAGTGTCTATTGTTGGACTGAATCGAACGAGCTCACATGGGATCAGGGAGGTTGTGAGGCATTTGCCAAAGGCTGCTATCAGGGTGGTCCTAACC
The DNA here is from genome assembly GCF_044704955.1 of Pristiophorus japonicus. Lineage (NCBI taxonomy): Eukaryota > Metazoa > Chordata > Chondrichthyes > Pristiophoridae > Pristiophorus > Pristiophorus japonicus. The sequence continues at coordinate 34,616,497 of NC_091985.1, read as the reverse complement.
TGAAGGTATCTAAATTGCTGGTCTTCCAGTCTAGGAGCTGGTGTGGCTGTTGCATTAGCAGAAAAGGAACAAACAAGCCATTGCGGAACAGTACAGAAACCCTTCAGAGTCCCCACCACCCTCCTGTATCTGAGAAGAAAAAAAGCTTCCTGACTATTTTGACAGTAGCATTGTACTAGCTGACATCTCTTTGGACTAACTGCTTGGGGTTATGTAGAGCCTCATAAACTTTGGGGGTCTAGCTCCCAGCTTTGCATTTATTCAGATTTTAAAGCAGGCTCCAGTTTTAGTTGTAATTCATGAACGAGCATAAACTACAGAGCATGTGCTATATATGATGCGATCAATTCAGAATGCAATATTTTGTTGTTGATTAACATGAATTCCATAGCATTAAAATCCTTTTGAGGACCTAAGATTGAATAGGTGAATGTCACAAATAATGTATAATAAATAAATCAGTGATGCAATATTTTCCTTCTGTTGCCAACAGGACCTTGAGCTGAGCGATGACACTTTGCTAAATTCAATTACGCTGGCGGATCCTGAGGAACACGACACGCCCGACCTGTGTGCAGAGGAGCTCGCTGTAATCCTTGGTATCTGGTGAGCATTTTCAGGCACTCGGATAGGCCAGTAGTTTACTTGTTCACTATCCAATAGCAATAAGAACTTTTGAGCACCTCCACTCCCTTCGAAACTGAGACTAGGCAAACCTGAGAAATTGGTGAGATTACTAATTGGCCGGGGGTGATGTGAGGAATCAACATGAGCACTCAGTAACGTGGATTGTAGTGGGTGGATAAATAATCCGTTGGGTGCACATCTGAGCTGTTCAGACCAGAAGACCTCGAATTTGATCCCGAACCCTTGCTGAGTGAGCTGAGCTGACCCAAAGATGCTCGTCAGGGTTGTTATAACTGGTCTTGGCACCCCTGAGCTCTCAAAGGAGAAAAGCAAATCGGCCAGGGCCCTTCTTCTTTGATCATTATGCAGTGATTCCTGCTCTGTGTGCCTGTGTCTAAATCTTTCTGGGGTGAGGACAGGATCAGGCTGGGAGCGATACTGTCCGTGGTTAAATAACCTGACTGCACTCACTGGCAAGGCTACCAAAAAAATGTTAAAGTGAACCGTGCTTTGGGCAATGCTGAAACACTGCACTGCAACATGAAGTAAGGCCATTTATAGTTTATGCAAAGAAAAATTACTGAGTGAAAGGTGTTAGATTATAGATTGGACAAAGAATTTCACGGTATACCAAGGGGTGAAAGTGTATTGCAAGGAGGGATTCGGGTAAGAGCATAAACTGTGAGCTTTCTACGAGTGAGTACTGATGCAGAATAGCACAAGAGTGTTATTAGGTTCTGTCAAATGCTGAATAATTAAAGATTTTTCATCCTCTATGTAATAATATAGATCATTTGTTTTAAAAGCCTGCAAAAGTTCTACCTAAGCACCTCTTGTGGCATTTTCTTGACTTTCATTCTGCAGTGTATTACCTCCAAATTGTAGCACCCTAAACAACTAGTTTTCTATCACTATAACCCACAAGGGAGGCATTTTATTATTGACTAATAGACAATTCATTAGACACTGAAAGACACTGTGACGAACGGTGGCTGGTGCTCAATAAATAAAAACTTACACTCATTGGGCCCAAGTTTCCACAAGAAAAAAAACGGGCGTCCCTCCGAGCTGGGCGCCTGTTTTTCGCACATAAAACGGCGCCTAAAAAAATCCTCGGTATTCTCCACCTACTTACAGGTCCTCTGGCCCTCGGCGCAGCCAGCACGAGCTGTGGGGGGGGGCGGAGCCAGGTCCTGGCGCTGAAAACAGTGCCGGGACCTCTGCACATGCGTGCTACAGTCGGCACGCAAGTGCAGTAGCTCCAGGCACCGAACTGTGTGGGAGGGGCCCGAAGCACGCAGCCCCTAGCCCTGGCTGAATGGCCTCACTGGGGCTGCGTGAATAAGGCTCCTCCCACGGCCAGCTCCTGCTCCCCGACCCCGACAAGACCCGACACCCGCTCCCCCCCCCCCCGCCGACCAGACACCCGCTCCCCCCCCGCCGACCAGACAAGACCCGACACCCGCTCCCCCCCCCCCGCCGACCAGACACCCGCTCCCCCCCCACCGACCAGACAAGACCCGACACCCGCTCCCCCCCCCCCGCCGACCAGACACCCGCTCCCCCCCCGCCGACCGGACCCGACCCGACACCCACTCCCCCCCCCGCCCCGACCCGACACCCGCTCTCACCGCCCCCCCCCCCACCGACCCGACCCGCGCTTCTGTTCCCTGACCCGACCCACCCCCCCCCCCACTGGACTCGACTCCCGGACTGGATCCGATCTGACCTCTCCCTTCCCCACCCCCCCCCCACCTCTCTCTCTCCCCCCCCCCCCCCGCTCTCTCTCTCTCTCCCTCCCTCCCCCCCCTCTCTCTCCCTCCATCCCCTCTCTCTCCCTCCCCTCCCCCCCCCTCTTTCTCTCTCCCTCCCTCTCTCTCTCTCTCTCCCTCCCTCTCTCTCTCTCTCTCTCTCCCCTCCCGCTCAGCGGCACGAACGGCTGCAGAATTCTCCCTGGCTGAAGCACTTTCACACAGGTAGGAAGATGGTTTATTTAATCTTTTCTTGGCTTATAAATGTTTATTCAGGTTGGATTTATTTGTATAATATTTGTAGAAGTATAAATAAGGATTTATTGTCGAATTTAATGAGTTCCCTTCCCCCCCCCTCCCCCCCACCTCGTTCTGGACGCCTAATTTGTAACCTGTGCCTGATTTTTTAATGTGTAGAACAGGTTTTTTCAGTTCTACAAAAATCTTCACTGGCTCCATTCTACTTTAGTTTGGAGTACATTTTCACTGTGGAAACTTTCAAATCAGGCGTCAGTGGCCGGACACGCCCCCTTTTGAAGAAAAAATTCTGTTCTAAACTAGAACTGTTCTACCTGACTCGAACTGCAGAAAAAAAAATGTGGAGAATTGCGATTTCTAAAATAGTCCGTTCTCCACCAGTTGCTCTTAAAAATCAGGCGCGAATCATGTGGAAACTTGGGCCCATAAAGTGCCTTATCAGAAATATCGCAAGGCACTTCATCCACGATTAGTTACTCTGAAATGATGTGATTCTTATGTAGGCAAACACAGCAGCCGTTTTATGTACAGCATGATCCTATAAACAGCAATACGTTGACTGATCAGTTCATCTCTTTTTGATGGTGCTGGTTGAGGGAGAACTGTTGGCCAGAACACCAGGTGAAGTTGCTATTGTACTTTGAATAATGCCACAGGGTTATTATCCTGAACCACCAGAATAGGCAGACTCAATCTTAGCTTAACCGCTCATTTGAAAGATGTCACCTCTTGCAATGTAGCACTCCCTCAGAGTGACAGCCTACATAATGTTTTCAAGTCCTGGATTGGTGCTTGAACTCAAATCTTCTGACGTGGAGACAAGAATGGTGTCAATGGAGCCAAGCCGACATAAGAACATAAGAAATAGGAACAGGAGTAGGCCATACGGCCCCTCGAGCCTGCTCCGCCATTCAATAAGATCATGGCTGATCTGATCATGGATTCAGCTCCACTTCCCTGCACGCTCCCCAGAACCCCGTATCCCCTTATCATTTAAGGAACTGTCTATTTCTGTCTTAAATCTATTCAATGTCCCAGCTTCCACAGCTCTCTGAGGCAGCGAATTCCACAGATTTACAACCCTGAGAGAAGAAATTTCTCCTCATCTCTGTTTTAAATGGGAGGTCCCTTATTTAAGATCATGCCCTCTAGTTCTAGTCTACCCCATCAGTGGAAACATCTTCTCTGCATCCACCTTGTCAAGCCCCCTCATATTCTTATATGTTTCAATAAGATCACCTCTCATTCTTCTGATCCAATGAGTCGAGGCCCAACCTACTCAACCTTTCCTCATAAGTCAACCCCCTCATCTCCGGAATCAACCTAGTGAACCTTCTCTGAACTGCCTCCAAAGCAAGTGTATCCTTTCGTAAATATGAAAACCAAAACTGTATGCAATATTCCAGGTGTGGCCTCACCAATACTCTGTAGAGCTGTAGCAAGACTTCCCTGCTTTTATACTCCATCCCCTTTGCAATAAAGGCCAAGATTCCATTGGCCTTCCTGATCACTATCCATTGGCCTTCCTGCATACTATGCTTTTGTGTTTCATGCACAAGTACCCCTAGGTCCCGCTTGTACTGCAGCACTTTGCAATCTTTCTCCATTTAAATAATAACTTGCTCTTTGATTTTTTTTCTGCCAAAGTGACCTCACACTTTTCAACATTATACTCCATCTGCCAAATTTTTTCCCACTCACTTAGCCTGTCTATGTCCTTTTGCAGATTTAATGTGTCCTCCTCACACATTGCTTTTCCTCCCATCTTTGTATCGTCAGCAAACTTGGCTACGTTACACTCAGTCCCTTCTTCCAAACGTTAATATAGATTGTAAATAGTTGGGGTCCCAGCACTGATCCCTGCCGCACCCCACATATATTGTGAATAATAATAACATAAGTCAGGGTTCGGATGGTGACCTTGTTTACTGTTTTCTCTGTTGGTTTATAATGTTATTGATGTCCGAACAGATGGAGAACCATTTAATGATTACCTCATTCTCACTAATTCTGCAGGTTTGACCATGCTCTTAATCACCTATCCTAATATTTCCTTCTTTGGCCTGGTGTCAGTTGTTGTCTGATTACACTTCGGCGCTATATAAATGCAAGTTGATGATAATATCAAGGTGACAATTGCGAAATAACCCAGATTTGGTGTGATCCATTAGGACATGAGTGCAACTTGTTGGCTACTAGGGGAAAAAAAACTTAACGCAATCCTGATCAGATCATCACCAAGCAGAATAAAGCCAAGAGGCAGGCAGAGTAATATTAATCACCTTGGCCTTTGCCGTACTTCAATCCATCCTCTCCGTTATTACATTTATTGTCTGCCATGGCTCCTTTCTCCGATCAAGAAGTTGAGAATGTGATATGTGCAGGTTCCTTTACCTGAAGCCAATTTATGTAAATTCTGTAGAACAGCAAATCTTTGGACTATTAATTTGTTTGCCTTTCGAGAAAGAAGCATTCACGTCTCTATTAAATAGATTTCAGCCAGCTTTGCGACCAGTATTTTAATTCTAGTGTTATTTTCAGTTGAACCATCAACCTAGTTTAATCCCCAAAAATGTTGAGCATTTCTGCCACGTCCGGTGGGATTTCGTGCATCTGTTCTTGGATTGGTCAGTAAGGATAGAGTTTGCTTAAATTTAAAAAAAAATCCTTAACATTCTTTGTTGAAATATAATTCTTTTTCCTGTTAGAGGGACCAAATGGCCTTCTCCTGCTCCTATTTCTTATGTTCTTATTAATGCTTTTAGTCAAGAGCATTAAGCTTTATGTTCACTGTGCACCCTAAATGACTGCAGGATCTGAAGCAGAAATTGTGTGGGTGAAAGTCCTCGGTCATAATCTGCCATTTTCTCTTGTACATTTTATTCGTGTCCTGTGCAGAATGTTTGTTCCATGAGCCCTATCCAAGCTCGAACGTGAAGGTTATATCTGCCTCACGTCACAAGGGCCGTTGCAGATGAAGACCATGGCCTGCAGAGCTCGTGGTTAATGATGTCATGCTTCCCCAAGTGGGGAAATAGGGCTAACTCATCTGGCAGGTAGCAGATGTTTAGATAACCTCTCTGTCCTTTATTTTTCCTTTCCCCTTGAGTTAATCACAAGTGTGTTGTAGGCAATATGGGGGAACATGTGTTCTTAGCTTTCTGGGCAGCAAGTGTGGTCATATACTAACCAGATGGTCTTGGCTTTAAGTTGACCTCAAAACATGATTTTCAAAGGAGAAAGTCACCTCTACATAGACTGCCATCCACAGCAGTAAAGATTGTAGATGGTAGTGAAAGCAATTTAATGGGAACGAGATCAATTCTTAATTGGAGGGATATGGGTTTTTGATAGATGTTTTATCCCCCACTTTATTTCTCTGCTCCTCTCCTAAAGTTGGGGAATTCTTCCTGTGGTACGGTTCCCCATGCAACAGCCATCCTCCAGTACCACAACCAAGTGATCACGGTTGTGTGAAACTTGACAAGACAGCAGTGTAATATGACGTTTTCCCCCTTGAATTATTTTGCCTATCGCAGTGCGCACCTTGGACATCTTTCTCCTGTCGTACTCTTCTACAGGCACATTTTCATTTAGATAAAAGTAAAATAACAAGAAAATGAAATGCATTGTCTTGATCAGCCACATTCAAATCCACTCTCCATAATTCCCAGCGCCATGGTGCTCTTAAAGGTATTGACCTCTTTTATAAGCACTAAACTAGACTGTCAGCAATGAGACAAATAAAAGTGCTGAACTTCAGCCCCATTCTTACATAACTTCACATATATGCTAAATTCTTAAGTTACTAAATTTTGCTTTCTTTGGAGCAAATGTTTTCCACTCGACATTAGTTATCCGACACTTGACTAGAGTACCACGTACATCATAATGCGGTATGGCATTTATGGAACTCGGGGGCCTGACTTGGATATATAGCACGCAGATTTGTCAGTGTCTAATGTGCTTTAAGTGCGCGCTCTCTCTATTTTTAAAGTTCATCCCTGCACGGACTTGTTTTGTCTTCCCTGCCGTCTCCTCCAAATGGCACAGTCTGGATCTTGGGGCTGACCGTGTGGCCAGTTGGAAACGTGAAAGCATATTCCTCTCTCAGCGATTTGGAGCATTGCCATTCCACTATCATTTTTATTTTCAAAGTATTTATTGGAATAGCTGTTGAAATGAGCATCTGCTCTTCGATGGTTCAACTGGCAAAGGCAAAGTGTAATTGAGCCATAGAGAATTGACGGTCCCAGGTTTGATTTCTGAGCTGTGTTAACTGATCTCATCTGAGGCAGTAGTTGGGCACTTGCATAGCACCTAAGCTAAGGAGAGGAAGTTATCCGGGCTAACTTATCTGATTGCCATCCAGTGACTCCAGTTGCAGTGTGTGTCTGGTGAGATGCACTTTAGTAGGGTAGCGTAGTGCCGAGGAAGGTCACTTGGGTGAAGTACCAGAGTACCCTGACGAGGAGAGAGGAGGGGTGAAAATCGGCAAAAATAAACTGAACACGTTTAGCACAAAAAGAAAGTTGATCTTATGAGAGCTCCATTACAGTCAGACAAAATTGAGAAATAATGGGCCTGATATTCGGAGCGGAGGCTTTCTTTCGAAATCTTTTTGGAAAGTACCCGGTGGTCTCGGAGGCAGTGGGAAGCCTTCTCTTTCCGCGCATCGGAGTGCACCCCCATCCTCTAGGTTCGCAAGTAGAAGCTGGAGTCACGTGACTGGAGAACCAATCACGATACAGTATTCTCTGATAGCAATTGGAATTCTGTATCTCCGAGTTCTCATTGCTATCAATGAGAAAAAAACTCCCAACACAACATAAAAAATTAAAAAAACACCTCACATTTAACATTAATTGAAATTAAAGTTAATTAAATGTTTTAGAAAAAATACATATTTTTTGGATTTTTTTTTTAAAGTGTTGTAATAGCGTTTAATATAAATTTACCTTAGTGGACAGGGTTTTTAACATAATGTGTATTTAAATTTTATTTTTATGTGTTTTAAAACTCTTACGCTGGTAAAAGTAGGCTATGCGCCTGCTTTTACCAGGCGCAAGAGTTTGAAGGACATTCACTGGACAAGAGATGGGCAAATAGCCCAATCTCGCCCGGCCGAATGTCCTGGCTGCGGTGATGCAGAGGATCTGTCAAGAGAAATCTTGACCGATCGGAAAAAACTGTTTGCGGCACATGCGCATTGTGTGGCCTCGCCTCGTCCGTACACAGACTCGGCGAGGCCGGAATTTTAGCCCCAGTAACTTATTTAGGAATATATTTAATTTTTATTGTTTTTCCATTTATCATTTTCCTCCCTTTTTAGGTTCTCCTATAAAATGTCCATCTTGCAAACTTGGGTCTGTTGATACCTTCTTGGGTTCAGTGGCATCAGTCACTCCCATAAACGGTCGGCACATCTTATTTTACTGTCCTTTATTTACTGGGAATGATAGCATAATCCGGGGGTGTAACAATAGTATCCCTTTGCGACTTGAACAGATATTCGCGTCTTTTACCTGTGTACATTTTCAAACTCTGTGAAGATGGATCAGCGAACCTTGGGAGACAAGGCCAGATACAAATCATTGAGCAGTTTAATTTCACAGCATGTGAATATACAGAGCAACCGTTATCAGATTCAATTATTTAAATCAGTACAACATAACGCCATGAATGGAATCTGGAATAAAAAGCTAGTATGTGGTGACCATGAAACTACCAGATTGTCGTAAAAACCCATGTGGTTCACTAATGTCCTTTAGGGAAGGAAATCTGCCGTCCTTACCTGGTCTGGCCTATATGTGACTTCAGACCCACAACAATGTGGTTGACTGTTAACTGCCCTCTGCAATGGCCTAGCAAGCCCCTCGAGGCAATTAGGGATAGGCAACAAATGCCAACCTTGCCAGCGACACCCACATCCCGTGAACGAATAATAATTTTTAAAAAATACAAATATATTGACAATGCTACACTTCCCCATGACAGTGGATCCTCTTGTTTGACTTAAACAAAATAATTTCTAACTACCCCCGGTATGGTGTACTTCTCATAGTCTGCCTGTGTCCCTGTCTTATCTCTTGCTTCTCTCCTATGAACACGGGTATGAAAACGGATCGAAGACTTGCCAATACAATGTGGGTGAGGTGTTTCTCGGTTGTTGAGACAGGCTAACGAATTGCTTATTTACAGCCGATAGGGAAACGGTGTCAAAGCTAGCTTAACTACTTCTCAATTCAAAGCCCTCTTTTTAAGTTGGGTGAATACACTAAGCTTTTGAAAACCCAACATTAAAAGCAACTTCGTTCCCAAGTCCTTTCTGTGGAAAAATGGTCAAAACATTAAGAAACACAATGGCCACTTCCCTGCGAAAAGTGCAAATGGAGGAGCCTGGAGGAGGACTCGAAGGTAAGGCTTTGTAAACGAGCACAAGGATTTTGAATTTATTAGACTGGAGGGCAGGATTCTAGGAGTGATGGGTGAGTGGGACTTAGTGCAAACGGGGTTGTGGGCAGTAAGTCTTGGATAAGTTGAAGTTTGTCTTGGGTGGCGATTGGGAGGCCAGTGAGGAGGGTTGAGTTGGATCATGGTTGTCAAATGTGCGAGTTCTGTTTAAAGCCTTAAATTAAAAAGGAAAAGTCAAATGAGATTTGCAGACTGCTTTATTGTGCCCCTATTTTGTCAGCGTTTCTAAGGCTGTGATATAGAAACTTAATTGATTCCTGGGATGAGAGGATTGTCCTATGAGGAGAAATTGAGCAGACTGGGCCTATATTCTCTGGAGTTTAGAAGAATCTCATTGATCTCATTGAAACATATAAAATTAGAGGGCTTGATAGGGTAGATGCTGAAAGGCTGTTTCTCCTGACTGGAAAGGCTAGAACTAGGGGTCATAGTCTCAGGATAAGGAGCCGGCCATTTATAACTCAGATGAGAAATTTCTTCACTCAAAGGGTTGTGAATCCGTGGCATTCTCTATCCCAGAGGGCTGTGGATGCTCAGTTGTTGAGTATATTCAAGACTGAGATCAATAGATTTTTGAACTGTAAGGGAATCAAGGCATATGGGGATAGGGCGTAAAAATGGAGTTGAGGTTGATGATCAGCCATGATCTTATTGACTGGCAGAGCAGGCTCGAGGGGCCGTATGGCCTACTCCTGCTGCATTTCTTATGTTCTTGTGTTATGGTCCTTTGCTTGGTCTCAGCTACTTCTGTTACTTTCAATAATCAGGAAGCCAACTGGCATATGGTAAGTCAAATTATTTTTAATTACAAATAATCTTTTAAATACATTAGGCTGCAAGGATAAGGTGACTGTAGGGTCTTGCATAATGACTCCTAACAATGGATCATAGTTCACTCAGTGAATAGCTGAACCTTACAGCTGTTGAAAATGCAAGGTGTGATCCTATACTGAGTTACTAGACCTCATTAAGGAAAATGTTGGGTGGGAACAGGATTGGTGTTGGGAGTGGTTGAATAGACTGCCGACAATCATTGTTAGGCCCTACAACATGAATAGTCATCGCTTGTGCCAAAGTACCAGAGGGCAACTGACACCTGAGGAAGTGCGCCCCATTGGTGGGAAAAATAACATGGAAGGAGGAAAGGCCAATCGTTGATGGGGTGTTACTTGAAAAATATAGAAATAAAATAGTCGCTCAGTTGCAGTCAAAGTTTCAAATTGTTGATAGAAAATTAACTTTGTACTTGTAAGAAATTAATTTGCTAAACTTGATTTTGTCCCCTCTATGGGCATTGAAACAGCAAATGAGCTCATTGAATAACAAGGTATACAGGAGTCGGTATACAGGAGTCGGTACTAGGACCACTGCTTTTCTCGATACACATTAATGACTTAGATTTGGGTGTACAGGGCACAATTTGAAAATTTGCGGATGACACAAAACTTGGAAGTATAGTGAACGGTCAGGAGGATCGGGATAGACTTCAAGAGGACAGAGACAGGCTGGTGGAATGGGCAGACACATGGCAGATGAAGTTAACGCAGAAAAGTGTGAAGTGATACATTTTGGTAGGAAGAACGAGGAGAGGCAATATAAACTAACGGGTACAATTCTAAAGTGGGTACATGAACAGAGAGACCTGGGGTATAGAAGGCAAATGGTATGTTGGCCTTCATAGCTAGGGGATTTGAATATAGGAGCAGGGAGGTCTTTCTGCAGTTGTACAGAGCCTTGGTGAGGCCTCACCTGGAATATTGTGTTTAGTTTTGGTCTCCTAGTCTGAGGAAGAACTTTCTTGCTATTGAGGGAGTGCAGCGAAGGTTCACCAGACTGATTCCAGGGATGGCTGGATTGTCATATGAGGAGAGACTGGATCAACTGGGCCTTTATTCACTGGTGTTTGGAAGGATGAGAGGAGATCTCATAGAAACATATAAGATTCTGACGGGACTGGACAGGTTAGATGCGGGAAGAATGTTCTCGATGTTGGGGAAGTCCAGAACCAGGGGACATAGTCTTTGGATAAGAGGTAGGCCATTTAGGACTGAGATGAGGAGAAACAGATTCACTCAGAGAGTTGTTGACCTGTGGAATTCCCTGCCGCAGAGAGTTGTTGATACCAGTTCATTGGATATATTCAAGAAGGTGTTAGATATGGCCCTTACAGTTAAGGGGATCAAGGGGTATGGAGAGAAAGCAGGAAAGGAGTACTGAAGGAATGATCAGCCATGATCTTATTGAATGGCGGTGCAGGCTCGAAGGGCCGAATGACCTACTCCTGCACCTATTTTCTATGTTTCTATATATATGCACACATCGTTGAAAGTGGCAGGATAGTTGAGAAATCAGTTTTTTTTAAAAGCTTACGGGGTCCTAGGATTTATAAATAGAGACATAGAGTACAAAAGCAAGGAAGTTGAACCTTTATAAAACACTGGCTCAGCCACAACTGGAGTATTGTGTCCAATTCTGGGCACCACACTTTAGGAAGGATCTGAAGGCTTTAGAGAGGGTGCAGAAAAGATTTACAAGAATGGTTCTGGGACTGAGGGATTTTAGTTACATAGATAGACTGGAGAGGCTGGGGTTGTTCTCCTTGGAGCAGCGAAGGTTGACATGAGATTTGATAGAGGTGTTCAAAATCATGAGGGGTCTAGACAGAGTAGATAGAGAGAAACTGTTCCCATTGGTGGAAGGGTCGAGAACCAGAGGACACAGATTTAAGGTAATGGGCAGAAGATCCAAAGGCGACATGAGGAAAAACTTTTTACACAGCCAATGGTTGGATCTGGAATGCACTGCCTGAAAGGGTGGTGGAGGCAGGTTCAATCATAGCTTTCAAAAGAGAATTAGATAAGTATCTGAAGGAAAATAAATTGCAGGGCTGCAAAGAAAGCGTGGGGGATTGGGACTAGCTGAAGTGCTCTTGCAGAGAATCGTCACGGGCTCGACGGGCTGAATGGCCTCCTACTGTGCTGTAACCATTCCATGGGGGCGAAATTGCGATTCGCCCTGTTTGGGGGCAGAAACCTTGGCACGGGGCGGGACTTTCTGTGCCCGGCGTGGAAGTCCCGCCCCGCTACCTAAATTCGGATTACTGCCCCCCGGGAGGAAGTGGAGCGCAACGTTGGGTTTGGGGCGCTAACCTTGGGAACGTCACAGTGCTAAGCAGCCTCTCCGAGCACAGGCTCCTCCCCCGCCATTAAAGGGGCAGGCGCATTGCGAGCTCGCTGTCGTTTTGAGGGGCCTTCACTTTGCCACCGGGGGATGCGGGGTGCCATGGCCGCAGTCCAACACCGATGCGGAGTGCCGGCTGCACCATTGTGTTTCGAAATACGGAACTGAAGTCGACCCAACAAACAAAATGGCGCTGTGCACTTCCCCTTTTATGTTTCACCCTGCGAGCGGAGTACGACCCGTGTTTTTGACCCGCAAGACTGAGCAGCAGCGGTGCAAAAACGGGCCGTTGCGCACGCCAGAGGCGCAGTGGCCCGGGACCCGACCGTTTTTGCACCTCCGCTAACTCCTGCGCAATTTCGCGGGAGTTATGAACCATGCAAATTTATCCCCTGTGAAGTTGCTCTGTACTTTTCTTTGTCACTGTATCTGAATAATATTGACTTAATCTCCATGGAAACTTGAGGTTTTTTTTTCCTTGTGAACAGCTTACATGATGTCCTTTCAAGCTTTAATGACATTCTCAGATACTGCATCCCTCTCTTCAACCTGTCATTCGAATACAAGCACGTGTAGGGAAAGTATGTTGTTTGATAACAGGGATTTGAGGAGGTGTTGATATACTAAGAATAGATTGACGCTAGACTGTGGGAACTAATTCATAGATACAAACACCATGACATCATGGTTTTCTGAAAGGGACATGCTTTTGTGTGGGAGACAAGCCTCCCACTGATTTCTTACAAAGGGACGAGCCAATTTTGTTTTTTGGTGAGAGAGCAAAGATTTGTAGTGGGGTAAATAGGTAGTATTTTCAATAGCGAGTACTGCTTCCATCTAAGTAAGGTGCTCCTCCTCCGAGTGGACCTGAGCGGCAGCAAGAGGAGGAAAGGCAGTACATTCGAATTTAGAAACAATGAAATATCACAGTGACATCACAGGACAGCAGGTAGGTAATTGGTTGGGGAGTATTACAGGTCTTTTGCTCTCTAGGTTAGGTAAGTGGATTCAATTCAGAATTGAGAGTATTAACGATCAAAAATTTACTTAATTAATAACTTAAACATAGAAAATAGGTGCAGGAATAGGCCATCCGGCCCTTCGAGCCTGCACCACCATTCAATAAGTTCATGGCTGATCATTCCTTCAGTATCCCTTTCCTGCTTTCTCTCCATACCCCTTGATCCCTTTAACCGCAAGGGCCATATCTAACTCCCTCTTGAATATATCTAATGAACTGGCATCAACAACTCTCTGCGGCAGGGAATTCTACAGGTTAACAACTCTCTGAGTGAAGAGGTTTAGCAACATAGAAAATAGGTGCAGGAGTAGGCCATTCGACCCTTCGAGCCTGCACCACCATTCAATATGATCATGGCTGATCATTCACCTCAGTACCTCTTTCCCGCTTTCTCTCCATACCCCTTGATCCCTTTAGCCGTAAGGGCCACATCTAACTCCCTCTTGAATATATCCAATGAACTGGCATCAACGACTCTGCGGTAGGGAATTCTACAGGTTAACAACTCTCTGAGTGAAGAAGTTTCTCCTTATCTCAGTCCTAAATGGCTTACCCCTTATCCTAAGACCGTGTCCCCTGGTTCTGGACTTCCCCAACATCGGGAACATTCTTCCCGCATCTGACCTATCCAGTTCAGTCAGAATCTTATATGATTCCATGAGATCCCCTCTCATCCTTCTAAACTCCAGTGTATACAGGCCCAGTCGATCCAGCCTCTCCTCATATGTCAGTCCAGCCATCCCTGGAATCAGTCTGGTGAACCTTCGCTGCACTCCCTCAATAGCAAGAACGTCCTTCCTCAGATTAGGAGAACAAAACTGAACACAATATTCCAGGTGGGGCCTCACCAAGGCCCTGTGCAACTGCAATAAGACTTCCCTGCTCCTATACTCAAATCCCCTTGCTATGAAGGCCACCATACCATTTGCCTTCTTCACCGCCTGCTGTACCTGCATGCCAACCTTCAGTGACTGATGAACCATGACACCCAGGTCTCGCTGCACCTCCCCTTTTCCTAATCTGCCGCCATTCAGATAATATCCTGCCTTCCTGTTTTTGCCCCCAAAGTGGATAACCTCACATTTATCCACATTATACTGCATCTGCTATGTATTTGTCCACTCGCCTCACCTGTCCAAATCACCCTGCAGCCTCTTAGCGTCCTCCTCACAGCTCACACCGCCACCCAGTTTAGTGTCATCTGCAAACTTGGAGATATTACCCTCAATTCCATCATCCAAATCATTGATGTATATTGTAAAGAGCTGGGGTCCCAGCACCACTAATCACTGCCTGCTATTCTGAAAAGGACCCGTTAATCCCGACTCTCTGCTTCCTGTCTGCCAACCAGTTCTCTATCCACGTCAGTATATTACCCCCAATACCATGTGTTTTGATTTTGCACAGCAATCTCTTGTGTGGGACCTTGTCAAAAGCCTTTTGAAAGTCCAAATACACCACATCCACTGGTTCTCCCCTGTCCACTCTACTAGTTACATCCTCAAAAAATTCTAGAAGATTTGTCAAGCATGATTTCCCTTTCATAAATCCATGCTGACTTGAACCAATCCTATCACTGCTTTCCAAATGCGTTGCTATTTCATCTTTAATGATTGATTCCAACATTTCCCCAAGTTAAACTAAATTAACGAATTAAAACTAAAAATAATCCTTTGAATAAAACACACTAATTATATCAATAAAATAAGGTTAGACAGAGATAGCAGGGCAGGTGGTGTGTCATAACTGCAGCATGTGGGAATTGGTGGAGACCAACAAGATCCCGAACAACCACATCTGCGTTAAGTGCCTGCAGCTCGACGAACTTCGGCTCAGAATTGTTGAACTGGAGTCCGAGCTGCAGACATTGCGATGCATCAGGGAGTGGGAGGGTTACCTGGACACTTTGTTCCAGGAGGCAGTCACACTTCTTGGGTTAAGTAGAGCTTTAGAGTTAGTCAATGGTCAGGGACAGGAAGGTGTGACTGCGAGTCAGGAAGGTATGGGGGCCCAAGATGTAGTAATGGAGGAGCTTTGGCTCTTGACCTCGTCCAACAGGTACAAGGTACTTGCTGCTTTTGTTACAGGTCTTTTGCTCTCTAGGTTAGGTAAGTGGATTTAATTCAGAACTGAGAGTATTAACTACCATAAATTTACTTAATTAATAACTTAAACTAAATTAACTAATTAAAACTAAAAATAATCCTTTGAATAAAACAAACTAATTATATCAATAAAATAAGGTTAGACAGAGATAGCAGGGCAGGCGATGTGTCATAACTGCAGAATGTGGGAATTGGTGGAACAAGGACTGCAGGAATTTTGGGTAAACTGACCACAGCACCGTGGTACAGGAGGCCATTCAAGCGGGGGGAGTAAAAAGGAATATGGTAGTGGTAGGGGACATTATAGTCAGGGGGATAGATAGATACTGGTCTCTGCAGCCGCGACAGGGAGTACCGAAGTCTGTGTTGTCTGCCTGTTGCCATGGTTAAAGATATCTCCTGGAGAAGAACTTGGAGTAGAAAGGGGAGGATCCAGTTGTTGTGGTCCATGTAGGAACCAATGACATAGGTAGAACTAGGAATGAAGTTCTGCTGCGAGAGTTTGAGGAGTGAAGGTCCAAGTTAAAAAGCAGAACTTCAAACTTAATAATCTCTGAGTTGTTACCTGAGCCATGCGCCTATTGGCATCGGGATAAGCAAATTAGAAAGTTAAATGTGTGGCTGAAAGATTGGTGTGGGAGACAGGAGTTTTGCTTCATGGGGCACTGGCACCAGTACTGGGGAAAGAGGGACCTGTTGGGACAGATTCCATTTAAAACAGGCAGGAAACAGTGTCTAGGTGAATTGAATAACTAGGGCAGTAGACAGGGCTTTAAACTAATGACAGGGGAGTGGGAGGATTCAGGAAAGAGTAAATTAAAAGCAGCAAGGGAAATATAGGGCTGGATTTTTGGCTTTGATGTTTTGGGACGATAATGGCGACGGGGCAGGAAAGTTAGCACCCTGGAATAGTTTACGCCTCAGTAAATAAGTCAGGGGGTACAGTGCGAAGGGAAACGTTGTACACCTCTTTGAGGTGTTGGGATGTGCAATTCCTGACCTAAAGAGCTGGGCCAGGAGCACTCCGAGAGATTCCTGGGGGGGAGGGGGGCGGGGTCCTAAAAAAAAAAAAACACAAAAGCATTCCCAAAACATTGCCCAGGCCACTACAACACAAACCACAACAAAAAATTACAAGAAAAACAATCACACTTACCTTAGGAGTCCATTACTTACCTCTGCTGTCGGGATTGTTGGACTGCCTGATTTCCCAGGCATGTGGGTCGGGCAAGAATCAAAACTTGTGCCAGTGTCGCAACCAGGGGCGTTGCACACCGGGCGCCGCTCTTCCGCTAAACCGGACCCAAAGATCGGTGCAGGCGCCGGAGGCTGACCGCCCGGTCAAAACACCTCATTACCACCATTGTGGAGCGAAAAACGGAGCGGAGAACACCCGATAATCCAGCCCCTAGATTCTGGGGCAGAGCAGGGTTTTGGGTAAAAAAATAAGCAGAGCAGGTCAGGAAGGGACAGAGAAAGTAACGAAAGTAATAGGGCATCAGTGACAAAGGTATCATTAGGGGAAAATAGAAAAAAGTCAAAGCTAAAGGCGCTATATCTGAATGCGCGAAGCATTCACAACAAAATAGATGAACTAATAGGGCAGATAGAAATTAATATGTTTGATCTAATGACCATTACGGGGACGTGGTTGCAAAGTGACCATGATTTGGAGCCAAATATTCCAGGATACTTAACTTTTAGAAGAGATAGACAAAATGGAAAAGGAGGCGGGATAGCCCTGATAATAAAGAATGGGATAAAGTCAGTAGAGAGAAAGAATCTTGGCTCAGAAAATCAAGAACTAGAATCAGTTTGGGTGGAGCTAAGAACCAGCAAGGGGCAGAAAACATTGGTGCGAGTTGTTTATAGGGCCCCAAACAGTAGTTGTAATGTAGGGCAGAGTATAAATCGGGGAATTAGAGGTGTATTTAACAAGGAAAATACAGTAATCATGGGGGACTTTAATCTACATATAGACTGGGCAAATTTGCAGTAATGGTGTGGAGGACGAGTTCATGGGATGTATACAAGATAGTTTTCTGGATCAGTATGTTGAGGAACCAACGAGGGAACAGGCTATTTTAGATCTAGTATTCTGCAATGAGAAAGGGGTAATTAATAGCCTTGGCATAAAGGGGCCTTTAAGGAAGAGTGGCCATAATATGATAGAATTTCATATCGAGTTTGAAAATGATTTAGTTAAATCTGAAACTAGGGTCTTGGGAAACTAAATTAAAAGGTATGATGGTAGCCAAGCAATGGCTAGCATTTAAAGAATTAATACATAATTTACAACAAATATACATTCATTTAATGCACAAAAACCCCACAGGAAAAGTGTTCCATCTGTATCTAACGAGAAGTTAAAGATAATATTACATCAAAGGAAGAGGCTTATAATGTTGTCAAGAAAGTAGTAAACCTGAGGATTGGGGGGATTTTAGAATTCAGCAAAGGAGGACCAAGAAATTGATAAAGATAGAGAATAAAGAATATGAGTGTAAATTAGCAAGAGACATGAAAACGGATTGTTAAACGTTTCGATAGGTATGTAAATAGGAAGAGATTATTGAAAGTAAAGGTGGGCCCATTAGAGGCAGTGACAGGAGTAAGTATAATGGGCAATAAGGAAATGGCAGAGACATTTGTATCTGTTTCATGATGGAAGACATTAAAAACATTTCGGAAATAATGGGGAACCAAGGGTCTGCAGAGAATGAGGAACTTAAAGAATTCAGTATAAGTAAAGACATAGTACTGGAGAAATTAATGGGACTAAGTGACAAATCCCCTGGACCTGATAACCTGCATCCTCGGGTTTTAAAAGAGGTAGCTGCAGAGATAGTGATGCACTTGTGTTAATCTTCCACAATTCCCTTGATTCTAGAACAGTCCCCAAGGATTGGAAGGGAGCAAACATAACCCTGCTATTTACGAAAGGAGGAAGAGAAAAAATAGGTGACTCATCATAGGCAGTCTCTCGAAATGAGGATGACTTGCTTCACGCCAAAAAAGGATGAGTTCACAGGTATTTCAATGAAGGACCTAATATTCCAGGTCCCGAACTACATCCTGAAGGGTGGAGGATGCCTGTGCGTTGTTTTTTTTAACGCGTGGTGACCGTTGCTTACCAGCCACCACACGGGCTTAACAGAGCTAGGTCTTGGTCCAGTAGCAAGGATTACCCAAGACGACTGGAGACCAGCTCTGCTGCACAGACTGAGCGCACGCACATATCGCAGTGTGAGCTGGCCCGTGCTGCTCCTGAGGCCCTGGCCCCGAACTCACGCCTCTCCTGGGCCCCAATCACATCACTCCACAGTCTCTCGCCGCTCCTTCGCCCTGACCTCGCCACTCCTGCTGTACCTGCCCACGCTCCAATCACCGACCCGGACCTTGATGACGTCACTCTTCGCTGCCGTTGCCCTCCTGCACCAGCTCGCGCTGCTCCCTGAAGCAGTATGTCTGCACGCTGAGGCTGCCGCACCTCCGCTCCTTTTATGGCCCCGACCTGCCGCTGGTACACGTGTACCATGTACGTGTACCGTGTACAGGGTGTGTGTGTCAGTATGTGTGACACAGTGTTAGACATTGACCATGTGGGGTGTGTGTATGTAAGTGTGCGTGATACAGTGTTATACATTGACCGTGTACAGAGGTGTGTGTGTGACAGTGATATATAATACTGTATCACACACACTGATACACACACACACCCCTGTACACGGTTAATGTATAATACTGTATCACACATACACTCTGTACATGGTCGATGTATAATACTGACACACACACACATCCCTGTACATGGTCAATGTACAATACTGTATATCACACACACACACCCTGTACACGTTCAGTGTATAACACTGTGTCTCACACACACCCTGTACACGATCAATGTATAACACTGTGTCACACACACTGACACACACACATCCCCATACACGATCAGTGTATAACACTGTGTCACAATAGGTGACTATAGGCCAGTTAGCCTGACATCAGTAGTGGGGAAAATGCTAGAATCTCGACATGGTATAGACATGGTTGCAGGATACTTAGAAAATTGTAATATAATTAGGCAGGGTCAACATGGTTTTATGAAAGGGAATCGTGTTTGACAAATCTGTTAAGAGTTTTTTGAAGATGTAACTAGTAGGATGGATAAGGGGGAACCAGTGGATATGGTGTATTTCGATTTTCAAAAAGCATTCGATAAGGTGCCACTCGAGGTTATTACACAAAATTAGGACTCGGGATTGGGGGTAATATATTAGCATCGATTGAAGATTGGTTAATGGACAGAGTAGGAATAAACGGGATTTTTTTTTGGGTTGGCAGGCTGTAACTAGCGGGTTACCGCAAGGATCAGTGCTTGGGCCTCAGCTATTTACAATCAATATCAATGACTTTGATGAAGGGACTGAGTGTAACTTATCCAAGTTTGCTGATGATACAAAGTTAAGTATGCTGTGAGGAGTACACAAAGAGGCTGCAGAGAGATATAGGGCAAGAACATGGCAAATGGAATGCAATGTGGGGAAGTGTGAAGTTATCCATTTTGGTAGGAAAAACTAAAAAGCAAAATATTTTTTGAATGGTGAGAGACTGAGAAATGTTTGCATTCAGAGGGACCTGGTTGTCCTTGTATGTGAATCACAGAAAGTCAACCTGTGGGTACAGCAAGCAATTAGAAAAGCTAATGATATGTTAGCTTTTGTTACAAAGGGATTAGAGTATAAGAGTAAAGAAGTCTTACTACAATTATACAGGGCATTGGTGAGGTCACACCTGGAGTACTATGTACAGTTCTGGTCTCCTTACCTAGCGAAAGACATACTTGCCTTAGAAGGAGTGCAACGATATTAGACTGGTTACTGGGATTAGGGGATTGCCCTATGAGGAGAGATTGAGTAGACTAGACCTATAGTCCCTAGAAGAATGAGAGGTGATTGAATTGAAACATATACAATTATTAAGGGGCTTGACAGGGTTAATTCTGAGAAAATGTTTCCCCTGGCTGGGGAATCTAGAACTCGGAGTCACAGTCTCAGAATAAGGGGTTGGCCATTTAGGATTGAGATGAGGAAAAATGTCTTCACTCAAAGGCTTGTGAATCTTTGGAATTCTCTACCCCAGAGGGCTGTGGATGCTCAGTCGTTGATTATATTCAAGACAGAGGTCGCTAAATTTTTGGGAACTCTGTGCCGGAAGGTGGAGTTGAGGTAGAAGATCAGCCATGATCTTGTTGAATGGCGCAGCAGGCTCGAAGGGCCAAGTGACCTACTCCTACTCCCATTTCTTACGTTCTTATATTCAATAGAATTGCACTTTGTAAGACTAAACCTTGAAGTGTTAGATTATTGTTAGCCCCCGTCCTCTAGTCTGATCTTCACATTCAACAGATAGCTGCTCAACTGATGTTGAAGACGAGACCCATCAGTGACCCATCAGGGAGCAAAATGGATCAGCATCCTTTCTTGGCATGGAGGCCAACTGGAAAGCGACTGGAGCTGTAAAGTTTCAGAACTGGCCAACTCAAAAAGGTGCAAATATTCTCATTTAAATTGAAAGTTTCCCTCCCACCCAGCGCCTTGCACGTTATAACACCATTAAACATTTTCTGGGGCTTCTGTTTAGTGCTGTTGCGTTACATTTATAGTGATGGTGGCATTTGATTCATTTAACTGTGTGAATGTCACCATGCCCCACACCGAAAGTACAGGAATGTGCGTTGCCTGCACCAAATAGGCTCGAAGCTGCATTTTTAAAACATGAACAGGGTATAATTCCCTGAATGTCAATTAAGCAGTTAGTATATAATCCTTTGTTCGTGCCTCTTAGCTCATGAATTTTCAAATTGGACTTGCTGTTCCGAACAATAAAATTGTGTTCTGCTTTATTTTTCACAGGTAGTTGCAGATTAGAATTACATTATAGCTGTTTTGGAAGGTCTTGGATCTAATTGAGGCTTTTGATAGAGAATAACTCTATGTTCTTAACCCAAAGAATGTAGTGAAATCTGAGATCCATTCTCTGTCAGCCAAGCGAATGTAGACTTGTCAGCAAGTTATATGTTCTACAACCCCATTGAAAAGAAGGCAGGCTCTGTGGCTTTATTTTATTTTGTACTAAGGTGCTTTTATTATTAAAAGGACTGTTGTACTTGAGGCTTTGCCCCAACACGTTTCTTATGTTCCCAGCCAGACTGCAGTTTCCATGAGTAGGGTGAGTCCCATGAACTGAACCTGCGTCCTTTTTTTTTTTGACTGGATATAGCATCGCCCAGGTCTAACAAATAACTCTTGACTCATTTATTGGAGAATTCATGGGATGCATACCTCTGCTCATTTGGTCATCTTGCACCATTTTCTAGTCCATAGAGTGGCAATGCAATCATTTCTCTCTCTCTCTCTGCCATTGCATGATGCCTCCTTCAGACCATGCAATCATCACGTTCTGCTTGAGCTGAATCGAGCATCATTCTGTCAAATCTACTTCCACTTCGGGGACATTGTTGAAATAACTACCCATTGGGATGATCTGTAAGGCTACAAGTCGGAGTCATGTTAATGTTTGCATTTAACATTCACGGAGTGCTCACACTTTGGCAGGTGTTTCTGAGCACTCTGCTCCCCTTTAAAGGACCCACATTGTCCCCTTTGAAGCTCCCATTGCTGCCATTTCAAGCTCTTCCAGGGAGCAGGTGTGAGGTCTTTTTCTTTCTTCCAGGGTTCCCGAACCCTTGCGTGCATTCCGATTCTATGCCAATTTTGCGGGAAAGGTCACGTGGGCAATATTCCCAAATTGACCTTTGCGACCATTCCCTGGTTTTGAGTAGTTTACAAGAAGGTTGTAGTGTAAAAGGGTTAATGTTTGGGCAGGAACAGGATAGTGGTTTCTATAATTCAACACGCTTTTCATTGTTTCCCCATTAATTTATCACGTTACAGACACATGGACAATTTCAATGCATTTTTATTTTTGTTATAAATTGGAATTTCGGCAATGTCTTGTACAAGGAAAATTGATGTTTTCCTGTGTCTCGAATTGAAGCATGTCACCTTGCCAGATACTTTGCAGAGATTGCATGAATGGTATTTCAAAAATATGTATTTTACAGAAATTTGGAGTGCAAACTTGTAGCTTTTCAAAATAAAATGTATTTGTAATTTGTTTCCAATTCTAAATTTCACGCAACATTGGGCCGGAATTTAAATTGGGAGGTGAGGGTTGGGAAGCGGTTGGGGAACCCGGGAGAACGAGTTTCCCGCAGGCCTTGCCGAATTTAACGGCGGCGCCTGATTTGCATTTCAACGGTCTGTCTCTCACCCGCAGCAAGCCAGATGAAGAGGTTAGCTGGCTGTGGTCAGATAGGTCTGCGGCACTAGGCTACAGAGAGGAGGGAGGGAGGGATGGAGGGATCGGATGGGGACCC
Organism: Pristiophorus japonicus; assembly: GCF_044704955.1. Lineage (NCBI taxonomy): Eukaryota > Metazoa > Chordata > Chondrichthyes > Pristiophoridae > Pristiophorus > Pristiophorus japonicus. The sequence continues at coordinate 34,593,637 of NC_091985.1, read as the reverse complement.
GTGGGTGATCAGGGGCTGGCGGAGGATCGGGGCTGGAGCATTGGGGTGGATGAGGGTGAGGAGGGAGCATCGATGGGGGGGGGGGGGGGGGGGCGGGGCGGAGCGCTGATCGGGGGCGGTGGGGGGGGGAGGGGCGGAGCGCTGATCGGGGGCGGGGCATCGATCGAGGGAGGAAGCATCGATCGGGGGGCAGAGCATCCAACCTGGGGGGGGGGGGGGGAGCATCCATCGGGGGAGGGAGCATCGAATAGGCCCGGAGCAGCGGGGGGTGGGGGGCAGAAAGGGAAACATTGGGGCCGGTGGGTCGTGGGTGGGGAGGGGCGCGAAGCATTGGGCCAGCGTGAGGATTATCGCGGCGGAGGGGGGTGGAACGTGGCTGCCCTGAGGATCACCGGTAAGGGGTGGAAGCATCGGGACTCGCCTGAGGATCATTGCGTGGGTGCGGCTGTGCGGGGAGTCCGGAAAGGCGATCAGAGGCCTCCCGGGGTGGAGGTGTGGTGCAGATCGGAGACCATGTGGGAGTGGGGTGGTGGGGGGGGTTGCCTCTCTGATGGCGGGGGATGGGTTCGGCAGGAATGCTGGATCCAGGAGCTGAGTGTAAAAGCACTTACCTCCGGATCCAGCAGACCTCGCCTTGCATTAACTGGAGGGTTCTCCGAGGCCTGAGAAACCCAATGGTCCCACTCCGTTAAAACCGGAAGTAGGTGGGTTTGGGTCGGGATTCAGTTTTTTAACACTTTAACCTCCCACTCGACCCCAACACACCCATTTTTGGGGGTTAAAATTCCCCCCATTGTCTCCCAGGAAGGTTCTGTCTTGAATTATTTTGAAATAGATGTGTGAGCACTCCACATCCTAGCCTAGCCATTGAGTTCTTCTTTGGTGTAATGACAGCCACCATGATGTGTTTTTCTCTGCGCTGTGCGCTACCTGGATCAGATTACAGATGACTAGAAACTTCAGATAGCAATTCCAGACAACTCGGACTTTATTTTTTACAGATTTATTTCCTTCTCCTGGAGATGATGATTCGTGATCGAGATTTTTTACAGAGAAACTATCCTAGTTGTGAGATACAACTGGGCCGGGGGATATGGACAGGGAGATCACAACTAAGCTTGAACCTGTCTTCCCTTCACACCCACCCACTTAAGGACATAAGAAATAGGAACAGGAGTAGGCCACACGGCCCCTCGTGCCTGCTCCGCCATTCAATAAGATCATGGCTGACCCGATCATCGACTCAGCTCCACTTCCCTGCCTGCTCCCCATAACCCCTTATCGTTTAAGAAACTGTCTATTTCAGTCTTAAATTTATTCAATGCCCCAGCTTCCAAGCTCTCTGAGGCAGCGAATTCCACAGATTAACAACCCTCTGAGAGAAGAAATTTCTCCTCATCTCTGTTTTAAATGGGCGGCCCCTTATTCTAAGATCATGCCCCCTAGTTCTAGTCTTCCCCATCAGTGGAAACATCCTCTCTGCATCCACCTTGTCAAGGCCCCTCATAATCTTATACGTTTCGATACGATTACTCATTCTTCTGAATTCCAATGAGTAGAGGCCCAACCTACTCAACCTTTCCTCATAAGTCAACCCCCTCATCTCTGGAATCAGCCTAGTGAACCTTCTCTGAACTGCCTCCAAAGCAAGTATATCCTTTCGTAAATATGGAAACCAAAACTGCATGTGGTATTCCAGGTGTGGCCTCACCAATACCTTATATAGCTGTAGCATGACTTCCCTGTTTTTATACTCCATCCCCTTTGCAATAAAGGCCAAGATACCATTGGCCTTCCTGATCACTTGCTGTACCTGCATACTATCCTTTTGTGTTTCATGCACAAGTACCCCCAGGTCCTGCTGTACTGCAGCACTTTGCAATCTTTCTCCATTTAAATAATACCTTTCTCTTTGATGTTTTTCTGCCAAAGTGCATGACCTCACACTTTCCAACATTATACTCCATCTGCCAAATTTTTGCCCATTCAATGAGCCTGTCTATGTCCTTTTGCAGATTTTTTTGTGTCCTCCTCGCACATTGCTTTTCCTCCCATCTTTGTATCATCAGCAAACGTGACTACGTTACACTCAGTTCCTTCTTCCAAGTCGTTTATATAGATTGTAAATAGTTGGGGTCCCAGCACTGATCCCTGCAGCACCCCACTAGTTACTGGTTGCCAACCAGAGAATGAACCATTTATCCCGACTTTCTGCTTTTTATTAGTTAGCCAATCCTCTATCCATGCTAATATATTACCCCCAACCCCATGAACTTTTATCTTGTGTAGTAACCTTTTATGTGGCACTTGTCAAATGCCTTCTGGAAGACCAAATATACCACATCCACTGGTTCCCCTTTATCCACCCTGTTCATTACATCTTCAAAGAACTCCAGCAAATTTGTCAAACGTGACTTCCCCTTCATAAATCCATGCTGACTTTGCCTGACCGAATTTTGCTTTTCCAAATGTCCTGCTACTGCTTCTTTAATAACGGACTCCAACATTTTCCCAACCACAATGTTAGGCTAACTGGTCTATAATTTCCTGCTTTTTGTCTGCCTCCTTTTTTAAATAGGGGCGTTACATTTGCAGTTTTCCAATCTGCTGGGACCTCCCCAAAATCCAGGGAATTTTGGTAAATTACAACCAATGCATCCACAATCCCTGCCGCTACTTCTCTTAAGACTCTAGGATGCAAGCCATCAGGTCCAGAGGATTTATCTGACTCTAATCCCAGTATCTTACTGAGTACCACCTCCTTAGTGATTGTGATTGTGTTAAGTTCCTCCCCCTCTATAGCCCATAGACTATCCACTGTCGGGATATTGTTAGAGTCCTCTACCGTAAAGACTGATACAAAATATTTGTTCAGAGTTTCTGCCATCTCCAAGTTCCCCATTACTAAATCCCCGGTCTCATCCTCTAAGGGACCAACATTTACTTTAGCCACCCTTTTCCTTTTTATTTACCTATAGAAACTCTTGCTATCTGTTTTTATATTTTGTGCTAGTTTACTTTCATAGTTTACTTGGATTACTAGATAGTGAATAGGAGCAGGCTGATAACCCCTAACACCGAATCCAGATGTTTCCCTGCTGCTGAAATCAGCAGCCTCAGCATGGATTGGGTATCAACCCTGGGGACCACATGACGCAGTGTCCCATCATGTGACACTTGATGGGTGGGTAGTGTCAGCAGTGCCAAAGTGTGCAGTTGGTGTTTGTTTAATAAATTGCTGCTGAGGGTAAGGATGCACCTTCCATGCATGAATCGGATGCAGGATAAAATCACACCCTTGGCACACATTAAATCAGCACGCACTAATACCGGACACATTGCTGGCTAGCTGCTGTCATCATCATTCTGTCTTTTTTGATGAGTGAAAAGAATGGCCTAAAATCACATTACAGTATTGCAACAGGCATTCTTGATGACCTGCCACTGCCTGCAAAATATAAATATGCGATACTTGAATACCGTGTGGGATACTTTTACTGTAACTGAAATTCCTATCACTGCTCCAGAATGAATTGTACCTATTTGAAGGCGCCTGCAACTGATCTGAGCAATCCGTGTGTTTCCCCGACCTGCTTTTTGCGTCTCCGGCAACTTTATATTTTTAGGTAGGATTTAAGTGCATCAGAGTGCAAGGCTTCAAATACCTAATTTTCAAAATATTCAGCTATATCTCAGCTCTTATGTAAGGGGCAGTTAGTTATATATCAAAACGACCTTGGATTTATTGATGCCCAGAGACAGTTAAACTGAGTTCACTTTAATCTATGATTCATATTTCGCTGTTTGTGCCAAATGCCATAAATACATCAAATAGTGGGGAATAGCTCCATCTATTTCACCCTGTCGAGATGCATAGTATTTCTGGAATACTGCTTCCCCTAGCTTGTGCAGCTTTTGATTTGCAGCCCTCGACGTGTGGAATCCATCAAGGGTTGTTGTGTTACAGGGCTGTCGTATATATCCCAGTGTATATTTTCACCCTTCAACAATTGCATCATTTGTCGACTGACAATAGCAACAATTTCTTCATGGTCATTTTCAATTTTTGTGCATGGACTTGAACGGCAATCTGTTAATATTAAAAGAAATACCACATTTCTGTCCTCAGCACGGTGACTCCAGTTGGGGTACAGTTTCACACTCGAGGTTTCAAACTGAGGTTCCCAGACTCTAGCGGGTCCATGAGGTCATCAGATTTACTGTATTTGCTGGCATGTCACTTCTGTTGCTGCACGCTACTAAAAAAAAAAAATGTTTTCCTCGGGATAGCTGACAACTGTCTCTTGGACATTAGTTCAGAAAGTCCCCAGCGGAACATGTTAACATCTGTGGGAGTCCCCCACTCACAAGTCTCAAAAGCACTGCAGTTACACAGATGCTGGCAGCCCTCCAATACCTCACCCAAGGGGCCATTCTTCATCTGTAAGATAGTTAATGCAGGCGGGAACATCACAGCTGAGCTCAATTCTGTCACCAACCTATGTCTGCTCATTGTACACATTCAAGCACGGGCCCAATGGAACTGTAAGCAGGGAAGGCTGGCTAATTTCCAGCCTGCCAGCTCAATGCTAATGCCCCATAAAGTGCATTGGCTAAGATTAGCTAATTGAACGCAGACCAGATATCAGAGCTGGGTGCTTGCTGGTTTTCATGCTCAGTACTACCCCAAATGGTGCATTGATTTATGGAGCTATCAGGAAAGCTCCATTACCATGGATATGTAAAACCTACATTTAATTCCACCTCCCCTCTCCCTTCCAAAAAGTCAGATTCCCGGTATACACAGTAGTCTGCTACAAAGGCTACTGCACTTGGCTGACGTGTGTTATTGTTGGAGTTTTTCTTTGGATAAAAAGCTTTTTTAATTTTGCTTCCCTTCGAACTCTGCTTTGGCTGCGGATGGGGAAAAAAAGTTTGTTTTATTTTCAGCGGTACTTGATTCCAAAGTAGATTCGTGATTGCAAAAGTGCCCTTCAGCAAATGTTCTTCCGGGGTTTCCTTTGCTTTTATTTTTAACCCAGCAGCTTGTATTTTTCCAATTCTTCATTCCAGATCTTCACATGGTAGCCTAGCTTAACAGGTCCAGGCTTAACATATGCTGAGCATGCACATGGAAATGTTGTCATGGCTTTGCTGATCGACGGCGCTGCACATTGTCTCCTCCGCTTGTGTTGTCTGAAGCTCACGGGCATTCCGCATTGCTCCTATTTGCTTTTCCTCAATTAAGGGTTCTTTGCTCCTCATAATCAGACCTCTCATTGCCAAATAAATTGAGGCAAAGTCTTGAACCTCTCTGCAGTAATAGATTAGATTAGACAGACAGAGGATCAAACATTCCCATTCTGTTCATCAATCTGGCATGGTGCTGGGAATCGCAAGCTTCAGATCACCAAATGGATGGTTCAGTGCATTTGACAATGTTACTATCTTGCAGGAAATAAAAGGCCAGGGAGCCGGTTAAAGGTCATTTCACCCATTGCAGAGCTGTTTCCTGGACAGCTTTGGATCAGGTTTCAATTGATAACATGTGTGGCTGGCACAAGGAGCAATGCTCGCACAGCACTGCTGTCCAGGTTTAACTGCAGCACATGGCAGCCATTTTGCCAATGAGCATTATGACTGATCTGCAGGGGCTTTCCCTCTCCTATTTCTGAAGGTTGCTGAATGAAGAAGGAGGATACATCACCTACCTGGTGGGAATTTCTTTATTTTCCAGATGTTTTGCATTCTCCAGACAGCACAACACACACATCCATTCTCGTAGGTGTTGCAGAGTACTGGCCTGGAAATCCCGGCCTCCCGGGTCCGTACTGAAAACCGGCTTTTCCGATCTATCAAGCTGGAGCTTGACAGATCGCATGCATCTCGGGAGCGGGGACAAGATTGCGGGATTTACGCATATCTTGCCCAGCAAATGTCCTGATAAAAGCAGGCACATAAGCTACTTTTACAGGTGTAAGAGTTTTAAAACACACAAAAATATTCAATTAAATTAAAAAAAAACACATTTTATTGTTTAAAAACCCTACCCACTGAGGTAAGTTTATTTTTAACCCTAATTACAAAACTTTTTTCAAAATCGGAAAAATATATATTTTTTCTAAGGCATTTATTAACTTTAATTTCAATTCATTTTAATTATGAGAGGTGTGTTTTTTTTATTATGGTGCTTAGTGTGTTTGTTTTTTTTCTTATAAATAGCAATGAGAACTCGTAGATACGGAGTTCTCATTGCTATTAAGAAAGCTGTGGAATACTGTACCTGATTGGTTGTGCAATCACGTGACTGCACCTTCTGCGTGGGAACCCAGAGGACGGGAGTGCGCTTCGCAACGTGGGAAGGGAAGACCTCCCCACCGGAATCGCAGGCGCCTCCGAGACCACCAGGTACATTGGTAGAAATTTTTCAGGTCGGAGGCATCCACCCACGGGAAGCCTCTGACCACAATTTCTGGGCCATTGTTTTGCAAGGAGGGTGGGGTTAGTGTTAAGTGATTAGCTAGTTGCTGTTTAGCTTGTCAAAGTAAATCAGCATAATAGTGCAGGAACTATATACATGGAAGACCATTTGTGGTACTGCCTATCTGATTTCTTCAAGTATGTGTGCTCAGCACTTAGTTTCCTGTAAATCTATCAACAATGTTCCCTCTAATTTTTTGGGGGGTTGTGAGGCCCCTTTAATGGCGCATTCCAATTTTCATGCATACGCGTTTTTTGTTCATTTTAAAATGTGCAGGACCTCCAGGCCGCTGAGCAGCCGCGCAGCTTAACAGGAACGTTGCCTATCGAATTAGTCTATACCCCTGTAGTGGGCAGAATATGCAAATAATTGAAAGAAAACCTTATCTGGACAATAATCAATTTTTCCTGCACATTGCATTCGATTTCCATTTTTATTATTTTCTCCTGTTATGACTCATTCTTTTAACATCTTGAGAAATACACAGCTCTTCTTTGATTACTGTTCAATCTATTTGCCAGTTACGGTGTGGGAAGACTGAGGTAAGGGGTAGAACTGGAGGAGCTTGGGTTTTTCAGCCTTGCAGTTCTTTTTAAACTTTAATGTGTGAACTCTGAAGAGCAACTGGCTGAAAACACACACACACACACACACACACGCATATATACAACATGCACACGCACACATATGTACGCACATTCACATATACACGCAGCATATCCATTTGTTGATATGTAACCTTTCATCAGGTAGATAAATGCCTCTGACAATCAAATCTTAGAAATTACTGCACATGAGTCCATTCGATCTGTGCTCGTCAATTGGAGCTATCTAATCTTAATTCCATTTCTTTGCCCTTTAGCTGTATCCATTTAATTGATAAATTCCCTTTTAAGTGTTGTATGGCCTCAATAGCCACTTGCGGTAAAGCATTCCATGTCCCAATGACGTCTTTGAAAGGAGAAGTTAGATTTTTTTCCCTTAGTCTTTCAGTCTGTGGCCTTTGTAAATGGATTCACCAACAAGCTGAAACACTCACTACTTATCTTCTCAAAACCGTTCATAAATTTGAAAACAATTTTTATAGCCTCCCCGCCCCCGCCCTTTACCTTTGCTGTTCGATAAAATAAGCCTACATTTTTTGAGCTTTTTTTTCATAAATACAACCTCTCATTCCTGATACCATTTTGGTGACCCTTCCATTATTTTAATACGCTTCCTATAATGAGGTGATGGAAATTACACACAGGACTTGCCTAATTATTGTCTGTACAAATTTAATAGAACTCTTTGTTTTTACAGTTAAGGCCGCAAGATATAACACTTGGAATCCCATTTGTCTTTTTGTGGCCTTTCCAACTTGAATTCCCACCTTTCAAGATCTATGGGGGGGGGATTGTAACCCTACTCGCTCAGTAGAAATTTGGCAGGTAGGCAGTTAAAATTGCCCTGGCTCTTACCTGTGCGAAAGCCACCATGATCACAACATCTGGAATTTTAACCTCTCCTGAGCAGGCAGCAAGAACACATGCCTGGAGCTAACGGGGTCCTTCTTTACACATGCTTATTGCGGCCCGATGACATCATTGAGACCCGGCGGTAATTTTAACTCTGGCCTGAGCAGGGAGTCTACCTGGAGTTAAAATTGGGACCTTGCGTATCTAGAACGCTAGATCTCACTGCCCCTTTTAGAGTTAACTTTCTTCCACTGTTTTTCCCCCTGCAAAATGTACTGCTTCACAATTCTTTGTACCTACCTACTACCCTGATGGTCAAACACATCAATAATTGTTGCTTATATACATATTCAAATTTTGTTTCAACAGCACAGATTTTCAGAAGAACAACCCTGTTCATAAACTGACTGAAGAGGAGCTTTTGGCATTCACCTCAGTAAGTACAGCAGTCTCTTATTGATTCTTCTTTCAGGCTGCGTGTCCTCTTCACTTGCGATTCTTCTTGAACAAACAGTGGCTGAAAATCTGCCAGCCCTTTTGCACATTATGTCTCCCTGTTGGGTGGATCCCCTAATTTACTCGAGTTGGTGGAATCTGAAAATGTATGTAAGCTGAAAGTCTGAGCAGTGCACGGACAAAAAGCGAAGAGAAATAATTATATTTTTCAGGAAGTCGGCGCTGCCTTTGCGAACTGACATTTGTCGGCAGTTGGACGTCTTTGCCACACTTTCTAATGCTTCATTTCTTTGGTTGTAGATTGGTAGAGGCATCAAAATGTGTTTTAAAAAAAACCGGCTTTGTTCTAGAGTGAGATGGCGCCAGCTTCCACTATCTGGGGTTTGTGTCTCGAGTCTTCCTTCTCACAGTGTTATTACTGCATATCATGGGAGATTATTTCTACCCTACAAAACAAACATTGCTTTCATGTTCTAGGAAAGATCTCATGACCCCAATTTCTCAGTCTCATGAGTCATACAGTGTGGCGTAAGAAATTACTCTTTATCCGTGGATTCTAGTCTCAGATGTTTATCTTTTTTCCTTTCATTTTTATCGTATTGAAATTTGGGGGAGGGTACAAAAGCATCCCTCAGATGCGGCAGGTCTGACGAATATTCCAGCTGTTAAAAGAACAAAAGAATGTTTAGAATTGGTTTATTGTTCGCCTTCGGGATATAAAATGTTTTTCATTTTTAAAGTGTTGCATCATCATAGGCAGTCCCTTGAAATCGAGGAAGACTTGCTTCCACTCTAAAAGTGAGTTCTTAGGTGACTGAACAGTCCAATATGGGAATTACAGTCTCTGTCACAGGTGGAACAAACAGTGGTTGAAGGAAAGGGTGGATGGGGAGTCTGGTTTGCCGCACGCTCCTTCCGCTGCCTGCGCTTGTTTTCTGCATGCTCTCGGCGACGAGACTCGAGGTGCTCAGCGCCCTCCCGGATGCTCTTCCTCCACTTAGGGTGGTTGTTGGCCAGGGATTCCCAGGTGTCGGTGGGGATGTTGTACTTTATTAAGGAGGCTTTGAGGGTGTCCTTGAAACGTTTCCTCTGCCCACCTGGGGATTGCCTGCTGTGTAGGAGTTCCGAGTAGAGCGCTTGCTTTGGGAGCCTTGTGTCGGGCATGCGGACAATGTGGCCCGCCCAACGGAGCTGATCGAGTGTGGTCAGTGCTTCGATGCTGGGGATGTTGGCCTATACAAAGACACTAACGTTGGTGCGTCTGTTCTCCCAGGGGATTTGCAGGATCTTGCGGAGACATCGTTGGTGGTATTTCTCCAGCGATTTGAGGTGTCTACTGTAAATGGTCCTCGACTATTTACAATCTATATTAATGACTTGGAAGAAGGGACCGAGTGTAACGTAGCCAAGTTTGTTGACGATACAAAGATGGGAGGAAAAGCAATGTGTGAGGAGGTCACAAAAAAATCTGAAAAAGGACATAAATAGGCTAAGTGAGTGGGCAAAAATTTGGCAGATGGAGTCTAATGTTGGAAAGTGTGAGGTTATGCACTTTGGCAGGAAAAAAAATCAAAGAGAAAATTATTATTTAAATGGAGAAAGATTGCAAAGTGCTACAATACAGCGGGACCTGGGGGGGGGGGTCCTGGTGTATGAAACACAAAAGGATAGTTTGCAGGTACAGCAAGTGATCAGGAAGGTCAGTGGAATCTTGGCCTTTATTGCAGAGGGGATGGAGTATAAAAGCAGGGAAGTCTTGCTACAGTTATACAGGGTATTGGAGAGGCCACACCTGGAATACTGCATGCAGTTTTGGTTTCCATATTTACGAAAGGATATACTTGCTTCGGAGGCAGTTCAGAGAAGGTTCACTAGGTTGATTCCGGAGATGAGGGGGTTGACTTATGAGGAAAGGTTGAGTAGATTGGGCCTCTACTCATTGGAATTCAGAAGAATGAGAGGTGATCTTATCGAAACGTATAAGATTATGAGAGGGCTTGACAAGGTGGATGCAGAGAGGATGTTTCCACTAATAGGAGAGACTAGAACTAGAGGGCATGATCTTAGAATAAGTGGCCGCCCATTTAAAACAGAGATGAGGAGAAATTTCTTCTCTCAGAGAGTTGTAAATCTGTGGAATTCGCTGCTTCAGAGAGCTGTGGAAGTTGGGACACTGAATAAATTTAAGACCGAAATAGACAGTTTCTTAAAGGATAAGGGGTTATGGGGAGTGGGCGGTGAAGTGGAGTTGAGTCCATAATCGGATCAGCCATGATCTTATTGAATGGCGGAGCAGGCTCGAGGGGCCGTATGGCCTACTCCTGCTCCTATTTCTTATGTTCTTATTCCTATATGTGCCTCAGTGTCAAATTTTGTTTGAAAGTGCTCGTGTGAAGCGCCTTGGGATAATTTAATACGTTATTGTTGTTGTACCATCACCTAATTTCTCCAGGTACTGCACTGCCTTCATTTATTTTGTATTAAGTTGTTGGAAGTGTATAAACCGTTGGGGGGCGGGGGGGGGGGGGGGGGGGGGAGGAGGGGGAGGAATTGCGTAATGTCCCGTTTGGTGGTGAGGCGAGGCGGGATTTCCAGCACCAGGCGCGGATGTCCTGCCCCTTGACCTAAATTTGGGTATGCGCCCCGAGTGGAAGGCCACTCACCTCCCATCTCCACCCCCCCACCCCACCTTAACCCCCCATGCCTGACTTCAAATGTTATAGTTGGCATCAATGACAAAGATGTGATATTTATTTTTCATGTAACATTACAGTGGAGGAGAGGCAATGCTATTGAATTATTTATGGCTGCACAATACTATCACAACATCTCGGAGCGCAAATACACTGAGAGTTAGGATTTTGGTGTGCCTTTGTTAGTTTAACTTGTGCCACTGTGGAGCCATGTCGAATGGAGTCCAGCCCCTTTCCTGCCATGGGAAGGAAAGTTAATATTGGAGGATCACGTCACCTGAGGAGACGCTCTTCTGCAAGAAGCAGTCATGGTGAGACATGAGCCCAAGTATTCTGGTTGGCAGTATAATACCAGTCGGAAAATATAGGCTCAGGTCTATACCCTTGTCTCTTTGCTAAAGAATCTATATAGTATAAGGAGATGGTCAAGAAAGAAAAAAAGAAAGACTTGCATGACCACCAGCCATCTCAAAGCTCTTTACAGCCAATTAAGTACTTTTGGAGTGTAGTTACTGTTGTAATGTGGCAGCTAACTTGTGCACAGCAAACTCCCACAAACAGCAATGTGATAATCTGTCTTTGTTATGTTGATTGAGGGATAAATATTTCCAGGACACCGGGGATAACTCTCAGCTCTTCTTCGAAATGGTGCCATGGGAGCTTTTACATCGACCTGAGACTTGGTTTAATGTCTCCTCCGAAAGTCGGCACCTCCAATAGTGCAGCATTCCCTCAGCACTGCAGTATCAGCCTAGATTCATGTGCTCAAGTTCCTGGAGTGGGACTTGAACCCACAACCTTCTGACTCAGAGACGAGTGTGCTACCCAGTGAGCCACAGCTGAACCACAATATAGAATATAGAAAACAAAATGGCAAATAAAAACGAATATCAGTTTACATGTTTGCAGTTTTCATTGCGCAAACCATTTCTTTTAAGTAAGATCCATTGTTTTTTGTGTAATATAGGCTTACATTGTTGAAATTTGTTATGGTGCCACTCAAAGAGAGTATAAGTGTGGGAAGTGGTGTGCTGGAATTTTAAGTCCTGAGGACCTTGGGTGCTGTGCAAGATGCACAGAATCACATTTCTGCATCATAAACGTATCCATTCATTTTATTGTTTTGCTATGCTTATGAACATGCCGAATTCTGTGTTTGTGGCAGTACCCATGGGGATGAATTGTACATTTTTCATATTCATCTCCTCCATGTAGTGGACTAAAAGCCGACAAATCCCCTAGACCTGACGGCCTACATCCTAGAGTTCTAAAAGAGATGGCTGCAGAGATAGTGGATACATTGGTTGTGATCTTCCAAAATTCCCTAAATTCCCTAGATTCAGGAATGGAGTACGAGAAGAAGCTGGCAGGGAACATTAAGACGGATTGCAAAAGTTTCTATAGATATGTAAAGAGAAAGAGGTTAGTAAAGACAAACGTAGGTCGCCTGCAGTCAGAAACAGGGGAAGTCACAACGGGGAACAAAGAAATGGCGGACCAATCGAACAAGTAGTTTGGTTCGGTATTCACTAAGGAGGACACGAACAACCTTCCGGATATAAAAGGGGTCGGAGGGTCTAGTAAGGAGGAGGAACTGAGGGAAATCCTTATTAGTCGGGAAATTGTGTTTGGGAAATTGATGGGATTGAAGGCCGATAAATCCCCAGGGCCTGATGGACTGCATCCCAGAGTACTTAAGGAGGTGGCCTTGGAAATAGTGGATGCATTGACAATCATTTTCCAACATTCCATTGACTCTGGATCAGTTCCTATGGAGTGGAGGGTAGCCAATGTAACCCCACTTTTTTAAAAAAAGGAGGGAGAGAGATAACAGGGAATTATAGACCGGTCAGCCTGACATCGGTAGTGGGTAAACTGATGGAATCAATTATTAAGGATGTCATAGCAGTGCATTTGGAAAGAGGTGACATGATAGGTCCAAGTCAGCATGGATTTGTGAAAGGGAAATCATGCTTGACAAATCTTCTGGAATTTTTTGAGGATGTTTCCAGTAGAGTGGACAAGGGAGAACCAGTTGATGTGGTATATTTGGACTTTCAGAAGGCTTTCGACAAGGTCCCACACAAGAGATTAATGTGCAAAGTTAAAGCACATGGGATTGGGGGTAGTGTGCTGACATGGATTGAGAACTGGTTGTCGGGCAGGAAGCAAAGAGTAGGAGTAAATGGGTACTTTTCAGAATGGCAGGCAGTGACTAGTGGGGTACGGCAAGGTTCTGTGCTGGGGCCCCAGCTGTTTACACTGTACATTAATGATTTAGACGAGGGGATTAAATATTGTATCTCCAAATTTGCGGGTGGCAGTGTGAGCTGCGAGGAGGATGCTATGAGGCTGCAGAGCGACTTGGATAGGTTAGGTGAGTGGGCAAATGCATGGCAGATGAAGTATAATGTGGATAAATGTGAGGTTATCCACTTTGGTGCTAAAAACAGAGAGACAGACTATTATCTGAATGGTGACAGATTAGGAAAAGGGAAGGTGCAACGAGACCTGGGTGTCATGGTACATCAGTCATTGAAGGTTGGCATGCAGGTACAGCAGGCGGTTAAGAAAGCAAATGGCATATTGGCCTTCATAGCGAGGGGATTTGAGTACAGGGGCAGGGAGGTGCTGCTACAGTTGTACAGGGCCTTGGTGAGGCCACACCTGGAGTATTGTGTACAGTTTTGGTCTCCTAACCTGAGGAAGGACATTGTTGCTATTGAGGGAGTGCAGCGAAGGTTCACCAGACTGATTCCCGGGATGGCGGGACTGACATATCAAGAAAGACTGGATCAACTGGGCTTGTATTCACTGGAGTTCAGAAGAATGAGAGGGGATCTCATAGAAACGTTTAAAATTCTGACGGGGTTAGACAGGTTAGATGCAGGAAGAATGTTCCCAATGTTGGGGAAGTCCAGAACCAGGGGACACAGTCGAAGGATAAGGGGTAAGCCATTTAGGACCGAGATGAGGAGGAACTTCTTCACCCAGAGAGTGGTGAACCTGTGGAATTCTCTACCACAGAAAGTTGTTGAGGCCAATTCACTAAATATATTCAAAAAGGAGTTAGATGAAGTCCTTACTACTAGGGTGATCAAGGGGTATGGCGAGAAAGCAGGAATGGGGTACTGAAGTTGCATGTTCAGCCATGAACTCATTGAATGGCGGTGCAGGCTAGAAGGGCTGAATGGCCTACTCCTGCACCTATTTTCTATGTTTCTATGACTCAGTGGATTGGAAGGTAGAAAATGTAACCCCCACTATTCAAGAAAGGAGGGAGAGAGAAAACACGGAACTTCAGGCCAGTTAGACATCAGTCATCAGGAAAATATTGGAATCCATTATTAAAAATGTTGTAACAGGACACTTAGAAAATCATCATATGATTAGGCAGAGTCAACATGATTTTACGAAAGGTAAATCATGTTTGACAAATTTATTAGTTTTTTGAAGATGTAATGAGCAGGGTAGATAAAGGGGAACCAGTCGATGTAGTATATTTGGATTTCCAAAAGGCATTTGATAAGGTGCCACATCAAAGGTTGTTCAGCAAGATAAGGGCACATGAGGTTGGGGTAATGTATTAGCATGGATAAAGGATTGGTTAACCGACAGAAAACAGAAAGCAGGAATAAACAGGTCATTTTCAGATTGGCGGGCTGTAACTGGTGGGGTACCGCAAGGATCAATACTTGGGCCTCAGCTATTTACAATCAATATTAATGATGTGGATGAAGGGATTGAGTGCAATATGTATCCAGATTTGCTGGTAATACAAAGCTCGGTGAAAAAGTAAGATGTGAGGAGAACGCAAGGAGCCTGCAAAGGGCTATAGACAGGTTAAGTTAGTGGGCAATATGGTGGCAAATAGAGTATAATATGGAGAAGTGTGAGGTTATTCACTTTGGTAGGAAAAATAGAAAATGTTATGTCTGTAATGTACTTATGAATGACTCCACGAGACAATGTGTTGTACTTAAACTGTAGTGACCTTGGTCCTTTATTCGTAACTCCAGAGTGAGGCACAAGCATGGTGGGCAGCCTTTTATAGTGGGCCCTGCACACCTATGCAGGTGACCCTCAGGTCTCCCACTGCAGTGCCCTCTGATGGACAGCCCCTGCTACAGGGGCAGAAAACCCCGGTTCCCATCAGTTGCACCCTCTAGTGGTGCCAGCATAGTATTTACACAGTGTAAACCTTATTGATAGTACATCAGGTAACAAGTCTCCATCTTATGCAACTATACAGTGACTGCACAGAGAGTATATCTATAGTCTGCATATATAACAGAAAAACAGAATATTTTTTAAATGATGGGAAACTATTAAATGTTGGTGTTCAGAGAGATTTAGTATAAGGGACACAGCGAGTAAGCATGCAGGTACAGCAAGCAATTAAGAAGGCAAATGGGATATTGGCCTTTATTGCTGGAGGATTGGAGTACAAGAATAAGGAAGTGTTGCTACAATTGGTACAGGGTTCTGGAGAGACCACACCTGGAATACTGTGCTCAGTTTCGGTCTCCGTATTTAAGGAAGGATATACAAGTGCAGCGTCGAAAATCCAGAGTTCCGGACTCCAGATCCATCGGTGGCAGGGTCGTCCGGAATCAATAAAATGTTCCGGAATCCGGACCTGCCGACCTCTGGGCCCCGCAGCTGCCCGAATTCGGGCCTCGTCTCGCCGCCACTGCCCTTACCTCGGGACCTGCCCGCAGGCCCGCCCGAACACCACCTGTACGGCGGGGCAGGCCCGAACAGCTCCTGTACAGCGGGGGCAGGCCCGAACAGCTCCTGTACAGCGGGGCAGGCCCGAACAGCTCCTGTACAGCGGGGCAGGCCCGAACAGCTCCTGTACAGCGGGGCAGGCCCGAACAGCTCCTGTACAGCGGGGCAGGCCCGAACAGCTCCTGTACAGCGGGGGCAGGCCCGAACACTTCCTGTACAGCGGGGGCAGGCCCGAACAGCTCCTGTACAGCGGGGGCAGGCCCGAACAGCTCCTGTACAGCGGGGCAGGCCCGAACAGCTCCTGTACAGCGGAGCAGGCCCGAACAGCTCCTGTACAGCGGGGCAGGCCCGAACAGCTCCTGTACAGCGGGGCAGGCCCGAACAGCTCCTGTACAGCGGGGCAGGCCCGAACACCACCTGTACAGCGGGGCAGGCCCGAACACCACCTGTACAGCGGGGCAGGCCCGAACAGCTCCTGTACAGCGGGGCAGGCCCGAACAGCTCCTGTACAGCGGGGCAGGCCCGAACAGCTCCTGTACAGCGGGGCAGGCCCGAACAGCTCATGTACGGCGGGGGCAGGCCCGAACACCTCCTGTACGGCGGGGGCAGGCCCGAACAGCTCCTGTACGGCGGGGCAGGCCCGAACAGCTCCTGTACAGCGGGGCAGGCCCGAACAGCTCCTGTACAGCGGGGCAGGCCCGAACACCACCTGTACAGTGGGGGCAGGCCCGAACAGCTCCTCGTTGGACCTGGGGGTACTTGTGCATGAAACGGAAAAGGATAGTATGCAGGTACAGCAAGTGATCAGGAAGGCCAATGGTATCTAAGCCTTTATTGCAAAGGGAATGGAGTATAAAAGCAAAGAAGTCCTGCTACAACTGTACAAGGTATTTGTGAGGCCACACCTGGAATACTGCGTGCAGTTTTGGTTTCCATATTTACGAAAGGATATACTTGCTTTGGAGGCAGTTCAGAGAAGGTTCACTAGGTTGATTCCAGGGATGAGGTGGTTGACTTATGAGGAAAGGTTGAGTAGGTTGGGCCTCTACTCATTGGAATTCAGAAGAATGAGAGGTGATCTTATCGAAACGTTTAAGATTATGAGAGGGCTTGACAAGGTGAATGCAGAGAGGATGTTTCCACTGATGGGGGAGACTCGAACTAGAGGACATGATTTTAAAATAAGGGGCCACCCATTTAAAACAGAGATGAGGAGAAATTTCTTCTCTGAGGGTTGTAAATCTGTGGAATTTGCTGTCTCAGAGAGCTGTGGAAGCTGGGACTTTGAATAAATTTAAGACAGAAAAAGACAGTTTCTTTAATGATAAGGGGTTATGGGCAGTGGGAGGGGAAGTGGAGCTGAGTCCATGATCAGATCAGCCATGATCTTATTGAATGGCGGAGCAGGCTCAAGGGGCTGTATGGCCAACTCCTGCTCCTATTTCTTATGTTCTTATGCCTTCTGACCTGCTCTCATTTTTCTAACCAAAGGGTTTAAAACAGCCAGTTGCATAAATTGTCTATTTACACTATTGACTCGTACAGCAGTGAAGAGTAACTTACTGAAGCAAATTTTAAGGCAGAATAGGAGAAGCTGAGTAAGGAGAAATACTTAGGACTTTGGGGTGGGCAAACTGAAAAGTAAAATCATTTTGAAAGTGTTGGAACAACTGGACAAACTCTGCTTGAGGCTAACTTCATAATTTTTCTGTTCTCTCGGGACCAGTTTGCTAATCTTGACTTCTTCACAGAAGCCTTACTTTGTTCTTCTCTCTTCACACGTTCTGATAAAGCTTTTCTCAGTTCTGCCTTGATCAAAGGAGACTTGATACCATGAATCACTGAGCAAGTACGTATCTCAGTGTTTGGGATTTTGCCCTGACATTTAACGTTCAAGGTGACATGAAGCCATAATAAGTAGAACATAGTCAATACTGTACATATTTCACAATCGTAAAATAGGGTAGAGGTGACTGCATTTTCTAATATTTCCTTTGTGCATTTGTTTTAACAAATGTAGGTGCATATGTTAACTAATGCGCAGACAAAAATATCAGACTGTATTTTTTTTCATCAGTTATGTACACAAAACAAAGTAGGTGTGTGTAGGGAAATGGGAAGTAGAAGCAGACTATAGAAACCAAGAGATGTAGAACTATGGGAAAGGGATAAAGGGAAAACCGAGATGTGGAAACTTAAAAGTAACAGGAAAGTTTGGAAATGAGCAGAAGCTCAGTTAGCATCTAAAAGGAAAAAGGTTAATGTTTTGGATGGACAATTCAGTTCCAGCATTTTAAAATGTTTTGTCCGAGAAGAGAAATGGATAAAAATGCAGTAGAAAACTCGAGCAGTATTTAAAGAAGATAATTAGTAATAAAAGCAAAGTAAGGCAGGTGGGGGAGAGAGAGAGGAAATTAAGAATAGATGAAGAATAAGATAATGCTGTGACCTTTTATTAAAATTCATTCCTGGGATGTGGGCGTCGCTGGCAAGGCCAGCATTTATTGCCATCTGTGTCTCACACATTTGTCTCCAAGTCAGAAGGTTGTGGGTTCCAGTCCCACTCCAGGAATTTGAGTACATAAATCTAGGCTGACACTCCAGTGCAGTGCTGAGGGAGTGCCGTGGTGGGATTAGAACTCGCATCTCCAGATCACTAGTCCAGACCTCTGAATTACTAATCCAGTAACATAACCACTATGCTATCATCCCCTGTCATGCAGCCCTTGCATCACAGGAACCTGAATTTGAGTTTAACCCAGACTGATGACATGAACATCTCTGTTGCATTATTACGAAAAATGAGTTTGAGAAATTTGAACCAATTCTAAGATTGGGTGAGCCCCACAGTAACAAAGAAACTGCCCATAATTATGCAAAGGATGATTAGTCTCACTGTGGATGCCACACTTATGACCGATGATGGAATTGAAAAAGTTACATTGGTTCAGTAGTGGTGCTTTTCTGAAATTGAGGTTAATCCACATTATTGGCGCAGAGTGAAAGAAACTTTGTTCAGCATCTGTTAGGACTTGGGGAGTGCTTGATGCCAACAACAACAACAACTTGTATTCATATAGTGCCTTTAATATAGTGAAACATC
This sequence comes from Pristiophorus japonicus, assembly GCF_044704955.1. Classification (NCBI taxonomy): domain Eukaryota; kingdom Metazoa; phylum Chordata; class Chondrichthyes; family Pristiophoridae; genus Pristiophorus; species Pristiophorus japonicus. The sequence continues at coordinate 34,574,716 of NC_091985.1, read as the reverse complement.
CCAAGGCACATCACAGGAGTACATGAGAACATAAGAAATAGGAGCAGGAGTAGGCCACCTGGTCCCTCGAGCCTGCTCCACCATTCGATAAGATCATGGCTGATCTGATCATGGACTCAGCTCCACTTCCCTGCCCCCTCCCTATAACCCTTTACTCCCTTATCGCTCAAAAATCTGTTTATCTCCAGCTTAAATATATTCAGTGACCCAGCCTGCACAGCTCTCTGGGACAGAGAATTCCATAGATTTACAACCTTCTGAGAGAAGACATTTCTCCTCATCTCAGTTTTAAATGGGCGGCCCTTTATTCTAAGACTGTCCCCTAGTTTTAGTTTCCCCTTACAATATACATTAATGATTTAGATAAAGGAATTGAGTGTAATATCTCCAAGTTTGCAGATGACACTAAACTGGGTGGCAGTGTGAGCTGTGAGGAGGATGCTAAGAGGCTGCAGGGTAACTTGGACAGGTTAGGTGAGTGGGCAAATGCATGGCAGATGCAGTATAACGTGGATAATTGTGAGGTTATCCACTTTGGGGACAAAAGCACGAAGGCAGAATATTATCTGAATGGCGACAGATTAGGAAATGGGGAGGTGCAATGAGACCTGGGTGTCATGGTACATCAGTCATTGAAAGTTGGCATGCAGGTACAGCAGGCGGTGAAGAAGGCAAATGGTATGTTGGCCTTCATAGCTAGGGGATTTGAGTATTGGAGCAGGGAGGTTTTACTGCAGTTGTACAGGGCCTTGGTGAGGCCTCACCTGGAATATTGTGTTCAGTTTTGGTATCCAAATCTGAGGAAGTACTTTCTTGCTATTGAGGGAGTGCAATGAAGGTTCACCAGACTGATTCCCGGGATGGCGGGACTGACCTATGAGGAGAAACTGGATCAACTGGGCCTTTATACACTGGAGTTTAGAAGGATGAGAGGGGATCTCATAGAAACATATGAGATTCTGACGGGACTGGACAGGTTAGATGCGGGAAGAATGTTCCCGATGTTGGGGAAGTCCAGAACCAGGGGACACAGTCTTAGGATAAGGGGTAGGCCATTTAGGACTGAGGTGAGGAGAAACTTCTTCACTCAGAGAGTTGTTAACCTGTGGAATTCCCTACCGCAGAGAGTTGTTGATGCCAGTTTATTAGATATATTCAAGAGGGAGTTAGATATGGCCCTTACGGCTTAAGGGGATCAAGGGGTATGGAGAGAAAGCAGGAAAGGAGTACTGAGGGAATGATCAGCCATGATCTTATTGAATGGTGGTGCAGGCTCGAAGGGCCGAATGGCCTACTTCTGCACCTATTTTCTATGTTTCTATGAGTGGAAACATCCTCTCTACATCCACCTTGTCGAGCCCCCTCATTATCTTACAAGTTTCAATAAGATCACCTCTCATTCTTCTGAACGCCAATGTATATAGGCCCAACCTACTCAACCTATCCTCATAAGTCAACCCCCTCATCTCCGGAATCAACCTAGTGAACCTTCTCTTAACAGCCTCCAATGCAAGTATATCCTTCCTTAAATACGGAGACCAAAACTGTACACAGTACTCCAGGTGTGGCCTCACCAATATCCTGTACAGTTGTAGCAGGACTTATCTGCTATTTTCTATGTCTATGTTTCTATACTCTATTTCCCTTGCAATAAAGGCCAACATTCCATTTGCCTAAAGCTCAGAGAAGCACTGCAACTACAGGGGCATTCACATGACCCATCACAATATACATAGTGGGGCTCCAAGTCTTGGAAAATGCCAGAGATCAGGTCACTGCGCATGCGAACTATGCATATTTTCCAAGCACAAGAGGTTGAGCTTGTCTTTGAATGCAGTTACAGGTTTTTGCGGGGTGTTAGATTCCATGTTAATCTACTGCCATTGCTTGGGCCTTCATGCATTTGATGCTGTTGGTGGTGCATCGGATTTTCCTACTGCTCTACCTTGGATTTAACGCAGCTAGGCGTGTGCATCGAGGCTGAAAATCTTGTTTTATATTTCTGGTGACGTGTGTATCGTAAAATGATCAGTTAGGGGCAGTAGGATTCCTTCACTCTCACCAGACTTTAGGAAATGTTAATGGTTCTTTTTCCTTCTCCGATTTTCCTTTGAAATTTTCCCCTTAGCTCCGTCTTCAGACGCTACTGACCAACATTGGGGCTTGGTTCCAAGAAGAGTGTTTACACTCGAGTTCAGTATGCGAGTCTGAAGCTCACCGTGTGCACTTTCATCAGGGATGCTGTGGAAGTTGCTGGTGTCCCTGTCGATTCCAGTGTCTCCAAGCATTTGAAGGAGAAAAATCAGCCAGGGTTTCTGCTGCTGGTCACTGCACAGTGATCACTGCTGGACGGGCCATTAGGTGAGAACAGCATTGACTAAATTGACAAAGTGATGTATCCAGACATGGAAATGCTTCTGTTTGTTCTGCATACCATGTCATAAAGGAATGATTGTATTTATATAGAACTTTATGACATTTCTCTGAAACATACCATAAAGTGCTTCACTAACAAACAATGAAATACTTGGGAGTGAGGTCAAGGTTGCTATATAGGCATGTACGGCAGCCATTTTACACAGCAAGATCCCACAAACAACGATGGAATGAATAAGCAATTAATATATTTTTGATGGTAGACTTTGAGAGAGTACTTTTGACAGAACTAGCAGCAGAACTCCCTGCTCTTCTTTAAACAGGGCCCTGGATTCTTTAAAATTTACCCGAATCCCTAGAACCAGCCGACATGTCATTTGACGATGGCAACTGTGACAATGCAGCACTTCCTCATTACAGGTTGGACCTTCCTTATCCGGGAGACCCTTAACCGGCACCACCCCTCGTCCGGCATGATTCCTACAGTCAGGGGCACATGTGCAAAACGCAGCCGACCTCCACCCTGAATTTGGGGCCGCGCCGACACTTAGCCCGCTGGGGGCCCGCCGACACTTTGAGCCCGCCCTGGGAACCGACCCCCCCCCCGACCTTGGGTCGCCTCCCCCCCCTCCCCCCTTTGGGCTGACCTCCCTTTATCCGGCAAAATCCCTTGTTCGGCACAGGTCAGGTCCCGAGGGTGCCGGGTAAGGGAGGTACAACCTGTACTGCATTCACAGTGTTACACTGGGTTAAGTGATTGAGTCCTGGAGTGCAGAGTGAACCCACAATCTTCTGACTCTGAGGTCAACAGCAACAACAACTTACATTGATATAGCGCCTTTAACAACAACTTGTATTTATATCGTGCTATAACGTAGTGAAACATCCCAAGGCGCTTCACAGGAGTATTATGAGATAAAAAAACACCGACCCGCATAAGTAGAAGTTAGCGCAGGTGACCAAAAACTTGGAAAAAGAGGTATGTTTTAAGGAGCGTTTTGAAGAAGGATAGAGAGGTAGGGAGGCGGAGAAGTTTAGGGAGGGAATTCCAGAGCTTGGGGCCTAGGCAACAGAAAGCACGGCCACCAATGGTTGAGCAATTATAATCAGGGATGCTTAAGAGGGCAGAATTAACGTAATCAAATATCCCAAGGCACGTCACAGGAGGGTAATCGGACTAAATTAATACTGAGCCACGTAAAGAGATATTTGAGGTAGGTTTTAAGGAGTGACTTAAAGGAGGAAAAAGAGGCGGAGAGGTTGCGAGAGGAAATTCCTGACCTTGGGGCCTAGGCAGCCGAAGGCACAGCCGCCAGTGGTGCAGTAAAGGAAATCGGGTTATGTGCAAGAGGCAACAATTGAAGGAGCACAGCAGAGTCGAGCTCAAGATGGGTAGGTGGGAGGGCGGCCTGGACAGCATTGAAATAGTCAGAATGCTGCCACTGAGCCAGATTGTCACTGAAGTGGGTTGTTATAAAACTGGAGAAAATTGTGCCTTTGTGTGTTCTGAAACTGTTGTGTGCGTGAGCGGGCATCTATCCAGCCTACACGTAGGTGCTGAAATCTGCAGGCTGGTTAGATGGTTGTCCTGCACTCAGCACAGGCCCACTTTGCTGTCATAGAATAGAATGCTTACAGAACAGAAGGGGGCCATTCGGCCCGTCGAGCCCGTGTCAGCTCTCTGAAAGAGCACTTTGGCTAGTCCCACTTCCCATAGCTTCACAATTTTTTTTCCTTCAGGTACTTATCCAATTCCCTTTTGAAAGCCACGATTGAATCTGCCTCCACCACCCTTTCAGGCAGTGCAGTAGAAAAAAATTAATTTAGCTTTCCAGTAGAAACAGCATGTATGTGGTCACCTCTCCATTTAAGGGGGGAAAAAAATCTGTGCTTTTGTGTCCATTATAAATTTGTCGTGTGGAAAATCTGAAGGGCGTCTGTTATTACAGCATTTACATGACTTTCAATGGAGCACATGATATGCCTGCTTTTTCCAGCTTATACACTCAAGCCTCCGTGGTTTTGTTCAGGAAAGTTGGCCGTGACCTTTTTTGTTTACGCCACAAAAAGGGAATAAAAGGAGAAATTAGATGGTAGTATTCTGAAGTAAAGAGGGAGAAATGCTCAATAGGTCAGATCAGTATCTGAAAGAGAAATAAAGACTTGGATTTCTATCATGCTTTTCATGACCACCAGATGTCTCAAAGCGTTTTTACAGCCAATTAAGTTCTTTTGGTGTGTAGTCACTGTTGTAATGTAGGAAACGCGGCAGCCAATTTGCGCACAAGCAAGCTCTCACAAACAGCAATGTGATCATGGCCAGATAATCTGTTTTTTTGTTATTTTAGTTGTGGGATAAATATTGGCCAGAACTCCCCTGCTCTTCTTTGAAATAGCAGATTGAGAGAGCAGATGGGACCTCATTTTAACATCTCATCAGAAAGACGGCACCTCCGACAGTGCAGCACTGGATTGTCAGCCTACATTTTTTGTGGGACTTGAACCCACAACCTTCTGACTCAAGCTAGGTTAACGTTAGGGTTGTAACCTTTCATCAGGCCAGAACCAGTAACCCATCTTTTTCTTTGAGGCTGATAAACCTGCTCCAGATTTCCAGACGTTTCTTGCTTTCATAATACAGGGCTTTCTCTATGTTCATAGAAGGTGGCCATTTGGTCCAACATTCCTGTGCTGGCTCTTTGCAAGAGCTATCCAATTACTCCTACTCCCCCACTCTTTCCCCCACAGTCCTGCAAATTTTTCCTTTTCAAGAGTATACCCAATTCTTTCTGAACGTTACTATTGGATCAGTTTATACCTCCCTTTCAGGTAGTGCATTCCAGATCATAACAACTCACTCAGTTTTAAAAAAGTTCTTCTCATCGCCCCATGTTGGTTGGAAAGGGGTTCTGATGCCCTGTCACACAACTGTCTTGATATTATTAGAATTGAGCACATATTCTAAACTGACAAGTGCAGTACTGAGAGAGGTACGGTCTTTTGGATGAGAATACATCTCTCGGATAGAAATAACAATCCCCATTATTTGAAGAAGAGCATGGGAGCTCTCCTCATGTCCTGGCTAACATTTCTCCCGAAACCAGCACCACTGAAGCAGATTATTTGGTCATTTATCTCCTTGCTGTTTGTGGGACCATGCTGTGTGAAAATTGGCTGCCACGTTTCCCTGCATTACAGCAGTGACTTCACTTTAAAAGTACTTTATTAGCTGTGAAGCACTTTGGGATGTCCTGAGGACATGAACGGTGCTATTATACAAATGCAAGGTTTTTTTTCATTTGCTACCTGAGCTCAGCAGGTCTGTATTATTCTATAGTGCTGTTGAAAATATACCAGGTACCCTGGCTCATTATGTGCCCTGGGGATAGACTTATCACTGGGATTCTTTCCACTCAGACTCGGGCAACCCTGCAAGCCAAAGTCCTAATGGGTCGGGCTTTCCTATCTGCTCAAGCAGCAGGAAGTTTAACAATATTCTGTGATGGTTACCTGCACTATTTTAGCTAGTTGGCCTCGAGCAGTAACCATGCTTCTATCAACTTATCACAGGGAGAGGAAGTGCTCTCCATATCAGGCAAACAGAAGTTCTGTGGGAATTTTCAGTATAGGTAGCTTGACTTGGAAATTCTCAAACATGGTGATGGGTTTCTGTATGTCATCATCATCATCATCATCATAGGCCGTCCCTCGGAATCGAGGAAGATTGTTCCACTCTAAAAATGAGTTCTTAGGTAACTGAACAGTCCAATACGAGAACCACAGACCCTGTCACAGGTGGGACAGATAGTCATTGAGGGAAAGGATGAGTGGGACTGGTTTGCCGCACGCGCTTTCCGCTGCCTGCGCTTCATCTCTGCATGCTCTTGGCAATGAGGCTCGAGGTGCTCAGCACCCTCCCGGATGCACTTCGTCCACTTAGGACGGTCTTTGGCTAGGGACTCCCAGGTGTCAGGGAGGCTTTGAGGGTGTCCTTGTAACGTTTCCTCTGCCCACCTTTGGCTCGCTTGCCGTGAGGGAGTTCCGAGTAGAGCGCTTGCTTTGGGAGTCTTGTGTCTGGCATGCGAACAATGTGGCCTGCCCAGCGGAGCTGATCAAGTGTGCTCAGTGCTTCGATGCTGGGGAAGTTGGCCTGGTCGAGGACCCTAATGTTGGTGCGTCTGTTCTCCCAGGGGATTTGCAGGATCTTGTGGAGACATCGTTGGTGGTATTTCTCCAGCGACTTGAGGTGTCTACAGTACATGGTCCATGTTTGTGTATGTGTCAGACACCTGACTGACAGAAAGTGAATGTATAACATGTTTTTTTTGGAACAGGGGGAAAAAAAATCCAATGCATGTTTTTCCACTACGAAGTCAGCAATGATTGCAGACTAATGGTTAATAAGGGCCTATTAAAAGAGCAGTAAAAACAAGTAAGGCATTGATATGCATTGATGTTGAGCTCTCCAGTAAGCTCTCCAGTTTATATAATGTACCTGCAGGTAGCTCTTTTATTGGAACTGTCTTTATCTGTTCCTGATCACGCCCAGGATGATGGGCTCCATAGCTCTCAATCAGGAGAAATCTTGACTCCCAAGCTGAGAACCAGGAGTTCAGTTCCCAAGGTTGCCTGTCATTCGTGCCCGTGTGTCTCTGAGCCTTGTTGGCTCTCAGCCTCCCAAGTTTGAAAAATCACCCTCGTAGGCCACAGGATGGAGAACCTGGGATTGCATCCAGTTTGAATCACTACCGTCCGTCTGACTATCAGTGTGCCATTCCTTTTCTCCCTTATTCTCCCAGCTCATGGGAGGGTTGTGTCCTGGAGTCAGTCTGCAAGGGAGGGAAGGTGGTCCATCATCTTACTGATTCACCTCTGGCAAAAGGCTGCGTTTAACTGGTTTCGTTTAACCCCTTAAAGTACAGCAGATCTGGCATCAGTGTTAACTACCTCGGTAGTGTATGTATAAAAATGAACCGAGTTACGGTTTTCATGCTAGCTGTCCTGGCGTGATTTATTTTTCAATGAACTCCTCCTGATGAGTTCTGCATTTGTAAAAACATTGCACATAATCCCTTGAGCCAATCTATGAGTATAAGATGTCTGGAGATTTATAGTCGAGGTTGTAAAGGTAGCACAGGATTACATCATGACGGCAGTAAATTGGTGCCCCTTACCCTCAGAGAGTACAAAATAGTCTCTTTTGGCTTATTATTGATCTAAACAGGAGCGTGCAAATCATTCATCAAAATGTGACGTTTAATATTATAGAAACAAGCTCTTATCTCAGTGGGTGATTGAATGTTGCAATTTGTAGCAAAATAAATTAACAGGAAGGTTTGATTTATTTTCTTCCAAATTTTAAATGGCCTGCAATGATCAATGAAATCTGTGCGTGTGACTTAGGAACATTAGTGGAGCGTTTGCGAGGAGAGCCATATCACTGTCTGAATGGTTTCAGTGTCGACGGTGATTTCAGGGACAGCAAAGCATCTTGTATTGATTAGCTGGAAATTAGATTATCAATGATTCCTAGTGTGCTGTATATGATGCCCTCTACTTTGCTCTGTACTACTTTCTGGCTTGGTGTTTTTCCACCTTCATCCAGCCATACCACCCACATGTGGTCACTGACTCCTTCCTGACCCATGGAAAAACAATAGGAATTAAAGTCAATAATATTACTCACTGTTGGGGGACCAGGTGGTAGACTGGCTTACAACTCTGACTGCTATTTCATATGGGCTTGAACACAGGCCAGACTGATGGGCTAACAATGCCCTGTCTCCGCTGGCTGTAAGGACCCTATGTGAAATGAGTTTTGGTAAATCCCTGCTCAGGACAACCAATAATTAAGCTTTTAACTGGCACTGAGTTGCCATTGTCTTTCGTGCATTGTTTATGCTGTCAGTCAATCACGAGAACATTCCACGTTTAATTTCCAGATGATTATGCAGCTTGGTTGCTTTATTGTGACCTGTAAGAACCCCTTCTGGTTCACTGTTAAGTGGATGGTCTACTGCTGAATTAAAAGAAAAGAAAGACTTGCATTTATATAGTGCACTAGAATTACAGTGTCATGCACGGCATCGTCACCTTATTGTAACATTCCAGTGAAGTGCACAGCGCTGCTCGGGAGAGCATGGCAGTCAGGATTTGTGCCTAATCACTTGCTTCCTAAAACAATATAATCAGGATTTTAGAGAGACCAGAAGGTTGGCTGGTGTGAGAAACATGAATATTCAATCCAGTGCAGTAGGGTTGCTATTCTAAGGCTGGCTTTTTTTTGGGGGGGGTGCAGAGTTGAGGCAACTTTATTCTGCAACTTTTCAGAATTGTAGTTGCCCTGCTAATGCTTAATGCTGACCCTGGGTGCAAAATGTAGGCCCAATGGTTGAATTCTCAAGCACTGACATCACTCATTATCCCTCCCTTCACCACCTCCACAGACACCTGATTCTCTTCCTGTTGCGTCCATCTCAGAAGGTAGAGGGGTCTAGTTTCAGAGGTGCTGCTAGCCCTGCACTACATTGCCCAAGTGACTGTTGTTAATGTTTGAGCCTATAGCATGGTTCCTCATTATAGTCAGACAAGCTCCACTTGTTTCCTGATCTTACCCAGAGGGTAACAACTCTACCTCAATCATAGTCTTGGTGGGTCAGTAACTTTCTCTTATTGTCTCCTTATATCTCTGTTACTCTTGTAACTTGTTTCCCTCTCTTAGTCTCTCCAAGTCTCTTTCCCCCCCACCCCACCCCACCCCACCCCAACTGTCTCAGCGTCGCTTATTGTTCCTCTTTTCTCTCTCTTTATGTTTCCGTTGCTGTTCTCCTTTTCTCTTTCTCTGTTCTTTTCATTTTGCTTCGTCCTCACAGTTGAAGAAGCAGTCAGCGTCCACTGCTCAGACATGACGAGTGACCTGTTGGGTGAGTCCTGGTGCCTCCGGAGCTATGCACCAAGGTCAGGAGAAAAAGAAAGAACATCTGTTGTCAGCATCTGGCAATAGTGCAAGAAAGTGAACAAGTGTAAACGTTATATATAGCTTTGTGGTCGGACTGATTTAGGAGAGAAGGAATATCAAGGGGAATATATGACTGGCAAAAGAAAGTGGTGTGGGTGTGATTGGATAAGCAGCTCACTCGTTTGCTAATTTGAGTAGGAAGAGCGGAAGATCGTGACTGACCTGAGTTGCTGGAAAAGTAGTGGGTGAACATATGTGAGGAAGTGCTGCAACTGTGAGGCTAGTGGTCTGGACGGTATCCCCATCTTGGACTTGGCAGCAATCTTTTTTCAAATATTATTGGTTAGTGATCCAAAGATTATACTGCAGCTGAAAAAGTACTTCACATTTCATATCCATGTACAATCATTCTGAAAACAGTCCACAGGTTCTGAGTTTTCCATTTATGTGGATGCATAAACACTGGTCATCTACAAAGGTTTGACAGACATTTCAGTACAGAGTATTAGCAAACCCCAGTGGCTCATTGCCTTCCCACACCCCATAGCGCAATGGACACCTGAACTACCATTGCAAGAAACAACTGTGCCGTAGTGTAGTGGTTGTGGTACTGGGCTAGCAACCTAGAGGTCATGAGTTTGAATCCGATCGTAGTAAGCTGTGACATTGAATCAGGAAAAAACAGCTATGAAAGCTACTGGATTGTACCCTGCAGTTTGACTCGTAAAATGCTCTGAAGTAGCTTCACAAACCATTTGGTCTAGCCACAAATGGGCAATAAATGTGATCTTGCCTGTATCTCCCACATCCCAGGAACAACAAAAAAGTCACTTTTGAACACATCAAGCACAATTGGCAGACTAATTATTTTGAGCAATGTCAGTCCTCGTGAATGGGATGGTTTTGCCACACAGTGTCAGCACAAAACATTCTCAAGTCAGATTTGGGATGGGTTACTCTCTGCACTTGCCCAGCAGATATCACTAACTGCAACAATATGAATGTTGCTTCTTATTGAACTGATGGCATTTCTAAGTAAAATTGTCAATTTGTGGTTTTGTGCTGCAAGTCAAGGAGCTACATTGGAATTGCCCAGACTAGCAGGAGTAGGCCATTTGGCCCCTCGAGCCTGCTCTGCCATTCAATAAGATCATGGCTGATTTGATCATGGACTCAGCTCCATTTCCCTGCTCACGCCCCATAACCCTTTATTCCCTTATCGCTCAAAAATCTGTCTATCTCCGCCTTAAATATATTCAATGATCCAGCCTCCATAGCTCTCTGGGGCAGAGAATTCCACAGATTTACAACTTCCTGAGAAATGAAAGTCCTCCTCATCTCAGTTTTAAATGGACGGCCCCTTATTCTGAGGCTCCTTATTCTCAGGCTATGTCCCCTAGTTTTAGTTTCCCCTATGTGGAAATATCCTCCATGCATCCACCTTGTCGATCCCCCTCATTATCTTATATGTTTCGATAAGATCACCTCTCATTCTTCTGAACTCCAATAAGTATAGGCTCAACCTATCTTTATAAGTCAACCTTCTCACCTCCAGAATCAACCTAATGAACCTTCTCTGAACAGTCTCCAATGCAAATATATTCTTCCTTAAATACGGATACCAAAACTGTATGCCTCACCAAAACCCTGTACAGTTGTAGCAGGACTTCTCTGCTTTTATACTTTATCCACTTTGCAATAAAGGCCAACATTCCATTTGCCTTCCTGATTACTTGCTGTACCTGCATACTACCGTTTTGTGTTTCATGCACAAGGACCCTCTGTACTGCAGCACTTTGTAATTTTTCTCCATTTAAATTATAATTTGCTTTTCTATTTTTTCTGCCAAAGTGGATAACCTCACATTTTCCCACATTATACTCCATCTGCCATATTTTTGTCCACTCACTTAGCCTATCTATATCCCTTTGCAGATTTTTTGTGTCCTCCTCACAATTTGCTTTCCCACCCATCTTTGTATCATCAGCAAACTTGGCTACATTACACTCGGTCCCTTCATCCAAGTCATTAATATAGATTGTAAGTTGAGGCTCCAGCACTGATCCCTGCGGCACCCCACTAGTCACTGTTTGTCAACCGGAAAATGACCCATTTATCCTGACTCTGTTTTCTGTTAGTTAGCCAATCCTCTATCCATGCAAATATATTACCCCAACCCCGTGAACTTTTATCTTGTGCAGTAACCTTATCGAATGCTTTCTGGAAATCCAAATATACCACATCCACTCGTTCTCCCTTATCCACCTTGTTACATCCTCAAAGAACTCCAGCAAATTTGTCAAACATGATTTCCCTTTCATAAAACCATGCTGACTCTCCTTGATTGAATGATGCTTTTCCACTGTCCAGCTACTGCTTCCTTAATAATGGACTCCAGCATTTTCCCAACAACTGGTAATTTCATGTAGCACCTTTACTACAGAGAGAGATTTTCATCCCATGAGTCTGTACTTGATTTAAGACCAGGTTCCTGCAGTAAAAGCAGTATGTCACCCAGTCAATTTCATTGTGCCGAACTTGGCATTGTAGACAAAACATCTCCAATAAAATGGGGAGTATGGAGTAATGACAGGGGTTTATTGGCAATTTGAAAAGTAGGACAGAATGCAAACCAAATAAGCCACCCAATCACTTCCATTGTGCATAACTTGGCATTGTAGAGAAAACCTCACCAAAAGAGTGGCGAGCGTACAGCACTGAGAGGCATTTATGAGCAATTAGGAAAGTAGATGATAGCAGCCTGTGGGCTAAGATATGTAATGACAATACAGTGAAGTAATTTTGTACAAAACACAGATACGAGTAGACTAAGTGAACCTTGCTGATGAGTGATGCAATCATTTTTTATCTGCTGTCCTGTTCACACATGCAGGGACGGTCAAACCAGAGTCACTAAACTAACTTTGGCTGTAGGTAATGTATTTGTTGTCTACAGGAGCTGTTAGGCGGGCTCCAAATCAGTGAAATGCAGTGTCTAAAGCCAAGTTATTCTTTATTGCAAAGCCCAAGGCACACAATGAGCTCATGCGCGCTTCTCCCCTTCCGGGCATTTCAAACTAAGCAAAACTCAAGCTACTCCCAGTTCCATAGTTTCATATATAAACAGTGTCAAGTTGGTTGCAGACTTGTTCTGCATTTAAGTTTTGTTAATCAACACTTGGTTCTTGGTAGAACTGTACTCACTATTTCAGGTGAGTTACTCTCAAACATTAAGGAACAGAAAATCAAGATAACTTTTTTTCCCCTTACACTTCAGGCCTTTCTTGCTGCTCTTTATACAGCGGTTAAGATATTTGGACCTGCTGAATGATACTTATTTGGTATCTTCTGTCCATTAATCTCTATTTGAATGCAACAGCAAGACAAACTAAAATAGATACGGAGTTACTTCAGTCTTGTGCTCACAGACTATTTTCCTCCTTGAGTTAGTAGAACCATAATCCGGTCGGTGCATGCATTCGTGGTCTTGTCAACAGAACACAGCTGAAAGTTCCTTTTCTCCATCTTAATTTCCTTAGTGCAAATTGTGCCAGCATTTTTAATGCATTGTGAAGGTCAGGGACCTCAGATTTTACAAATGGAATAGAAGCAAAGTGATACAAGTGATTTAGCCATGAACTCATTGAATGGCGATGCAGGCTCGAATGGCCTACTCCTGCACCTATTTTCTATGTTTCTATGAACCTTCCTTATCCAGACCCCTCGGGACCTGGCCTGTTCTGGATAAGGAATTTTTCTGGATGAGGGGTGGTCACATTAAATTGGATGGTACAGTACTGAGCAAGGGGATATCGGGGTTGGCTGGCTTGGGGCTGGGAGTGCGGCAGAGAGATCATGGGGGTGGGGGTGGGGCGGTGGATCGCAGGGTCAGACCGGCGGTTGCGGGAGTTGGCAGTGAGGAAGGACTTCAATTTGTTCATGTCGGAGTTCTGCGCATGCGCCACCCGGTGGCCGGGAATGGTTCTGGACGAGGGGTGGTTCTGGATAAGGGAGTTCTGGATAAGGGAGGTTCAACCTGTACAGTAAAATTCATGACTATACCAGAAATACAGCGAAGCGATAGATTAGAATGACAGTGGGTTTACCTAAAGGCAATGCGATGTTAAACTGGTAATTATTGAGTGTTTCCTCTCTCTCATTAAGCCAGAAATGACAGAGCATGGATGGCCCTGGTGATTCTGGGCCCTAGTCCTTGCATCGAACATACTGAATTAGTATACATTTTCCTGATCAGTAAGCAAACCCATTAAAGACTGGCTCGTGAGGACACGCCCTTGGAAAGGACCAGTTGCATAGGCCGTACTGTGCTTCCTGGTAAATCAATAGAAACCACAGTTCCCAAAGGATTATATTGTAGGTACCGGGTTCCCATTGGACCCAAACACAGCTCTGTAGCTGGGAGACGGGTTCCAGAACTTGTGAAGTCACCTTGGAATTAGATTGAGTACACCAAGCGGCAGAGTTACAATGAAAACTGGGTAGCACTGTGAGTAAACACACTGTACCGTGGGCACAGGTTGGAAAGTCAATAAGGACAGAAATCTCCTCTCTGTTGACTATAAAGGCCTAATCTGAAATGGCTGTTGATTCGGCTCCATTCCTGGTGGGTGCAATCCCACGATACAAAAGTGCCCATAGTTCAGCGTGGTTTGCCATTAAATTGCCAGTCTCACGAAGGCCATTAAGATGGCTGCTGTGGGAAGTTGTAAATAAAATCACTGTTGTGCGATAAGGCTGCTCTTGTTGGGCAGAGTAAACTCTTGGCTTCATCACTCACCTATCCCACAGTCAGGTACACTCGTTGTTTAAATGCGGTGTTCCAGTGGAGCCTGTGTGATGCCCTCTGCATCTGGAACTTCTCCCTCCCTCACACAGTTCTTTTCCCCTTCCTGCGTGAGGAAAATGGGCACGCACTAAGTTATTCACAGTTACGGTTGGGAGAATTTGCCACGTTTGCGCCATTGGAATGCTTTAATAATGAAGTTGGATATTTTTGTGCCATTGCACCTTTAAATGACGGCAACTGTACATTGTACCAAGTGAAACCTGCATTGCGATGCAAAAATATCTAAATATAAATTGCACAAGCAGAACCAGAATTGGCAGAAAGTAAATCCTATGGGTGTGACTCACTTTCCAATAAACACTGTGGTTCTGACAGGACTGAGTGTGGTTTAGGATGTTTTCGGGTCCATTATTGACAGATTGTTTTACGTCCACAGACTAACCATTATCCCAAATACACTGGAGCGCTTTAATGTGTGGGAATTTCTTTCAGTGTTCTTAAGGATGTTGGGAGTACATGACGAATAGTGCTGACTTCCTTGTGAACAAAATTAGCTCTGCAGAAGATGGGAGTCCCTTTGTGCTTGGAATAACAGGATGTGTGGGAAGCTATCTCTTTTTCTCATACACTGTTAGCTCTACCCTGTTTCCTCAGGCATTCTCTCTTCCCTTTAAGTGTGTATTCAGCTCATTCCAACAACTCTACCCATTTTGTAATGCTCTAGAGCAAGTTTTTTTTGAAAAACTGGTTGGAAAATTTGCCCGTCTTAGATTGACACATTGAAATTCCCAATTGACGGGCCAAATGAGACCGATTACAAGTAACTCATATTTAGAAACACTTTTGTGTAAACTTAGAACATTTGGGTGGTCCTTGAAAGGCGTTGACGGCATTGTATTCCCCCTGGGTGTGGGTGTCTACCAGTTATTTCAAGAGTTAGTTGGCATAGTAACCTGAAGTCAATATTGGTTTATACCATTATTGGAAGTCATGCGTGTTTCTTATCTCCAGTTGGTTTTTAAAAAAAATCAAAGCTTTGTTTTCCTTTTGATTTTCTCCTCTTACTCCGTCTCTCCTGACCCTGGTGAGTTATGTTGAGGATATAATACATTGGGCAGCTCGTTTTCTTTGGAACAGAGGAGGCTGAGGGGAGACCTTATTGAGGTGTATAAAATTATGAGGGGTCTGGATAGAGTGGATAAGAAGGACCTATTTCCCTCAGTCGAGGGGTCAACAACCAGGGTCCAAAAATTCAAAGTAATTGATAGGAGGTTCAGAGAGGATTTAAGGGGAAGCTTTTTCACCCAGAGGGTGGTGGGGGTCTGGAACTCACTGCCTGAAAGTGTGGTAGAGGCAGAAACCCTCACCACATTTGGATGTGCACTTGAAGAGCCGTAGCCTACAGGCTATGGACTAAGAGCTGGAAAGTGGGATTAGGCTGTATAGCTCTTTTTTGGCCGGCGCAGACACGATGGGCCGAAATGGCCTCCTTCTGTGCTGTAAATTTCTATGATTCTGTGATTCACCTCTGTTGCCATTCTTTTGTGTGCGAGATGGGATTTGAGTGTTGGAAGACTATTTAATTGTAGATATGCATCTTGCCTCTGCTAAAGTTTACTGTCCAGACCTCATATAAGAACTGAAGAATCCTTTCAGAAGCGTGGCTGGTGACCTGAAACATCAGCTCGAACTGCCAGGCTCAAACCCTCAGTGAGGAGGAGTAAGGGACCTTTGTAACACTGG
This sequence comes from Pristiophorus japonicus, assembly GCF_044704955.1. NCBI lineage: Eukaryota > Metazoa > Chordata > Chondrichthyes > Pristiophoridae > Pristiophorus > Pristiophorus japonicus. The sequence continues at coordinate 34,558,832 of NC_091985.1, read as the reverse complement.
GCTGGTTTATTTGCACTATAACATTCCGCCTTGCTGAAGAAGGAGACACACCTTATGGGTAACACCACAAGTCATTTATTTAATACTTTAAAGGATAAAAGGCAAACAAACAGATTTATCATTCTGGTCAGTTCATTGAAACTGGCTGTTGCAGTTTGCCAAGTGGCACACGAGGAACAAGACCTGATTCTGCTCACGTAATGAAGAGAATCAAATTTTGATAATACTCTTATTATCTAGAAATTAGATTTGTGAGGAGTTGGGTTTTAATTTTGTAACGTCTCTATGTAGGAGAACCAACGTTCTTTCTAAACAGATTAGACCTTATTAGGTATAATAAAGATCTGATACGGTTGTGTCCATTTGACCAAAGTGAACAGAGTTGAGCTGTAAATGTTTGGAAAGCGGACATTAATGGGAGTTTGAATTTGTATTACCTATACGTTGATTCCCATTTTACTTTCAGGGACGGTCAATAAAATGAGAGTCAACTTCTTCACGCAGAGAATAACTCTCTTTATTTTTAATACATTGCCAAAATTTAAATCAATGAATATTCTGTTTTGAAAATATACACCAAACTCTTAAAATAGTCTTACAAAAGCAAAATACTGCAGTTGCTGGAATCTGAAATAAAAACAGAAAATGCTGGAAATCTCAGCGGGTCAGGCAGCTTCTGTGGAGAGAAACAGAATTAATGTTCGACCTGAATTGTTAACTCTGTTTCTCTCTCCACAGATGCTGCCTGACACACTGAGATTTCCCGCATTTTCTGTTTTTAATCACGAAAATAGTCTTAAGAGTCCATGTTTAATTTTGTACTTTTCCATTTATCAAATTTTAATTCTGTGCACGGCAGTTTTCTTTTTAAATATATCTTGTATATAAATGTCATTTCTTTGTGTTTCAGTGCATACTGTCTCAGCCAAAGTTCTGGGCCATTCAGGTAACCACCCTAATGCTGAGAACAAAACTGGAGAAAGGTAGTTCCCGTCGGATTGAACGTGCAATGATGCAGACTCAGGTAGGACGCTGCTTCTACTGTGGTCACTAGTGTTTGTTAGCTGTACGGGCAACATGAGGAGAATCGGGGCAGGATACGTGTCAACACATCTCTATCTGTCTGGAGTGGAAGGGAAATTGGCAAGTTGTTAACGTCCAGCTTGTACTAAGCAGCATCCTCCTGAGCAGTGACCTTGGGCTATCGATCCTGTGGAGGATCTGTGCTGCTAACAAGAGCATCCTGCTTCGACAAAGCACCACGCCCATTCACCCCCACACATCCTGAGTCATGTCAGGCGACCTGCCGACCCCACTGTCTCTCACAGCTGCTGCTCATAGAAGCTTCGAACGTTGAACATTTTTCACAAAGTGATTCAGTGAGTTGAAGTTTCCCCCGTGAGAAGCCCAGCCATGCAAATATTTGTTTCTACATCATCAGAGTTCTAGAAACATAGAAACATAGAAAATAGGTGCAGGAGCCTGCACCACCATTCAATATGGTCATGGCTGATCATGTAACTTTAGTACCCCACTCCTGCCTTCTCTCCATACCCCTTGATCCCTTTAGCTGTAAGGGTCACATCTAACTCCCTTTTGAATATATCCAACAAATTGGCCTCAACAACTTTCAGTGATAGCGAATTCCACAGGTTCACAATTCTCTGGGTGAAAAGGTTTCTCCTCATCTCAGTCCTAAAAGGCTTAGCCCTTATCCTTAAGACTGTGACCCCTAGTTCTGGACTTCCCCAACATCGGGAACATTCTTCCTGCATCTAACCTGTCCAATCCCATCAGAATTTTATATGCTTCGATGAGATCCCCTCTCATTCTTCTAAATTCCAGTGAATATAAGCCTAGTCGATCCAGTCTTTCTTCATCTGTCAGTCCTGCCATCCCGGGAATCAGTCCGGTGAACCTTCGCTGCACTCCTTCAATAGCAAGAATGTCCTTCCTCAGATTAAGAGACCAAAACTGCACACAATACTCAAGGTGTGGTCTCACCAAGGCCCTGTACAACTGCAGTAAGACCTCCCTGCTCCTATACTCAAATCCTCTCGCTATAAAGGCCAACATGCCATTTGCTTTCTTAACTGCCTGCTGTACCTGCATGCCAACTTTCAATGACTGATGTACCATGACACCCAGGTTTCGTTGCACCTTCCCTTTTACTAATCTGTCACCATTCAGATAATCTGCCTTCCTGTTTTTGCCACCAAAGTGGATAACCTCACACTTATCCACATTCTGCTGCATCTGCCATGCATTTGCCCATTTACCTAACCTGTCCAAGTTACCCTGCTGCCTCTTAGCATCCTCCTCACAGCTCACACTGCCACCCAGCTTAGTATCATCTGCAAACTTGGGAGATATTACATTCAATTCCTTCGTCTAAGTCATTAATATATATTGTAACTAGCTGGGGTCCCAGCACTGAACCTTGTGGTACCCCACTAGTCACTGCCTGCCATTCTGAAAAGGACCCGTTTATTCCCACTCTTTGCTTCCTGTCTGCCAACCAGTTCTCTAGCCACGTCAATACATTTCCCCCAATACCATGTGCTTTAATTTTGCACACCAATCTCTTGTGTGGGACCTTGTCAAAAACCTTTGAAAGTCCCAATACACCACATCCACTGGTTCTCCCTTGTCCACTCTACTAGTTACATCCTCAAAACATTCTGGAAGGTTTGTCAAGCATGATTTCGCCTTCATAAATCCATGCTGACTTGGAGCGATCCTGTCACTGCTTTCCAAATGTGCTGCTATTACATCTTTAATAATTGATTCCAGCATTTTCCCCACTACCGATGTCAGGCTAACCGGTCTATAATTCCCTGTTTTCTCTCTCCTTTTTTAAAAGTGGGGTTACATTAGCTACCCTCCAGTCCATAGGAACTTATCCAGAGTCTATAGAATGTTGGAAAGTGACCACCAATGCATCCACTATTTTTAGGGCCACTTCCTTACGTACTCTGGGATGTAGACTATCAGGCCCTGGGGATTTATTGGCCTTCAATCCCATCAATCTCCCTAGATTCTAGAGATCAAAACCAAGTGAGGCACGGATGTTGCTGCCTGTTGAAGTTTATCACAACAAGTAATATGCCAGCATAGAAGAACATGCATTTATATAGCACCGTTTATCAGCTCAGGATGGTGCACAGCCATTGAAGTACTCTTGAACTGTTGTAATCTAGGTAAACGTGGCAGCCAGTTTGCACTCAGTATTGAGAGAAATGACCAGATAATCTGTTTTTAGCGGTGTTCATTGAGCGATAAATTTTGGCCAGGGCACTGAGAGAAGTTTAGTAGCGCTGTTGGTGCTCAGTTGGGAGCAGTATAAACCTTCCTATGAAATTTCATGGCTTTGAGCCCCATACCACGAGCTGAGCTCACAGACCGGAGTAGTTCTGAGGGAGTGCAACAATATTGGCAGTTCATAAAGAGACTTCAAAGCTAGATCCTGTCTGCCTATTGCTGTGATTAAGTTGGATAATAAAAGTCCCATGGCAGTGTTCAGAGTAGAGCAGAGACGCTTTCTGGTGCCCTGGCCAGCATTCCTCTTCAACTAGTACCACCGAAGAAACAGACCAACAAATCAATCGTTCATCTCATTACCGTTGTGCAACCCACTTGTCCAATCCAGATTCATGGGATGAAAGTGTCTTCTGTAACAACCATTAGGGATCTATGTGAAATGGGTCTGGGCAGTCTCGACCAGTTCCGAGTAGATATACACCCTGCAGCACTAAACTGCCCTTAATTTGTTACTGAATTACCAATCATAATCAGAGCTGTGTGTATGGACAGGGATATCAATGATGGGTAGTGGAACACTTTTTCTATTTTTTTCCCTTCAAGTGCTGGAATTTCATAGAATCTTACAGCACAGAAAGAGGCCACTCGACGCACCATGCCTGTGCCGACTCTTGAAAGAACTGTCCAATTAGCCCCATTCCCCTGCTCTTTATAGAATCATTGAAATTTACAGCACGGAAGGAGGCCATTTCGTGTCTGTGCCGGCCACCAAAAAGCTATCCAGCCTAATCCCACTTTCCAGCTCTTGGTCCGTAGGTTACGGCACTTCAAGTACTTTTTAAATGTGCTGAGGGTTTCTGCCTCTACCACCCTTTCAGGCAGTGAGGTCCAGACCTCCATCACCCTCTGGGTGAAAAAGCTTCCCCTCAAATCCCCTCTAAACCTCCTATCAATTACTTCAAATCTATGACCCATGGTTGTTGACCCCTCTGCTAAGGAAAATAGGCCCTTCCTATCCACTCTATCCAGGCCCCTCATAATTTTATACACCTTAATAAGGTCTCCCCTCAGCCTCCTCTGTTCCAAAGAAAACAACCCTAGCCTATCCAATCTTTTCTCATAGCTAAAATTCTCCAGTCCAGGCAACATCCTTGTAAATCTCCTCTGCATCCTTTCCAGTGCAATCACATATTTCCTGTAATGTGGTGACCAGAACTGCACGCAGTACTTAAGCTGTGGCCTAACTATTGTTCTAAACAGTTCAAGCATAACTTCCCTGCTCTTGTTTTTATTAGCCGAGGCATAAAATACAAGTATTCCATATGCCTTCTTAACTATTTTATCTACCTGGCCTGCTACATTCAGGGATCTGTGGACATGCACTCCAAGTCCCTTTGTTCCTTTAGACTTTTCAGTGTCCCAGTATTTATTGTATATTCCCTTGTTGCACCTCCCCAAATGCATTACCTCACATTTCTCCGGATTGAATTCCATTTGCCACTTTTCTGCCCACCTGACCAATTGATTGATATCTTCCTGCAGTCTAAAGCTTTCTTCTACATTATCAACCCCACAGCCAATTTTTGTATCATCTGCAAACATCTTAATCATACCCCCTATATTCAAGTCTAAATCGTTGATATCTACCAGTACCACAAAAAGCAAGGGACCTCGTACTGAACCCAGTGGAACTCCACTGGAAACAGTCTTCCCGTCACAAAAAACACCCATCAACTATTACCCTTTGCTTCCTGCCTCTGAGCCAATTTTGGATCCAACGCCACTTTTCCTTGGATCCCATGGGCTTTTACTTTCGTGACCAGCCTGCCATTTAGGACCATATCAAAAGCCTTGCTAAAATCCATATACACTACATCATACGCACTGCCCTCATCGACTTTCCTTGTTATCTCTTCAAAAAATTCAGTCAGGTTAGTCAGACGCGACCTTCCCTTAACAAATCTATGCTGACTATCCTTGATTAATCCATATCTTTCTAAATGAAGATTTATCCTATCCCTCAGAATTTTTTTCAATAATTTTCACACCACTAATGTTAGGCTGACTGGCCAGTAATTACTCGGTCTGTCCCTTTCTCCCTTTTTAAACAAAGGTACAACATTCGCAGTCCTCCAGTCCTCCAGCACCACACCTGTAGCCAGAGAGGACTGGAAAATGATGGTCAGAGCCTCTGCTATTTCCTTTTTGGCTTCTCTTAACAGCCTGGGATATATTTCATCCAGGCCTGGGGATTTATCCACTTTCAAAGCTGCTAAACTCCTTAATACTTCCTCTCTCACTATGTTTATTTCATCTAATATTTCACACATCTCCTCCCTGATTACAATGTCTGCATCGCCCCTCTCTTGCGAAATCAGATGCATATCTTCCGCCTCCACACACACATTACCGTTATGGTCTCTAACAGGCCCTACTCTTGCTTTAGTTATCCTCTTGCTCTTAATGTATTCATAAAACATCTTTGGGTTTTCCTTGATTTTACTTGCCAATATTTTTTCATGCTCTCTCTTTGCTTTCCTAATTTCCTTTTTAGTTTCACCCCTGCCTCTTTCTCAATAGTCCTGTATATTTTACTGTTACTGTTGAATCTGCTTCCACCACCATTTCAGGCAGTGCATTCCAGATCATAACAGCTCGCTCCGTAATAAATGTCTGCTCATCTTCCCTCTGGTTCTTTTGCCAATCTAGCCACATTTTCCGGGTGGGATTTATGCAGCTTTGCTCTGCGACTGTCTGTGGTTTACTTGACCTGGGAATCTTTGATGCTGACAGTGGGTGCTTGAGATGGGGACCTGTTCCATTCTGCAGCAGGAACATCCCTTGTCTTCACGGGCACACTCCCCATACGCAAAATGCAGCAGCTTCTTAAACCCTTCCTCCCCAAAGGCAAAATGAAAAGGGGCTGTTTTATCAAGTAGAATATTGGCGAATTTTGAAACGATTTCTAATTTTGCAGGTGCATTTAAGGGGAAGCTGGATAAGTACATGAAGGTGAAAGGAATAGAAGGTTATGCTGATAGGGTGGGATGGAGTAGTGATGGAGATGGAGGGTGGGAGAAGGCGCATGTGGAACATCAACACCGGCATGGACCTGTTGGGGCCAAAAGGCCTATTTCTGTGTTGCAAAATTCTATGTAATGTAATTCTTGTAATAAACTTTTTATAACTTTCTGCAGTTTTGAGATAATAAAGCTGAGCTAGAATTATGTAAAATATTATAAACCCGGATATTTGACAACAGATTTTTTTTAACGACTTGCATTTATATAGCGCCTTTCACAGCCAATGCAGCACTGTTGTAATGTGGGAAATGCGGCAGGCAATTTGTGCACAGCAAGCTCCCGCAATATGACAATGACCAGATAATCAGTTTATGTTATGTTGATTGAGGGATAAATATTGGCTAGGACACCGGGGATAACTCCCCTGCTCTTGTTAGAAATAGTGCCATGGGATCTTTTGACGTCCACCTGAGAGAGCAGACGGGGCCTCGGTTTAACGTCTCATTCGAAAGACGGCACCTCCGACATTGCAGCACTCCCTCAGCACTGCAATGGATGCAGTGTCAGTCTAGATTTTTGTGCTCAAGTCGCTGGAGTGGGACTTGAACCCATATCTTTACGACTCAGAGCCACAGCTGACACACAGGGAGATTTCACACAGCGTGTTTTCACAGCACGTGAAGAGAGCAACGCGAGGCACAGTGGTGATGCTAGGACGCAGTTTTGATGATTATTTTCTTCTGTGCCCCGAAGCTCACCCTCGTCCACTATGGGGCGGCAGTGAGCAGAAGCACTTCCTGACGGGGCGGGGAAATGTGAAATATAAGGTGGACAGGCTATGCTTGTGCACCTTGCAGCCATCCTCTGAGAGCAACATTGGTGAAGGTATGGGGCCAAGTAACAGGCTCACCCTCACAGTTAACAGTCAGGGGACAGCTCTGCAATTAAAATATACAGAATATTTATCCTGGAGAGACAAAGGCAGATTTTACAAGTGAAAAATATTTGAGGTATTGCAGACTTCCACTGGATTTTTGTAAAAAAAAAACATACAATACTTTGCACAATTCGGCTATTTTTGTGGTCTAGAAATATTTGCAATCAGCGAATAGCATGAATATTTGTAGATTTTGATTATTCCCAGGTCTACAGTAGTTTCATGTAGACCCTCCTTTTATGCTGCTGAAATAGCTTTCTTGGGTCGTCTCATTGTTAAAACACCGAAGTTGAGATAAATTACCAATGGGGAAATATAAATGTTCTATGTCATGGAAGGTGCTGAAACGAGAAAAATTTCTGCCAAAATACGAGCTGTCAGACTTGATTTGGAAACCGATAGAAACTGAAATGGCACAAGCTCATTGTACAGTGGAGTCACGTGTGTTTCTGTTGGGTACTGTTTATATAGAACGAAGCATTCGCAATACCCGAGTGGTTGTTGGAGAGCTTGTGATGACAACTATTTACGTGCATCATAGTCACGTCCCAATATTGCTGGTGTACTGTTATGAGACAGACCTACAGCCATACAGGATATAATGTCCCATTCAGACCCATTTGTTGTCTGCTCTTTCTTCCTGTACCATTTCATTAGAGTCTGTATGGAGGCAAGCTGGTATGTTTGTTTTACCATCAGGAAATGCATAATGAAAACCTGGCGATCACAACTTATACCAGCTATAGATTTATGGTTGGCAGCCACTTCGGAAATTAAATTTTATGGGAACAGTTTGTGAAAATATGAGATTCTTTTTCTTAAGAGTCTCATGGGGGGGGGTGGGGACGATATCTAACGCGTATCCCTAGACGTACTATCTAATTATTTAATTACTTGACTGTTGAATCAATTCGGTTTGCGTTTGGCACGTATAATTGGTATCATCTGTGGTTTCGATCTTTACAGATTTGTGCTTTGATTAGTAAACTACTCTTTTTATAAATCCAGTACGAAAAATAAAATGCTAAAAAATCTTTTTGAAGTATTGAATGTTTTGTGCAGGGAGGACATAAGGTGAAGATGGGCATCAGTTAAACCTCACGAGATGTGGGGACTTTAGTGAGCACAGTGAAGTTATGGTATAGATCGGCAATGCATGAGGCTTGAGTAGATTTCAGCCTGATTTTGGAAGGCTATTCAATTTTATTTTGCCTCAGAAATATTGCCCTGTCATGTACAAGATCTTAGAAATAGTCCAACCAATCCTCCCTTAAATTGAGGCCAAAAATACACCTACGATTTGTACTACCATCAGCACTGACTCTGACTCACAAGAATTCTCAACTGTTCCTCAATAAGTAACACGATATGGTTCAGGTACGAGAGGGCACTTGCCAAAAAAGGACAGTATACCTTGACATCTTTCCTAAATTAGGGCACCCAAACTAGTCACAACTTACAGTGTCTCCTAACATTGGCCCTGAAATTCCGGTCAGAGGCTTACTTCAGACGAACACCTCCGCCTCAATTTTTTATGCGGAAGTACCTGGTAGTCCCGGAGACGCCTTCAATTCCGGTCGGAGGCCTTCTTTTCCCGTGCATCGCAGCACGTCCACGTCTTCGAGGTATGGATGGAGAAGCTGGAGTCACATGGGCCTGGACAACCAATCACGGTACAGTATTCTCATTGCTAGTAATGGGAACTCCGCTTTTACAAGTTCTCATTAATGAGAATAACTCCCTAAAACACCCAAACACAACATAATAAATTTAAAAAAACACCACATATTTAAAATTAATTGAAATTAAAGTTAATTAAATGTTTAAAAAAATATTTTTTGGGGGGATTTAAAAAAAATGTTTTAATAGGGTTTAAAATAAAGTTACCTTAATGGACAGGGTTTTTACTCTCAAAATGTGTGTTTAAATTTAATTTTTATGTGTTTTAAAACTCTTATCCTGGTAAAAGTAGGCTATGCGCCTGCTTTTACCAGGCGTAAAAGTTTCAACGACATTTGCTGGGCAAGAGATGGGCAAATAGCCCAATCATACCTGGGTGAATGTCCTGGCTGCGGAGATGCATTCGATCTGTCAAGCGAAAACTTGACAGATCGGGAAAGCCATTTTTCGGCACATGCGCATTGCGCTCCAAGAACCGGCTTTTGCGAGGCCTCGCCGGGTCCTTACACACTCCGTACGGACCCGGTAAGGCCGGGATTTCACGCCCATTGTGTCATCTGCAAACCTGGGTATATAACTTTTTATTTCTTCATCCCAGTCATTAATCTATATATAGTGAAAAGATGAGGACCCAGTACAGATCCCTGGGGAACACTTGTCACATGCCAACAATCAGAGCATGTTCCCATTATCCCTAGTCGCTATCTCCTCCCCCCGACCAGTTTCCAATCCATGCCACGAGGTTACCTCTAATTCAGGGCGCTTTAGATTTTGCTAATAATCTCTTGGGCAAAATTTTATCAAATGCCTCTGGAAGTCCATATAGACAGCATCCATAGGCACTCCCTTATCCACCATGTTACTGACTTACTTCATAACCTGCTGCACAAGAGAAGAGATCTTTTATACCAACTGGAGGGCCTAATCAGGTTTGCCGTGGCTCAGTGATAGCATTCATACTTCTGAGTCAGAAAGTTCTGAGTTCAAGTCTCAGTCCAGGGACTTAAGCACATAATTTAGGGTGCACTGTCGGAGGTGCGGTCTTTCAGATAAGACTGAAGTTGTGTCTGCTCTCTTGAGATGGATGTGAAAGATGTCATGGAATTATACAAAGAAGAACAGGGTAATTTTCCTGGTACCATTTATCTCTGAACCAACATCACCACGTCTGATTATCTTGTCGTTTAACCCATTGCTGTTTGCGGAGCAGGGTGTGCACAAGTTGTCTGCTGGCCCTCTCTAGAAACTCTTTCATCTTATGATTTATGCAAGGAGCGTTGAAATATAATTGTTCCTATCTTGATGCGATCTTCCATAAATTGGTGTTGGTCTTCCTTTAGCCCCATGCATTTTTGTAAACTAAAATTCATAATTTAGGAATCTGACACACTAGCTCTTTTTATTTCAGTCAAGAGAGTTGATGAACTTGAAGTGTTAGCGATCGCTTAACTATACTTCATGTATAACTACAATTCAATCTGGAATGTGGGTAGGACAGTGTTAAGTCCTCAACAGCAGTTTCTTTCTAGAATAATCAGAATTTCATCTTGTGCAGGAAATTACTATTCCTTCCTTTTTGTTCTATTCCATATATTTCTGCAGTGGAATGTAGATTCCATAATGTGAAAGCTAAAAGTGACTTGTATCACAGATAGAGAAATGGTTCCCCCGCCCCCCCCCCTCCCCAAAGCTAGGCAATTAATTGTGTGCTTGGGGCTTGTTTACCATGGGATCCTCTAATCCAAAACGGAGACTAGCTAAATGGGTACGGGTACATATTCAACATTGTTACCACCTTGTGGAAAGGAAGCCATGCAACTGTGTTCAGGTCATTTGTACAAAAGCTGCAGCCACATGAACCTGAAGAACATCTGCAGAACTATTACTTGGAGAAATCCTTATGCCGTCACAAAGTGTCATTGTTTAGATTGATGAGCAAAAGAGATTGCTTATTCTGTCGGCTTATGTTGTCTGAAGGCAAGGGGGGCCCACCCTTGCTTCGCTTACTTAAAAAAAAAATGCAGTCAGAAGCCGTGCACGTTGAGATTTCCAACTGAGGGTGGTTGTGGCACCACAGCTGCAGTTTGTGTGGCTGCTTGGACGAAGTGCACCAGACTGGTATCTCATTCATCCTGATGTTCTTCATGTGGGAGCCCAGGCAATGAGTTCTCAAGAGCCTCTTCTTAAGCATGGAGCCATCACGTGCATTCCCAACAGAGCCCCACCAGTTAACGATTAGGATCAGGGAACACTGGCTGACATTCCCTCTCTCCCCTCCACTCCTTGGCAGCCTCAGAGCAATGAGTTGCTGACAGTAGTGATGTGGTCACTCTCACTCTGGCTCCCCCAAGCTACTTCAGCACAAACCCAGGACTTTGGGTCTTGACTGTATATCTCAGTGCCCGAGCACACTGTGTATTTATCCACTTCACTCTTTACAGTGAAGGTATATCAAAGATCCAGTAGTCAAGATACTATTTTTAATTTACTCAACCTCACACACCTCATCAATACGTAGGCTTATTCTGTGGCGAATGTTTCATAACTTGTAGTGTATCCATAAGAAATAGGAGCAGGAGTAGGCCATTCGGCCCCTCGAGCCTGCTCTGCCATTCAGTGAGATCATGGCCGATCTTCTACCTCAACTCCACTTGCCTGCACTATCCCCATATCCCTTGATTCCCTTAATATCCAAAAATCTATCGATCTCTGCCTTGAATATGCTGAACGACTGAGCATCCACAGCGCTCTGGGGTAGAGAATTCTAAAGATTCACAACCCTCTGAGTGAAGAAATTTCTCCTCAACTCAGTCCTAAATGGCCGACCCCTTATTCTGAGACTGTGACCCCTGGTTCTAGACTCCCCAGCTAGGGGAAACATCCTCCCTGCATCTAGCCCTGTAAGAATGTTGTATGTTTCAATGTAAACACTAGAGAATATAGGCCTAGTCTACTCAATCTCTCCTCATAGGATAATCCCCCCATCCCAGGAATCAGTCCCTCTATGGCATGTATATCCTTCCCTGGGTAAGGAGACAAAAACTGTACACAGTACTCCAGGTGTGACCTCACCAGGGCCCTATATAATTGCAGTAAGATGTCTTTATTCTTGTACTCAAATCCTCTTGTAATACTATTTGTTCTCTTAATTGCTTGCTGTACCTGCAGGTTAACCTTCAGTGATTCGTGTACAAGGATACCCAGGTCCTTCTGAACACCAACATTTCACAATCTCTCACCTTTAAAAAAAAAAAAATACTCAGCTTTTCTATTTTTTCTATCAAAGTGGATAACTTCACATTTCTCCATTATATTCCATTTGCCATGTTCTTGCCCATTCACTTAGCCTGCCTATATCCTCTTGAAGCCTCTTTGCATCCTCCTCACAACTTACATTCCCACCTAGCTTTGTATCATTAGCAAACATGGATATATTACATTTGGTCCCCTCATCCAAATCATTGATATATATATTGTGAATAGCTGAGGCCCAAACACCAATCCTTGCGATAAAAACATAGAAAATAGGTGCAGGAGTAGGCTATTCGGCCCTTCGAGCCTGCACCACCATTCAATAAGATCATGGCTGATCATTCCCTCAGTATCCCTTTCCTGCTTTCTCTCCATACCCCTTGATCCCTTTAGCCGTAAGGGCCATGTCTAACTCCCTTTTGAATATATCCAATGAACTGACATCAACAACTCACTGCGGCAGGGAATTCCACAGGTTAACAACTCTCTGAGTGAAGAAGTTTCTCCTCATCTCAGTCCTAAATGGCCTACCCCTTATTCTAAGACTGTGTCCCCTGGTTCTGAACTTCCCCAACATCGGGAACATTCTTCCCGCATCTAACCTGTCCCGTCCCGTCAGAATCTTATATGTTTCTATGAGATACCCTCTCATCCTTCTAAACTCCAATGTATAAAGGCCCAGTTGATCCAGTCTCTCCTCATATGTCAGTCCTGTCATTCCAGGAATCAGTCTGGTGAACCTTCGCTGCACTCCCTCAATAGCAAGAACGTCCTTCCTCAGATTAGGATACCAAAACTGAACACAATATTCTCACCAAGGCCCTGTACAACTGCAGTAAGACCTCCCTGCTCCTATACTCAAAACCCCTAGCTATGAAGGCCAACATACAATTGCCTTCTTCACCGCCTGCTGTACCTGTATGCCAACTTTCAATGACTGATGAACCATGACACCCAGGTCTCGTTGCACATCCCCTTTTCCTAATCTGCCGTCATTCAGATAATATTCTGTCCTCGCGTTTTTGCCCCCCCAAAGTGGATAACCTCATATTTAGCCACATTATACTGCTTCTGCCATGCATTTGCCCACTCCCCTAACCTGTCAAAGTCACCCTGCATCCTCTTAGCATCCCCCTCACAGCTCACACCGCCACCCAGTTTAGTGTCATCTGCAAACCTGGAGATATTACATTCAATTCCTTCATCCAAATCATTGATGTATATTGTAAAGAGCTGGGGTTCCAGCACTGAGCCCTGCGACACTCCACTAGTCACTGCCTGCCATTCTGAAAAGGACCCGTTTATCCCGACTCTCTGCTTCCTGTCTGCCAACCAGTTCTCGAACCGCGTCAGTATATTACCCTCAATACCATGATTTTGTGTGGGACCTTGTCAAAAGCCTTTTGAAAGTCCAAATACACCACATCCACTGGTTTTCCCTTGTCCACTCCACTAGTTACATCCTCAATAATTTCCAGAAGATTTGTCAAGCATGATTTCCCCTTCATAAATCCATGCTGACTTGGACCAATCCTGACACTGCTTTCCAAATGCGCTGCTATTTCATCTTTAATAATTGATTCCAACATTTTCTCCACTACTGATGTCAGGCTAACCAGTCTATAATTACCTGCTTTCTCTCTCCCTCCCTTTTTAAAAAGTGGTGTTACATTAGCTACCTCCAGTCCATAGGAACTGATCCAGAGTCGATACCCCACAAGTTACAGCCTGCCAACCTGAAAATGACCCATTTATTCCTACCATATTTTCTGTCCATTAATCAATTCTCAATCCATGCGAATATATTACCCCCAATCCCATGAACCCTAATTTTGTTTAATAACCTCTTTCGTGGCACCTTATCAAATGCCTTCTGAAAATACAAATTCACCACATCCACTGGTTCCCCTTATCTATTCTGCTAGTTACAACCTCAAAAATGTTTATCAAACATGATTTCCCTTTTATAAATCCGTGTTGACTCTGCCCAATCTTCTTATTATTTTCTAAATGCCCTGTTACCACATCCTTAATAATAGATTCTCGCATTTTCCCTGCTACTGATGTCAGGCTAACTGGTCTGAGTTCCCTGCTTTTTCGCTCCCTCCTTTCTTAAATAGTGGGGTTACATTTGCTACCTTCCAAACCGCGGGAACCATCCTAGAATCTATGGCATTTTGGAAGATGACAACCATTGCATCCACCATTTCTATAGCCAATTCTTTCAAAACCCTAGTATGTAGGCCATCAGGTCCAGGGGATTTATCAGGAATTTCTCCAGTACCATTTATTTTACTAATACTAATTTCTTTCAGTTCCTCATTCTAGCTAGACCTTTGGTTCTCCACTATTTCCGGCAAGTTTTTTGCGTCTTCTTCCGTGTAGATAGACACAAAGTACTAGTTTAATTTCCCTGCCACTTCCTTATTCCCCATTATAATTTCTCCTGTCTCAGCCTGTAAGGGACCCACATTTACTTTCGCTAATCTTTTCTTTTACATATCTATAGAAGCTTTTACAGTCTGTTTTTATGTCTCTCGCTAGTTTACTCTGATATTCTATTTTCCCTTTCTTTATCAATTGCTTGGATCTCCTTTGCTGAATTCTAAAATCCTCCCCAACTCTTTTTGGCAACATTATACCTGATCTAATACTATTTTTTACTTCTTTTGTTAGCCATGGTTGGACCACTATTCGTGTGGGGATTTTGTGCCTTAAAGGAATATACATTTGTTGTAAATTTGTATTAATTCTTTAAATCCAACCCATTGCTTGTCTACCGTCATACCTTTAAATGCAGTTTTCCAATTACCTTAGCCAACTCGCCCCTCATACCTACGTAGTTTGCTTTGTTTAGATTTATTGGGCCCAAGTTTCCACAAGAAGAAAAACGGGCGCCCCTCCGAGCTGGGCGCCCGTTTTTCGCGCCTAAAACGGCGCCTAAAAAAATCCTTGGTATTCTCCACCTACTTACAGGTCCTGTGGCACTCGGCGCAGCCAGCACAAGCTGTGGGGGGGGGCGGAGCCAGGTCCCGGCGCTGAAAACAGTGCCGGGACCTCTGCACATGCGCGTTACAGTCGGCACGCAAGTGCAGTAGCTCCAGGCGCCGAACTGTGTGGGAGGGGCCCGAAGCACGCAGCCCCTAGTCCTGGCTGAATGGCCTCACTGGGGCTGCGTGAATAAGGCTCCTCCCAAGGCCAGCTCCTGCTCCCCCCCCCCCCCGACCCGACCCGACCCCCGCTCCTCCCCCCCCGCCCTGAGACCCGACACCCGCTTCCCCCCCCCGCCCCGACCCGAGGCCCGCTCACCCCCCCCCCCGCCCCGACCCGAGGCCTGCTCCCCCCCCCCCCGCCCCGACCCGAGACCCGCTCCCCCCCCCCCGCCCCGACCCGAGACCCGCTCCCGCCCCGACCCGACCCGAGACCCGCTCCCCCCCCGCCCCGACCCGACACCCACTCCTGTTCCCCGACCCCCCCCCCCTCTCTCCCCCCCCCTCTCTCCCCCCTCCCTCTCCCCCTCCCTCCCTCTCCCCCTCCTTCCCTCTCCCCCTCCCTCCCTCTCCCCCTCCCTCCCTCTCCCCCTCCCTCCCTCTCCCCCTCCCTCCCTCTCCCCCTCCCCTCTCCTCTTTCCCTCCCTCTCTCTCTCTCTCTCTCTCTCTCCCCCTCCCGCTCAGCGGCACGAACGGCTGCAGAATTCTCCCTGGCTGAAGCACTTTCACACAGGTAGGAAGATGGTTTATTTAATCTTTTCTTGGCTTATAAATGTTTATTCAGGTTGGATTTATTTGTATAATATTTGTAGAAATATAAATAAGGATTTATTGTCGAATTTAATGAGTTCCCTTCCCCCCCCACTCCCCCCCCACCTCGTTCTGGACGCCTAATTTGTAACCTGCGCCTGATTTTTTAATGTGTAGAACAGGTTTTTTCAGTTCTATAAAAATCTTCACTGGCTCCATTCTACTTTAGTTTGGAGTACATTTTCACTGTGGAAACTTTCAAATCAGGCGTCAGTGGCCGGACACGCCCCCTTTTGAAGAAAAAATTCTGTTCTAAACTAGAACTGTTCTACCTGACTAGAACTGCAGAAAACAAAATGTGGAGAATTGCGATTTCTAAAATAGTCCGTTCTCCACCAGTTGCTCCTAAAAATCAGGCCCATTGACCCTAGTTTCGATTTAACTAAATCACTTTCAAACTCAATATAAAATTCTATCATAATATGGTCACTCTTCCCTAAAGCCCTCTTTACTACAAGCTTATTAATTAACATTATCTCATTGCACATTACTAAATCTAAAATAGCCTGTTCCCAAGTTTGGTTCCTCAACATACTGTTCTAGAAAACTATCTTGTATACATTCCACGAATTTTCCCTCGACACACTTACTGCAGATTTAGTTTGCCCAGTCTATATGTAAATTAAAGTCTCCTATGATCCAGTGTTCATGTCCTTGCCCCATTTCTTCAAATTTGGATTAGGTGATATTTACACACAAATCCCATGTGTGACCTGACAGTTTTATCAGAGCCAATTTGTTCCGCAGGCTCGGATGGTAAAAATAGAAAAGCAAATTATAATTTAAATGGAGAAAAATTGCAAAGTGCTGCAGTACACAGGGACCTGGGGATCCTTGTCCATGAAACACAGAAAGTTCGTATGCAGGTACAGCAAGTAATCAAGAAGGCAAATGGAATGTTGGCCTTTATTGCAAGTGGGATAGAGTATAAAATCAGAAAAGTCCTGCTACAACTGTACAGGGTATTGGTGAGGCCACACCTAGAGTACTGCATACAGTTTTGCTCTCCGTATTTAATGAAGGATATACTTGCATTGGAGGCTGTTCAGAGATGGTTCACTAGGTTGATTCTGGAGATGAGGGGGTTGACTTATGAAGATAGGTTGAGTAGGTTGGGCCTATACTCATTGGAGTTCAGAAGAATGAGAGGTGATCATATCGAAACATATAAGATAATGAGGGGCTTGACAAGGTGGATACAGAGAGGATATTTGCACTCTTAAGGGAAACCAAAAATAGGGGACATAGTCTTAGAATAAGGGGCCGCCCATTTAAAATTGAGATGAGGAGAAATTTCTTCTCTGAGGGTTGTAAATCTATGGAATTCTCTGCCCCAGAGAGCTATGGAGGCTGGGTCATTGAATGTATTTGGCGGAGATAGACAGAATTTTGAGCGATAAGGGTTATGGGGAGCGGGAAGGGAAGTGGAACCGAGTACATGATCAGATCAGCCATGATCTTATTAAGTGGCGGAGCAGGCTTGAGGGGCCAAATGGCCTACTCCTGCTCCTATTATGTTCTTATGGTCTATCGTTCAGAAACTGAAGAAGATTAGTGATAAAATAGCAAAGGAACTAGCTAATTTTCTAATCTTCTTTGGAAATGGGAATTGTATCAAAAGACTGAAAAGGTTGTATTTGAAAAAGTGAAAGGGGATGAATAAGAGCACTTTTAGACCAGTCAATCTCGCATTAGTAGTTGGAAAATGGCTCGAGATCGCAATAAGAGACAGTGATTGTGAGCAGTGTTAATGAGCACTTCGAAAAGTATGCACTAATCAGGAACAATCACCGGTTTAGTAAAGGGCAGGTCATGCTTACCTAATTTAAGTAATTGTTTTGAGGAAATTATGATTGCCTGGACAAAGGGCTTGTGCGTGTTTGATAAAGTGACACATAGGAGAGTTTAAGGCCCATGGTTTAAACAAAAGTTTAAAGTGGTAGCATGGATCGGGGGTTAGCTGAAGAATGGAAAGTTAGAGTAGGAGCTAACAGATGTTTCTCAGATTGGCAAGATGTAGCTACTAGTGTGCCCCTGGGATCTGCGTCTAGGGCATCTTGTCCTCCATATGCAAGTACATGATCTGGACTTGGGCAGAGTGCAATAACATTAACATTTGCTGATGACACCCAAAGAGGGGGTATGGCAAACTGAGGAAGAATAGAGGAGACTACCGGGACAATATAGAGATGTTGGGAAAGTGAGCACATACGCACTTTAACATGAAATGAGTGATATTTTACACTTTTGAAACAGAGGTTAAAAAAACCTTCAGAAGTGGAATAAAGACATAAAATGCTGGAAATCTCAGCAGGTCAGGCAGCATCTGTGGAGAGGAAGCAGAGTTGACGTTTCGGGTCGATGAACCTTCGTCATTTCCAGCACTTTCTGTTTTTATTCCAGATTCTAGCATCCGCAGTATTTTGCTTTTGTTTTAGAAGTAGAAAATTGGATTATGTAAAGAAGTAAAAGAGCAAATGGAATTCACATTTTATATATAAGGGCTTTGAAAATGATGATGAATAAGTACAAGAGACTGGTAAAATTATAGAAAGGATTTCATGAAAATGCAGTGAAGACTCACTGGAGAAGATCTCTCCTCTCTCTCTCTTTCCTCCGCGCCCCCCCCCCCGGCACAAAGTAATCGGCAGTGTCGTCTGGGACATTGGTCGATTGGTCGAGGCTCGTTAACCAGTACGGTGGGAAAATCAATATTTGCACTTGAGAAACCCCCTGCTTCCCCGTCCTTTCTTCTCCCGCTCTCCCCTGAACCATGCTGGCAGCGGTCAGAGGAGAGGTCGTTCACTTTCCCTCTCGGCCAGTGTTTATTTAGGGTGCACATTGTGGGGAGGGGCTGCAAAAACAAGAGACCATTGCGCCCACAAACAAAGGTTTGCAAAGTGAAGGAATTGTTCCAGTAACGGTATGAATGGTATTTTATCCATTTGTACACCAAGTTGTTGAAGTAACTTCTTTTGGTGGAGAAGCCTATTTTGAGTTTCAGCACCTTTATGAGGGTAATTGAAAAATAAATAAATCATGCTACAGGTTGTTTATTGTTACAAGTCAGGGTCATAGTCACAGGAAGCATTTAATTTTATTGGCCTCTGATGTCAGACGTCTGTGGATTTCCAGCAGTGTTTTGCAGCATACCAGTTCATGGTTGTTAAAATAGTAGACAGCCGCGCTGGCAGCTCATTACTGTCTCAGCTATAGGCTCCATGGAAGCATTGAGACAGCTGTGGCGCACTGCTGCTGCTCCAGTTTCAGCTGTGCGCTTTCCCCATAAGATTGGTAGCAGTTTATTTACTGTCTTCAATTACGCTCTGCAAGTGTGTCCATACAGTAATGTTTAACTTTTGCTGGAAGCAAAAATCATTTGGTCCATCATAGAATGATACAATACAGAAAGAGGCCATGTGACCCATCGTGCCTCTTTTAAAGAGCTATCCAATTAGTCCCGCTCCCTTGCCCTTTCCCCAGAGCCCTGCAAATGTTTCCAATTCCCTTTTGAAACTTATTATTGAAACTGCTTCCACCACCCTTTCAGGCAGTGCGTTCCAGATCATCATAACTTGCCACGTAACAAAACTTCTCCACATCTCGCCTCGGAAATTTTAATTTCCTCGTTCATTCAAATAAGTAACATAAGTTTCATAAATGTATGCACAAGCTGAGAATGATAAGTCCCAATAAGCCAGGGAATTCTTTTTACATAGGATATTCAGCACAGAAAGAGGCCATTCGGCCCAACCAGTCCATGCCGGCGTTTATGCTCCACTCGAGCCTCCTCCCGTCTCTCCTCATCTAAATCTATCAGCGTAACCCTCTATTCCCTTCTCCCTCATATTGGAATTTTTATTGGAATAGTTATATGTTTGATTCACAAGATAAGTTGAGAGAAAGAAAACTGCTTTGCCTGCAAGTTTGATCCCATCTTTCCAGAATATCAACACTACAATCTTTCCATTACAGAATCTGGCTACCTCTTAAATGATTCAAGTGTCATGGCCTTAGCTGGCCCTCCATGGCAATCTGTTCCAACTGTTGATCACCCTCTACACAAAAAAACTACTTCCTGACATCTATGTTAAACTTGTTCTTCACCGCTGACCCTGTGCCCTCCTGTCGCCGTGAACCTGAAAGGATTGTTCTAGGTTTACTTTCTCTATCCTATTAAGTGTCTTAGATACCAGATTAGTCCCACTGCCCCATGCTCTCCCCATCACTCTGTTTCTTCCTCTATTTATAATTTTGCTTTGAACAATGCAGTGGTCACTGCCCCAATCACTCCCTGTGGCAAAGCTCCAACAATCCTCTCTCTCAAAAAAATATTCATCTCTTTCTTATTTTCTTAGTAACAATTTACATTCATGACCCCTAGCTATAGACTCCCGAACCAGAGGAAGTAGTTTTTACTCTATCAGAATTTTAAAAATCTTTATTAAATCTCCTCTTGGCCTTTTCTACTCCAGTGAAAGTAGTTCTAGTATCTCAAGTCTTCCCTCTTAACTATAGTTTCCTGTACCTAGCATCATTCTGGTAAATCTACTTGGAATATGGCTTCAATGTACTCTTCTACTCTAGGCTACTTTTAATGAAACCCAAAGCTCCATTAGCCTTTCTTATGGCCTTCAGTACCTGCACTCATACTTTCAGGAAATTATGTATTTGAACTCCTGAATCTTACTCTCCATCCACATCCATCAGTGTCTTTCCAATAGGAGCCACCGTGTCTGTGCCAGCCAAAAAAGAGCTATCCAGCCTAATCCCACTTTCCAGCTATTGGTCCATAGCCCTGTAGGTTGCAGCACTTCAGGTGCATATCCAAGTACTTTTTAACTGTGATTCGGGTTTCTGCCTCTCACTCTTTCAGTATAACCCATCCCTTGTTTATCCTCCCAAAATGTTCTATCCATGATAAATTGTAACTTGCACTTGTTTGCCCATTCTTCTGATCGGTCTGTCTTTTCCCGAAATCTTTTACCGTCCTCCTCACTGTTTGCCAAACCTCCTACCTTTGTGTCAGATTTCGAAATTGTGCTCTGTATATCATCTGTATACACTAAGGAATCATAGAAATTTATGGCACAGAAGGAAGCCATTCGGCCCACCATGTCTGTGCCGGCCAAAAAAGATCTATTCAGCCTAATTCCACTTTCCAGCTCTTGGTCCATAGCCCTGTAGGTTGCAGCACTTCAAGTGCATAATCCAATGTGATTAGGGTTTCTGCCTCTACCACTCGTTCAGACACTGAGTTCCAGACCCCCACCAGCCTCTGGGTGAAAAGATTTCTCCTCAACTCCCTTCTAATACTTCTACGAATTACTTTAAATCTATGTCCCCTGGTTATTGACCTCTGGTCTTTCCTATCCACTCTATCTAGGCCCCTCATAATTGTATACACCTCAATCAAGTCTCTCCTCAGCCTCCTCTGTTCCAAAGAAACCAACCCCAACCTATCCAATCTTTCCTCATAGCTGAAATTATTCAGTCCTGGCAACATCCTCGTAAATTGCCTCTGTACCCCTCTCTAGTGCAATCACATCTTTCCTTTAATGTGACCAGAACTGCACGCATTACTCTAGCTGTGGCCTAACTAGTGTTTTATACAGTTCAAGCATAACATCTCTGTTCTTGTATTCTATGCCTCGGCTAATAAAGGCAAGTATCCCGTATGCCTTCTTAACCACCTTATCTACCTGCCCTGCGACCTTCAGGGATCTGTGGACATGCACTCCAAGGTCCCTCTGTTCCTCTACACTTCTTAGTGTCCTACCATTTAATGTGTAGCCCTCTTCAAATGCATTACCTCACACTTCTCCGGATTGAATTCCATTTGCCACCTTTCTTCTCACCTGACCAATCCATTGATATCTTCCTGCAGTCTACAGATTTCATTCTCACTATCAACCACACGGTCAATTTTTGTATCGTCTGCAAAATACTTAATCATGCCCCCGACATTGAAGTCTAAATCACTGATATATAGATAGCACAAAAAGCAAGCGACCGAGTACTGAGCCCTGCAGGACCCCACTGGAAACAGCCTTCCAGTCACAAAAACACCTGTCGACCATTACCCTTTGCCTCCTGCCACTGAGCCAATCTTTGATCCAGCTTGCCACTTTCCCTTGGATCCCATTGACTTTTATTTTTCTGACCAGTCTGCCTTGTGGGACCTTGTCAAAGGCTTTGGTAAAATCCGTGTAGAACAATCCACTAAGATCAAACGTGGACTCAGAATTAACCCCAAATGTACATTGTTCTCTAATCTGAGCAACACTCACTTTCTTTTACATTTCCTGTCCATAATCAACATTCTATCCATGCTGCTGCTTCATCTTGCACCAATCGCCTCAATTTTAATCACAGTCCTTTTGTGAGACACTTTATCAACCATTATCTGAAAATCCATATATACTACATCTACTGCATTTCTTTATCTATTCAATTAGTTATTTCTTCAAAAACTACATTAAATTTGTCAAATAGATCTGTCTTTAACAGATTTGTGCTGGGTGTTCTTGATTAACCCATGCACTCTTAAATGCTTATTAATTTAATCTTAGATTGTGGATTCTAAGGGTTTTCCCACACTGTGGTTAGACTATCTGGTCTATAGTTTTTCCTGGTACCCAGCTTATCCTTCTGTCCCTTTGTGAATAAGGATATTGACTTGGCTATTCTCCAGTCCCCTGAGATAAGGATTGAGAAATTGTGGCCAGATCCTCTGTTATCTCCTGTCTGACTTTTTACAACAATCTTGTGTGCGTGTCATCAGGACCTAGTGACTTGGCTATCTTGAGTTCTGCTAATTGTTTCAGAACCAGTTCCTTTACTGCAGTTAGCTCTATCAATTACTCCACGTTGTCCTTTGGTACAATTAGGCTCTCACTCCCACCCTCACTCGTAAAAACCAATGTGAAATATTTATTTACTGTCTCCACCATATCCTCACACTTCTCACCATTTGACTCCCTCCTTCATCCCTGAGTGGTCCTGCCCTCTCTCTAACTATTCCTTTACTTTTCATGTGCACATAAAAGCCCTTACTAGTTATCTTTCTTTGCGGCGAATTGGACTGGTGAAATGTAGCTGCTTTATGTGTTGATTAATTTAAGAGTGCCCTTCGCCAGAACTGTGGCACAAGCAATCGAGTTATTCATGGCCTGATACGTAAAGTAATCCAGCCATAATTTGCATTTAATCACCCTCTAAATGTCTGACGATGAAGATCAGACAAGACTGTTGGAAATCATTTGTTGTGGCTACTTAAAAAAAAAAATACTTGTTGATCTCCCCCCTGGTGTTGCTCGTGAAAAGTCTGGGTCACGGTTGTGATGGCCGGCAGCTAAGATGGAGCTGCGTTTAATTGTTCTGAACCTTTTTAAGGTCACTGAGCAGTTCATGCATGCGGGTCTAATTAGCCACATCCTGAGGCTAATTATTAGGGGGAGTTTCTGTCGATTGGCAGCTGCTGACAAGTCTCTGGCTTCTGTCCTTGGGGAGAGGGCAAGTTATCAGTGTCAAAGCAGGAAATGACTGTCTATCTTTCTCTCCTTGTTTTAAAAAAGAAAAAAGGCCAGATTTTCGGCAGGTTTGCGACCGGGTTTTCGCCGCGATTTGACCCTCCGCAGCGAAAACCCAATCGATGGGATCCTCGGGTACCTCTTTGCAGCTTCCACGTACTGCTGGGGAGAGGTGCGCTGATGTGCAACGACACAGATTGCGTTTGCGTCGTGCTTTCGGCACTCTCCCGACCCTTACACCACGCCCAGAATACCGGCAGGTTAAACTTGTGGGTGCAGCCCTGCCAACAGCGGAATGAAGACCTGCAGAAAAGGTAAGTTAAAGTTTATATTTTGAAATTATTTTTCAGTGATTTAGTAGGTAAGGGTTTTGTGAATGTTTTTTGCCTTTTTTTTGTTTCTCCCCCCCCCCTCCCGACGTCCCTCTCGTAGCGCTACACGCCCCGGACTAAAGTTGCTGAAACTCGTGGTTTGTGCCGCGAATCTTCGTGCAATGCTGACTTTGCCCCCTGGTGCAGACGTAAAGGCCGAAAGTTAGGCCTAAAAACGGTAGTGCAGCGAAAACAGTAATTTTGGCATAAAACTACCGTTTTTGTTGAAAATCAAAAACCTAGCCCTTTAAAAGATGGAATGTACTATACTTTCTTCATGTATATTGTTACTAAACTGAAATAAGTAAACTAAATGACTCTTGCTTAAAAGTGTTTTCTCAGACAATTTGAATGCTTCTCGACCTGTTCATGTTGTGTATGAGACGACGTTCTGGAAAGATTGTTCTGAAATGTGCACTCCATTGCAGTAACATTGATGACAAAAATAAGTGATCTTCAGCATGGAATTTGATTGATGGGAGGGGTTGCTTTCAATAGTTTTTCCGTATTTCTTCGTGGGTTCGTTTTTTAGTGACTCCCTCAGACTATAAAAGATTTCGTGGTTAATGTCTGGTTTTGTAGCCTAATGGCATACGTTACTTTGGTTTTATTGTCCTGTGTTTCTAGAGAGACTTGCAGGCAGTTATTGTAAAAAGCTCCTCCTGCACTGATTGCAAAACAAGCTGACGATCAAGAAAAATTATGAATAGGTTTTTAAGTAGTATATTTGCTATATAGTGAATAACCATATAATGTGTTGATCCCCAAATAGTGGGCATACGGTCTGTCTAGGTGGAGATACGAGGCCTGTCTGGCTCGGGGCATGAGGCCTGTCTGAGTCCGGACACTGGCTCTGGGCACGGGGCCTGTCTGGCTCTGGGCACGGGGCCTGTCTGGCTCTGGGCACGGGGCCTGTCTGGCTCTGGGCACGGGGCCTGTCTGGCTCTGGGCACAGGGCTTGTCTGGCTGACAAAGGCCTGGGAAGAGTGAGCATTGACATTCTATTATCTACAAGTTTCTACAAGCACGTAAAAAGAAAATGATTAGTGAAGACAAATGTAGGTCCTTTACAGACAGAAATGGGAGAATTTGTAATGGCGAACAAGAAAATGGCAGAATGATTAAATAAATACTTAAATTCTGTCTTCACGGAAGAGGACACAAATAACGTCCCAGAAATGCTAGGGAACCAAGGGTCTAGTGAGCAAGAGGAATTACAGGAAATGATTATTAGTAAGAAAATAGTGCTGGAGAAACTAAAGGGACTGAAGGCCGATAAATCCCCAGGGCCTGATGATCTGCATCCCAGAGTTCGAAAAGAGGTAGCCATGGAAATAGCAGATGCATTGGTTGTCATCTTCCAAAATTCTACAGATTATGGAACAGTTCCTGCAGATTGGAGGGTGGCAAATGTAACCCCACTATTTAAAAAAGGAGGGAGAGAGAAAACGGGGAACTACAGGCCAGTTAGCCTGACATTATTAGTAGGGAAAATGCTAGAGTCTATTATAAAGGATGTGATAACGGCACACTTAGATAATATCAACGGGATTAAACAAAGTCAACATGGATTTGTGAAAGGAAAATCATGTTTGACAAACCGACTGGAGGTTTTTGAGGATGTAACTGATAGAATAGATAAGGGAGAACCAGTGGATGTAGTGTATTTGGATTTTCAGAAGGCCTTTGATAAAGTCCCACATAAGAGGTTAGTGTGCAAAATTAAAGCACATAATTTTGGGGGTAATGTATTGGCATGGATTGAAAATTGGTTAACTGACAGGAAACAGAGTAGGAATAAACAGGTCTTTTTCAGGGTGGCGGGCAGTGACTAGTGGGGTACCACAGGGATCAGTGCTTGGGCCCCAGCTAGTCACAATATATATAAGTGATTTGGATGAGGGAACCAAATGTAATATTTCCAAATTTGCTGACGACACAAAACTAGGTGGGATTGTGAGTTGTGAGGAGGATGCAAAGACACTGCAAGGCGATTTAGATAGGTTGAGTGAGTGGGCAAACACATGGCAGATGCAGTGTAACGTGGATAAATGTGAAGTTATTCACTTTGGTAGGAAAAACATAAGGACAAAGTATTATTTAAATGGTGATGGCTTGGGAAGTGTCGATGTACAGAAGGACCTGGGTGTCCTTGTACACCAGTTATTGAAAGCAAACATGCAGGTGCAGCAAGCAGTTAGGAAGGCAAATGGTATGTTGGCCTTTATTGCAAGAGGATTTGAGTACGGAGCAAAGATATCTTACTACAGTTATACAGGGCCTTGGTGAGACCGCACCTGGAGTATTGTGTGCAGTTTTGGTCTCTTTACCTAAGAAAGGATAAACCATCAAGGGAGTGCAGCGAAGGTTAACCAGACTGATTCCTGGGATGGCAGGACTGTCGTATGAGGAGAGATTAGGTCAACTAGAAGAATGAGAGAGGATTTCATTGAAATGTATAAAATTCTGATTGGGTTGGATAGACTGGA
This sequence comes from Pristiophorus japonicus, assembly GCF_044704955.1. Classification (NCBI taxonomy): domain Eukaryota; kingdom Metazoa; phylum Chordata; class Chondrichthyes; family Pristiophoridae; genus Pristiophorus; species Pristiophorus japonicus. The sequence continues at coordinate 34,532,487 of NC_091985.1, read as the reverse complement.
TGCGGGGAGGATGTTTCCCCTGGCTGGGAAGTCTATAACAATGGGTCACAGTCTCAGGATATGGGGTAGGAAATTTAGGACTGAGATGAGGAGAAATTTTTTCACTGAGGGTGGCGAATCTGTGGAATTCTCTACCACAGAAGGCTGTGGAGGCCAAGTCACTGAATATATTTAAGAGGGAGATAGATAGATTTCTAGAAACAAAAGGCATCAAGGGGTATGGGGAAAAAGCGGGAATATGGTGTTGAGATAGAGGATCAGCCATGATCATATTGAATGGCGGTGCAGATTCGAAGGGCCGAATGGCCTACTACTCCGATTTTCTATATTTCTATGTTTCTATCTCTAATCTGGTTCTTTTATACCAAAGTGGGTCGGCAGCGGTTACTGTTGATTGTCATTCACTCTACACCCACTCCTTGCTGAGTCAGTTCTCTAGCCCATTCCCTCCCAATTCCTGCAGTCTTCCCACTTGGCAATGCAAGTTTTGCAGAGACAAATAAAGGAGTATTCAGAGCAGAGAGAATAAGGGGAAACAAATAAAGATGAGAAGGGAAAGAATCAAAAGCAAAGCAGCTGGGGAAATAAGAATGAGATCACAAGTGAACGAGGAGAGTGTGAGAAAGTGAAGATGGAGACTGAGATAAAGAGAGAAAGAAGTAATGGAGGAGAGCCAAAAATAAGTCATGGAGGAAAGAAGTGAAATAGAGAGTGTTATGTATGCATGCTTCTATTGTTGTATGATGTCTGTAACACTGAATGTACCCTTATACTGTACAACTTACCTGTACACCAGAGGGTGCTGCTGCTGGAGACCTAAGGGTTACCTGCACAGTATAAAAGGAAGCTCATAGTTTGGTGTCCTCACTCGAGGAGCTGCAAATAAAGGACTACAGTCTGAACAGTTTAAGTACCTGTACCCTGCCTCGTGGAGTCAGTACCAAAGGTGCCTACACACACAATAACTGCCGACGGGGTCACAAACTACACGCTCAGCAATTCACCGATGGGGAAGATTGGAACGCTTTTGTAGAAAGATTGGAACATTTCTTCATAGCCAATGACCTGGATGGGGACACGTCGGATACATGACCAAAAAGTGCAGGGCCATTCTGCTTAGCAGTTGTGGGCCCACCATCCATTGTCTCGTCAGGGACTTGCTAGCCCCGGAGAAGACGACCACCAAGGAATTGGTAACACTAATACAGGAGCACCTAAAACCAAAAGAAAGCATCCTCACAGCCAGGCACCAGTTCTAGACTTATCGGCGACCCGAAGGCCAAGAAATTACCAAGTATGCTGCACATTTAAGAAGACTGGCTGCACCGTGTGAATTTGGCGACCACCTTAATGAAGCACGAAGGGACTTAGATGTCATCAGAATTGGCCACGTAAGCCTATTACACAAATTATTCTCTGCGGACATTACAGTCACCCTGCAGAAAGCAATTCAAGTGAGCCAGGCCTACATGGTTTCGGCAGGCGAATACTGTCCCAGGACTCTAAACCAGCGAACGCATGGCTATTTCTAAAGGCAGAAATGCTGCCCCGAGTCCCGCAACCCTGAGTCCGTTACATGGGGCAAACCGGATGGCCCGTGCTGACACTGTGGAGGAAACCACAGGGCCCACCAGTGCCGCTACAAAGACTATACATGCAAAGGCTGCAAAGAGAAAGGGCACCTTCAAAGAATGTGCAAAGAAAGCTTTACTCACCGCGTCTCTGAAGAGTTGGCTGATCACTGAGGCTCCGACACAGATGAAGATGAAGCTGCACAACCCCTGGAAGAAGAGTATGGAATTTATACCTGCTCCACCGAAATTTCTCCGTGGACGATGGAAGTAGACGTCGACGGGGTTCTAGTTTCTATGGAGGTCGACACGGGCGAGCCAGTCTGTGATGAGCCAAAGGACCTTTGAAAAAATTTGGATAAATCCCGCCAATCAATCAAAACTGCATCCTGTCCAAGCGAAGCTGCTCACCTACACCAAAGGTAAAATCCCGGTTGTTGGCATCCAGATCTCCCAGGGCGGCGTGTTGAACAAACTCCCCCTGTGGATCATTGCCGGCAATGGTCCCACGCTGCTGGGAAGGAATTGGATTCCAAGTCGGTCGAAGTGGCGATGGCCTCCGGGCTCCAGCAATCGCCAGTAAACATCCAGCAATCGCCAGCAAACATCCAGCAATCGCCAGCAAACATCCAGCAATCGCCAGCAAACATCCAGCAATCGCCAGCAAACATCCAGCAATCGCCAGCAAACATCCAGCAATCGCCAGCAAACATCCAGCAATCGCCAGCAAACATCCAGCAATCGCCAGCAAACATCCAACAATCGCCAGCAAACATCCAGCAATCGCCAGCAAACATCCAACAATCGCCAGCAAACATCCAGCAATCGCCAGCAAACATCCAGCAATCGCCAGCAAACATCCAGCAATCGACAGCAAACATGGATCCATCACTGCATCTAGAGATCCCATCCTTGTCGCCAGTTATTGTGTATGTAGGCACCTTTGGTAATGACTCCACGAGGCAGGGTATGGTACTTAAACTGTGTGGATTGTCGTCCTTTATTTACAGCTCCTTGAGTGAGGACACCAAGTTGTGAGCTTCCTTTTATACTGGGTTACCTGCAGTGTGCAGGTGACCCTTAGGTCTCCAGCAGCAGCACCCACTGGTGTACAGGTAAGGTGTGTACAGTGTAAGGATACATTCAGTGTTACAGATATCATACAACAATAGAAGCAAGAACAAGCTTGTTATGTTTGATGATTATGACAGAGTTTTAAATGCCTAATGTAACAATGTCTGGTGAGACCATGACACCAAAAAGTGATGCAAATGCTGTAATTAATAATGTAAAGGCAGTCAATAATGTAGGCTCGACTATGTATAATCAGAGCCAAGGTGTCATGTATACAGGTAGGACACTGCTAAAGGACACTGAGTTCTACAGGGACCATGCAAATGCTAGAGGAATCCCCCTGTGGGAGACCCCCAGGTTCAGCTGGCTACCAGACCATGTAGCCTGGACCTTTGGAACAAATGTGATTCCCAGGAAGGGCCCAAACACACCAAGTGGGAGCAGACCCACTACAGGGACAGTGGTCAATGGGCAGCACAGCCACCACCACTGGCAACCTGCCCCAGACTAACCCTACACCCCCTGGCCACCAGGGCCAACACCAGGAGCTTTCCTGGCAAACCCTGGGATGACCAGACTCTCATCCCAATTGGAGGACAAGGAGACCACCCAGTCCTATGGCCCTGCCCACCACCACACAATTACCCACATCCCAGAGTATGCACCCTACCCACTGCTGCAATGGCTACCCCCTTGAGGGATCCCACAACAGTGACACCCACATGGTCTGTGTGTGAGAGGGGGGGAAATGAATGAGGCCAGCCTCAAGAACAGGGATCACACCTGGCACCCACGCAACCCTCACCACAACCTCCAATAGCCCACTATTGATCACCTCCCCAGGTCAAACCAAACTGGTAGCAATACGGTGGAGGAGCTTTTCCTGGAGTGTATTAGGGATGGTTTTCTAGGCGAATGTGTCAAGGAACCAACTAGAGGGCTGGCTATCCTGGACTGGGTGATGTGTAATGAGAAAGGACTAATTAGCAATCTTGTTGTGCAAGGCCCCTTTGGCTAAGAGTGACCATAATATGGTAGAATTCTTTATTGAGATGGAGAGAGATACAGTTAATTCAGAGACTGGGGTCCTGAACTTAAGGAAAGGTAACTTCGATGGTATGAGACGTGAATTGGCTAGAATAGACTGGCGAATGCTACTTAAAGGGTTGACTGTGGATAGGCAATGGCAAACATTTAAAGTTCACATGGATGAACTTCAACAATTGTACATCCCTGTCTGGAGTAAAAATAAAGCGGGGAAGGTGGCTCAACCGTGGCTAACAAGGGAAATTAAGGATAGTGTTAAATCCAAGGAAGAGGCATATAAATTGGGCAGAAAAAGCAGCAAACCTGAAGACTGGGAGAAATTTAGAATTCAGCAGAGGAGGACAAAGGGTTTAATTAGGAGGGGGAAAACAGAGTATGAGAGGAAGCTTGCTGGGAACATAAAACTGACTGCAAAAGTTTCTATAGATATGTGAAGAGAAAAAGATTAGTGAAGGCAAACCTAGGTCCCTTGCAGTCAGATTCAGGTGAATTTATAATGGGGAACAAAGAAATGGCAGACCAGTTGAACAAATACTTTGATTCTGTCTTCACGAAGGAAGACACAAATAACCTTCCGGAAATACTAAGGGACCAAGGGTCTAGTGAGAAGGAGGAACTGAAGGAAATCCTTATTCGGCGGGAAATTGTGTTGGGGAAATTGATGGGATTGAAGGCCGATAAATCACCGGAGCCTGATCGTCTGCATCCCAGATTACTTAAGGAAGTGGCCCTAGAAATAGTGGATGCATTAGTGATCATTTTCCAATAGTCTATCGACTCTGGATCAGTTCCTATGGACTGGAGGGTAGCTAATGTAACACCACTTTTTTAAAAAGGAGGGAGAGAGAAAGTGGGTAATTATAGACCGGTTAGCCTGACATCAGTAGTGGGGAAAATGTTGGAATCAATTATTAAAGATGAGATAGCAGCGCATTTGGAAAGCAGAGACAGGATCGGTCTAAGTCAGCATGGATTTATGAAGGGGAAATCATGCTTGACAAATCTTCTAGAATTTTTTGAGGATGTAACAAGTAGAGTGGACAAGGGAGAACCAGTAGATGTGGTGTATTTGGACTTTCAAAAGGCTTTTGATAAGGTCTCACACAAGAGATTGGTGTGCAAAATTAAAGCACATGGTATTGGGGGTAATATACTGACGTGGATAGAGAACTGGTTGGCAGACAGGAAGCAGAGAATCGGGATACACGGGTCCTTTTCAGAATGGCAGGCAGTGACTAGTGGGGTACCGCAGGGCTCAGTGCTGGGACCCCAGCAATTTACAATATACATCAATGATTTAGCTGAAGGAATTGAGTGTAATATCTCCAAGTTTGCAGATGACACTAAACTGGGTGGCGGTGTGAGCTGAGAGGAGGACGCTAAGAGGCTGCAGGATGACTTGGACAGGGTAGGTGAGTGGGCAAATGCATGGCAGATACAGTATAATGTGAATAAATGTGAGGTTATCCACTTTGGGGGCAAAAACACAAAGGCAGAATATTATCTGAATGGCGGCAGATTAGAAAAAGGGGAAGTGCAACGAGACCTGGGTATCATGGTACATCAGTCATTGAAAGTTGGCATGCAGGTACAGCAGGTGGTGAAGAAGGCAAATGGTATGTTGGCCTTCATAGCGCGGGGATTTGAGTATAGGAGCAGGGAGGTATTACTGCAGTTGTACAGGGCCTGGGTGAGACCTCACCTGGAATATTGTGTTCAGTTTTGGTCTCCTAATCTGAGGAAGGACATTCTTGCTATTGAGGGAGTGCAACGAAGGTTCACCAGACTGATTCCCGGGATGGCAGGATTGACATATGAGGAGAGACTGGATTGACTGGGCCTGTATTCACTGGAGTTTAGAAGGATGAGAGGGGATCTCATAGAAACATATAAAATTCTGACGGGACTGGACAGGTTAGATGCAGGAAGAATGTTTCCGATGTTGGGGAAGTCCAGAACCAGGGGACACAGTCTTAGGATAAGGGGTAAGCCATTTAGGACTGAGATGAGGAGAAACTTCTTCACTCAGAGAGTTGTTAACCTGTGGAATTCTCTACCGCAGAGAGTTGTTGATGCCAGTAAATTGGATATGTTCAAGAGGAAGATACAGCTCTTACGGCTAAAGGGATCAAAGGGTATGGAGAGAAAGTAGGAAAGGGGTATTGAGGTGAATGATCAGCCATGATCTTATTGAATGGTGGTGCAGGCTCGAAGGGCCGAATGGCCTACTCCTCCACCTATTTTCTATGTTTCTTTGTCATGACAATAAGGACTTGAAAAATGTTTAGGGAGGAATGTTGTTATATATGCATGCTTGTATTGTTGTATGATGTCAGTGAATGTACCCTTACACTGTACACACCTTACCTGTACACCAGAGGGTGCTGCTGCTGGAGACCTAAGGGTTACCTGCACAGTGCAGGTAACCCAGTATAAAAGGAAGCTCATAGCTTGGTGTCCTCACTCGAGGAGCTGCAAATAAAGGACTACAGTCTACACAGTTTAAGTACTGTACCCTGCCTCGTGGAGTCATTACCAAATGTGCCTACATACACAATAGCGAGAGAAACCAAAGTGAAGGAAAAGAGGAATGAGAAAGAAGAGGAATGATGGAAACAGTGAAGGAGGAGTAGGTACAGAAATGAAGGACGGAGCAAGAGAGGTGTAGGGATGATTAAAACTTGGAATGTATTTCCAGATAAGCCAGTAGAAGCAAAAACCTGGGAGTCATTTAAGAAGCTGTTGGATTCTGTGATGGGAGAACTGTTGGTTTTCTAAATGAAAAAGATGACCTTGCTTTTCTAAGGGAGAGACCGCCACCCTGATCCGATCATGAATTTAGGGTTTTTAGTCCAGGTTTTCATCTAGTGGACCTCCCCTGCACCTTTTCTAGGGCAACTATATCTCTCAGCATGTGAGTGGACCAACCTGGACACACTAAACCACTCGTGTGTTATTTCACTCCCCACATCAAGCAGTCTTGCAGCATCCCTGCAGGAGTTTAATGTTGGATTGTATACTGCACACTTTGGATGCTCAGGCTGGTGTGAGGCAGCCTCCTGGAGGTATCTCACACTTCAGGACTGGAGAGTGCTTGATGATCTCTTGGGTTATGCTGCCACTTTTGTATTGTTGTGCACCCAAAACCACTTTGGATCAATGTAAAATTATCAGTATAAATATAGCTAGAACAGATTAGCATCAAGCCTGCAAAATTGTGTGTTCTGTTTTGTCAGGTGCTCCCACATCCACAAACAACATAAGTCGGAACTGGCCAAACTTTTCACGTAAAACCCTTGGGACAGATATTTGGTCCCAGGTGCGAAAATATTTTTTTTCTAACTTACTAGTTACCGTAATTATTTTTAACTCCTTGTACATTTTACACAATTGAATTGTTCTTATTCGCAGTTGAGGTTGAGTGCCTTATTTTTTGTCATTACTTGCTATAATTTAGAGTACATTTTGCTGGTGACTTTCACAGTCATTTTGTGTTTGATCAATACCTGAGGAAACGGAGAAAGTCGTGCAGCTCAGCCAGTGGGAATTACTTTGGACCATTTTCATCTCTTCTTGCCTCTGCTTCTGTGTTTTTTTAAATAGTGTGTCGATGTTTCCGCACTTTGCGGGAAATATTTAAATGGCAAAACTTTAGTGTTTTTATCCTCCAAACCAACACCCTCCTCCCCTCCCCTCCGCCCCCGCCCCCACCCAAATCCCTCCTGGAGACGATGAGTCCTTTCTGGGGTGCAGTTCCATGGGCAATGGCTATCCTTTGGTACCTTGCCCAACGGCCATAATTCATACATGGGTCTTGACTGTGGGTGACAACAAACTGTTCAAACATGGCCATGCCTAGCCCTGTCCTCACTTCACGTCCACATACATACACAATTCTAGAAGGGTTGCTGGATAGTGATCGGGGGGCGATTTTCCTGGCCCTGTCATGGGCACTGAAGCAAACTTTAGTGCACATGCCACCACCCTGGCTGATGAAGCACAGACCATGGAACTTGCTGGACTGTTGCAGGATTATTGCTTTACTCTATCTTTCCTGCTTAGGCTCTTGCAGATCACTTTGAAGACAAGACTGCATCTGTAGTGGAGCGTCTAAAGATCTTCTACTGTTGCCAAGTGCCTCCACACTGTGCTGTTCAGGTGAGTGACCAATGTTCTCTCTATCTCTAATGTAGCCAGCTTAACATTGTCTCCAAAAGATGGCAACTCCGACAGTGCAGTGCGCTCTCGGTACTCCCGCAATCTTCTGACTCAGGCAAGAATGCAATCAGTGAGTCAAGTGGACATCTGCAAACATGCCTACTACAGAGATAAGTTTGATTGTTGTGCTTTATATACAGTGACACTTTAGCATTGTGGCTGAAGAGTTTTCGCCACCCTACCAATCTTAGATTTCACTTTATTTGACAACAAAGTAAGCATTCGGCGGACTAAGTTCTCTTCGTCTTTGAGAAGTGTCCTCCGTGGCAATTATATTTTAAAACTTCTTTTACATGAAATGTTCTTTCCATCGCGTAATGAAGAGCGAAACAGATGAATACATTAGAGGAGTTTTTAACGTAAATAATCTTTCTTTTCTCCATTAGCGGCAGCTGGCCACGCTCCTGTTTGAGCTGGGATGTACCAGTTCGGCTCAACAGATCTTTGAGCAGCTGGAGATGTGGGAAGATGTTGTGATTTGCTACGAAAGAATTGGGAAACATGGAAAGGTGAGAGGGCACTGTGCCTGGAAATAGCAATTCGGCTGAATTTAGCACGGGTTATTAGAGGAGCTTTTTGTGTGCTACAAGACCATGTTAGCTAACAAAGTCATTCTTTCAATCTGCTTGTTCCCGGTAATTGTAACAGCAATTATAAGTTATAGTATTGAACATAAAACCTGCCTCCATACAACGTTGACTATATTTTAACCAGTTTGCTAGTGTTTTCTATAGGGGTCTATGAAATCTAAAAAAAAATGACCCCAAAATATGTGAAAAGGGGGAAATTTCTTCTAAAAGACTGAAAAGATGCAGCTAATACCACGGTTCTTTGTTCCTAACAGCTACACCTACTGGGCCAGGCAGCTATGCCTCCCTCACGCAGTGTTTCACATTTGCTTGCAAACAAAATCCACTTTTTTCATTTCCCTGCATGAAAGTTTGGAAATAGTCTGATGGCTTTTTATAATACTTATATTTGGCTCCTGGAACCTTTTACGCACCGTATTGACTATTTAGTCTCAAAAGAAGAATTAGCATCCTACTCTCTGGAGTTTTCCTTCATTAGAATATAATAATACTTGCATTTATACAACACTTTGCCACACTGAAATGTCTAAAAGTACTTTACCCAATCAGTGAAATGCAGCCATAGTTGTTACGTAGGCAAATGCAGCTGACAACCTATGGCAGCAATGAGCTGAGCGACTACTTAATCTGTCTTTTTAAGTTTTTATTCATTCCGGGATGTGGGCGTCATTGGCAAGGCCAGCATTTATTGCTCATCCCTAATTGCCCTCGAGAAGGTGGTGGTGAGCCACCGCCTTGAACCGCTGCAGTCCGTGTGGTGAAGGTACTCCCACAGTGCTGTTAGGGAGGAGTCCCAGGACTTTGACCCAGGCTGCTGACAGTTCTGTCAACACTCGCCATCAAGGCTGACACATATTGGTCACCGCCTATGATGATGACTTGGGTGAGGAAGGAAAGCTGACAAGAATAAAAATCTTATCTATTGTTGAAAGCAATTGATGTTAATTTTATAATGAAGGGTTACAAATGAGAATTTAAATTTCTGATCTCTTTCTTTCCCTTTGAAGTGGTTTTCTCATTGTATTTCCTTTTCATCAAAACAACACACCTTTCCCTGTCGAAGCTAATCCCAGGTCTGACTGAAGCTTGGGACATTGGTTTGGTGGGGAGGCGGGGGTGGGAAATGGGAAGAAAGCCAGCCATCTTACAGTAACAGGGCTTGCTCATGTTGAGCTGACGAGAAGAACTTGCTGAGCAGCCAGACTGACAAATTGAGACACTCAGCTTCCACTTGGTCCCCCGCCTGAGAATGGACACGTGTGTCTGACAATATAGCACACTGCAGCTTCTTATTCTGCTCATTGATCACTGGGCATGGAAATTAGCTTATGATACTGACATTGGCACTCCCTCTCTGTGACCGAGTGTCAGAGTTTCAGTGATCATATATAAACCATGCCTGTCTATAAGAAGAAGCCAATGCACCTCCATATTTATTGATCTGGCAAAGCTTTATTTTCTTGTTGAAGCATTCTCAAGTGGAGCAAGGGAAGAAGAGGTTTAAACAATATGTACTTTATGACAATTCAGTGTGATTTTTGAAACCACAAATTACACTTAATCCTGTTTAAATACTCATTTTCCATCTGGCCTCACAAAATACAAATGTGTTTTTCATTGCACGCATGTACCCAAAAGCAATCTTTTGCTTGATGCTGTTGTTGTCAAAATTCCATCTACTACAGCTGAGAGCGTTTGTTTTGGTGCAGAGCAATTATTGCTGTTGAAAGTGATTGCCCAAAGGTTCAAATTGTCACTGCATCGGCAATTCCTTGAAAAGGAAAAGTTAATGACTGATGGCCTAATGGGTGTAAGAGATTTATTTCAGTTGAGCAGTGGGAGCAGCCAGCTTGGTGGTAACTCATCGTGTGATTGATTGCATTGATTGTGATTCAAGGTAACGCTGAGGGCTACGCACCAATCCTGCCCTCTAAAAGCATAGTGCTTGGCTTCACTGCCCCGTCATTATCCAGGAGTGCGGGCAGAGGAGGCTTACTAGAATAGTACCGGGGATGAGGGTCTTCAGCTATGTGGAGAGACTAGAGAAGCTGGGATTGTTTTCCTTAGAGTACAGAAGTTAAAGGGGAGATTTAACAGTATTCAGAATTGCGAAGGGCTTTGAATGACATGCCTCTGCTGATGGGAATGTCTGTAACCAGCGGACACCGATTTAAGATAATTGGCAAAACAAACAGGGGAGTTAAAGAGAAATGTTTTTATGCAGCGATCTGGAATGCACTGGCTGAAAGGGTAGTGGAAGCATATACAGTAGTAACTTTCAAAAGGGAATTGGATATATACTTGAATAGTAAAACATTTGCAGGGCTGTGTGAAAAGGGCAGGGAAGTCTATCTAAATATATAAATAAATATATAATCAGTCCAGCTTTTTCCAGTTCTGACGAAGGGTCGTCGACCTGAAACGTTAACTCTGTTTCTCTCTCCACAGATGCTGCCTGGCCTGCTGAATATTTCCAGCATTTTCTGTTTTAATTTCAGATTCTAGTATCTGCAATATTTTGCTTTTGTATATAAATCGGTCATTGAATATATCGAAGACCGTGATCGTTAGATTATTGGATGTTAAGGGAACTAAGGGATATGGGGATAGTGCAGGCAAATGAAGTTGAGGTAGAAGATCAGCCATGATCCCATTGAATGGTGGAGCAGGCGTGAGGGGCCAAATGGCCTACTGCTGCTTCTATTTCTGATGTTCTTATGAGGGGGACTAATTGGATAACTCTTTCAAAGAGCTGGTGCAGGCACAATGAGCCGAATGATCTTCTCTGATGTACGATTCTATGATTATATTGTTTAATTCTCTCCGATACGGAGTATAATACAAATATGCCCCATTACCACACAAAGTACCATCATAACATCTTTAATGAGTTAATTATGTCGATGAAGGCAAATTACTGAACCACATCACTGAGAAAAACACTCTGACTGGAGAATGAACACCCGCCCGTGCTGAACCGGTTGGACTTGACTCGGGTTTGTTTCTTCCTCTTGTCTTTTGCAGGCAGAAGAAATCCTTCGCAGAGAGTTGGAGAAGAAGGAGACTCCCACCTTGTACTGCCTCCTGGGAGATGTGCTGAACGACCACCAGTACTACGACAAGGCCTGGGAGCTGTCCAAGTATCGCAGTGCCCGTGCCCAGCGCTCCAAGGGGCTGCTCCACCTGCGCAGACACGAGTTCAAACAATGCGTGGAATGCTTTGAGCGATCGGTGCAGGTCAACTGCTTACAGGTGGGGAGACTAGATGGTTTACTGTTGTTTGCTTTCTCTTGTTGAGCTTATTGTACGTCTTACTCTGCTGCCTGCGTCCTAACTCGCTCCAATTCCCACTCGCCCATCAACACTGCTCGCTGACCTACATTGGCTCCCAGTTAAGCAGTGCCGCGGTTTTAAAATTCTCGTCCTTATTTTCAAATCCCTCCATGGCCTCGCCCCTCCCTATCTCTGTAACCTCCTCCAGTCCCACAACCCCCCGAGATATCTGTGCTCCTCCAATTCTGGCCTTTTCAGCATCCCCGATTTTAATCGCTCCATCATTGGCGGCCGTGCCTTCAGCTTCCTGGGCCCTAAGCTCTGGAATTTCCTCTCTAAACCTCTCCGCCCTTTAGGACACGTTATCTGCCCATATATCTCATGGTGCTTGATAACGTCCCTTTGAAGCGCCTTGGGACATTTTACTACATTAAAGGAGCTATATAAATACAAGTTGTTATGAGACAAAATGTGGGTTCTGACTGGAGAATTCTATCATCAGAGACTAGTCTGTGTTGAAACAAGCATGTCTTTAACACGCCAGCTAGTAATTTTCAGTCAATACTTTTTGATTTGTGTAGTCTGTGTTTTCATCCGAGCCAATACGTCCAGTGTTGTTTAGCCTGCTATAAGTCAGACCCACTGGACGCCAAAGCTATGCAAATTATTGAGCGTAATACTAAATGCACTGGATAATTGAGCCACACTTCAAGCCAGAAGTCACAGATAACTACTCATTGCCTGGGGCAAGGAACTGAAGTGCAAGCAGCTAATGCGGTAAATTTTACAGCAAGTCATTCGGCGCCTGAATGGGAAAGACTGGGTATGAGACCCTTCAGTAGACTGAGCATAACAAATGGGAGAGCAAGAGCAATCGTTGGTGGTTGAGAGTAGAGATGTGGTGGGGTGGGGGTGGGGTTATTGGTTTGGGAAAAAACGGGTATGATATCAGATAATCAAAGGCAGCAGTCGGGAGGCCCCGAACCATTTTCTGATCGGGGCCTCGCTTAGATTTTACCTGCTCTACTGCAGCTCGCTTGTTTGGTACCAATGGAAAATGGGCCAGCTCCTGCATGGAGCCAACTGGCAAGCAGGCCACTGTTGGGGTGGGGGCAGGGAGTGGGGAGATAGTGGTTTGAGAGAATAGGCTGGCAGCTATGAGGGCTATGAAGAAGAAACCTATCTCTTCTTGGCCGCCTCCAGCAATCCCTTTCAGGACCACTGTTTAGGCCTCTTGTCATTGGGGAAAAATGGGACTAGGATGCACTTCGTATGCTCCATGTACCATGCAGGACCCTGATTTGCATATTACAACATTCTCCTGTCTTTGTTGGGTGCGAGTTCCAGGCGCCCATGCAAAGGCCTGCCTGACAATTTATATCAGGCGGGTAAATGGGTATGGACAATCCCGACAGATTTTCCTCTGTCGATCGCTTGTTTTTCAGGCAAGAAACGGGCGGCCGAGAGTTGAAAATCCCCTCCCCCCCCCCCCCCCCGGCCCCCCAATTCTAACTATTGGTTTAATAGCATGTGAATAGATTTTATAATTCAGGAATGAAAGGTGTAAAATAAATACTGCATATTGTACAAGGTCGTTTCAGTCAGACATGCTCAAAGGGATTAGAAAGACTCCAAAATAATAAAGATCTGTAGATAAGAAACTCTTTTCCCTTTTGTTTACCTATTTTAATCCATCACCTCTCTGGTCCACAGACTTTTAAAGCCTTGCCTAACCACTGCTTCATGATTTATGCCATCTCCTCCTCCTTTCAACCGTAAAAAATGTACCTTAAAGGATTAATCAGTTCATTTGTTTTGTTTATTTAGTAGAATAAGGGTTAATGAGTAACCTTAGTTGGTCCCTGGTAAATGCACAATTATTCTTGTTTAGACTCGTAAATCCAATGTATTTATCTCTCTTAATAGCCCATTAGATTAAAAATAGCTTGTTCGAACACCAGTGGCAAATGGTCATTTGACTATATGCAAGTTCTCTGCAGGTCGGTAACCACTGTTACAGTTTGATTGGGACCATAGAAGTTCCAAGCTTCCTCACTTCTGTTTTTCATAGTTAACCTGGAGTATACGCAAGGTCTCCATTTAAACGGGCAGCTCCAACAATTTCTCCTGTGAATTGAAGCAGACTTTAAATGGCCTACTCATTCATTGCGGAGGATTGTTACGCAGGATTGAAAGAAACATTCTCAGTAAATTTGCATGAAATGTGATTGGAGGTTTTTGATACTGATCATTCCTCCTCCGCATGTGTTTTTTTTAACTTGCCACCTTCCATAAACTTGCTCATCCTAAACTCGGCTGCCCACGTCCTAATTCGCACCAAGTCCCTTTCACCCTGTGCTCGCTGACCTACATTGGCTCCCGGTGAAGCAACGCCTCGATTTTAAAATTCTCATCTTTGTTTTCACGTCCCTCCGTGGCCTCGGCCCCTCCCTATCTCTGTAATCTCCTCCAGCCCTACAACCCTCAGAGATCTCTGCACTCCTCCAGTTTTGGCCTCTTGCGCATCCCCGAATTTAATCGCCCCACCATTGGCGGCCATGTTTTCAGCTGCCAAGGCCCTAAGCTCCAGAATTCCCTCCCTAAACCTCTCCGCCTCTCTACCTCTCCCTCCTTTAAGTTCCTCCTTAAAACATACCTCTTTTGACAAACTGCCCTAATATCTCAGTGTCAAATTTTGTCTGATCTGTGAAGCTAGGGGTGTTTTTACTACATTAACTGCGTTGTATAAAAACAAGTTTCTATTTTAGAATTGCTCTATTCTCTTAACAGAATGTGGGGAGGGGAGAGGAATGTGGAGGTGAACTTTGTTGCTTTCCATGTGTTCATTAACGGGAGCTTATATCATCTCAACAACAACAACTTGCATTGATACAGCACCTTTAATATAGAAACATATTTCATACAGGCCTAATTGGGAAAAAAACAAACTCAACAACTTAAAGATGTTTCTCCAGATTCCAAAGAAACTAACAGCCCTTGTAAATGAATTATAAATGGGATTGTACAGCAGGACTGCGAAAATGTAACATGTCCTCTTGTAAATAATAAATTGGTGGATTACATTTTTGCCATAAATGAGATCGTATTCGCCATCATTGTCTTTTCAGCTTTTTTTGGAAAAGAATGTGCTGGGATCAGTGCCCACTTCCTGGGATGGTAAATTGTCATTTTGGTAAAATAAAATGTTATATTCTCACCAAACATCATCTCTCTCATCAGATTCTCTCTACCTTATGATATTTGATTAAACCTAACCCAGCCTGCATTGGTATCCTCAAATGCAGACTTGTTGCTGCAATAGAAACATAGAAAATAGGTGCAGGAGTAGGCCATTCAGCCCTTCCAGCCTGCACCACCATTCAATATCATGGCTGATCATGCAACTTCAGTACCCCATTCCTGCTTTCTCTCCATACACCTTGATCCCTTTAGCCATAAGGGCCACATCGAACTCCCTTTTGAATATATCTAACGAACTGGCCTCAACAACTTTCTGGTAGAGAATTCCACAGGTTCACAATTCTCTGAGTGAAGAAGTTTCTCCTCATCTCGGTCCTAACTGGCTTACCCCGTATCCTTAGGCTGTGACCCCTGGTTCTGGACTTCCCCAACATCGGCAACATTCTTCCTGCATCTAACCTGTCCAATCCTGTCAGAATTTTATATGTTTCTATGAGATCCCCTCTCATCCTTCTAAACTCCAATGTATAAAGGTCCAGTTGATTCAGTCTCTCCTCATATGTCAGTCCAGCCATCCCGGGAATCAGTCAGGTGAACGTTCGCTGCACTCCCTCAATAGCAAGAATGTCCTTCCTCAGATTATTAATCCAAAACTGTACAGAATATTCAAGGTGTGTCCTCACCAAGGCCCTGTACAACTGCAGTAAGACCTCTCTGCTCCTATACTCAATTCCCCTCGCTATGAAGGCCAGCATGCCATTTGCCTTCTTTACTGCCTGCTGTACCTGCATGCCTACCTTCAGTGACTGCTGTACTATGACACCCAGGTCTTGTTGCACCTCTCCTTTTCCTAATCTGTCACCATTCAGATAATATTCTGCCTCCCTGTTTTTGCCACCAAAGTGAATAATGAAAACGCGGGGATAATTGAAGGACTCCAAATTTACATTATCCTCAGTAGAGCAACGAGGATGAGTTTATGCAAATAACAAAAGCAACACTGTAAGTTTTGGCACAGTTTTATTTTATTATATCTAACCAGAATTAGAAGTGGTGCCTTCTGGATTTATTTAAGAGATCAGCATGATGAGAACTTGCAGTCCATGTTTGCATAACTTCTGGCATCACCTTAAGAACATTGTGTTAAATGTATGTCCTGCCAAAAATGCCCATTGAGTGTTTGATGGTTGTGTTTTGAACCCAGAAATGTTACATTGGCATTGGTGCCAAATGTTAGACAAGTGCCACTTTGAACATTTAAAGTGACATTTGTCCTACAGTGGAACCTCATTACCAGAATTTTTCCAGGACGAAACCGTGCCAAAACCTAGTGTTGCTTTTGTTATTTGCATAAACTCATCCTCATTGCTCTGCTGAGGATAATGTCCATTTGGAGACCTTCAATTATACCAGAGTTTTCATTATCCACTGGGAGGGAAGGCTCCTGTCCATTATGGTGTTATGGTGGGTAGTGGAGGGCTGCTATACTTTGACAGAGTGATTATGTGCACGAACATGTTTGTTTCCTTCTGCGCATGCACACCATAAACTCCGCCCCCTTTTTGCGCATGCGCGCTTGATCCCGGACGCACATGCGCAGTACAATATATGAGGAAGCCCAAAGTGCGGCCGAAACATGAACCGCTCGAGCCTGGAGCTGCAACTGCTTCTAGGGCTTTTGGGTTCTCTCCAGGACTTTTGCCTAGAATATCGCTGTGATAACGCAAAAAATTTCGCGGCCTTTGGAGAGAGAGAGGAAATCGGAGGTGAAAGAGGGAGAGAGAGTAGGAGAGAGTGAAAGAAAGTGATGGGGGCAGAGAGAGAGAAACGGGGGGGTGGGAAGGAAAGACAGTGAGGGGGAGAGAGAGAGAGAGAGAGAGAGAGTAGGAGAGTGGGGCAGGGAGAGACTGGAGAGAGAGAAAGAGAGACTTGTGGGGCAGACAGAGAGATTGGGGGGTGGGTGGGGGGGAAGAGAGGGGCAGAGAGAGACCGGGAGGAGGCAGAGAGTGAGAGGATGGGGGAGAAGGGACTGGAGGGGAGAGAGAGAGGGGGAACTCAGGTGCTCTGTGGTGGGGGTGAAAGAGGACGGAGAACACTGTGGGGACGGGGGAAGAACGTGATCCAGATCTAAAGGAGGGGTTGAGAACGAGAACATGACCCAGGCATTAAGACGGATCACGTTCCTCCAAACCCCCCCCCCCCCTCCCCACCTTTACACCCACATCATAGAAACATAGAAAAATAGGTGCAGGAGCAGGCCATTCAGCCCTTCTAGCCTGCACCGCCATTCAATGAGTTCATGGCTGAACATGAAACTTCAGTACCCCCTTCCTGCTTTCTCGCCATAACCCTTGATCCCCCGAGTAGTAAGGACTTCATCTAACTCCCTTTTGAATATATTTAGTGAATTGGCCTCAACTACTTTCTGTGGTAGAGAATTCCACAGGTTCACCACTCTCTGGGTGAAGAAGTTTCTCCTCATCTCGGTCCTAAATGGCTTACCCCTTATCCTCAGACTGTGACCCCTGGTTCTGGACTTCCCCAACATTGGGAACATTCTTTCTGCATCTAACCTGTCTAAACCCGTCAGAATTTTAAACGTTTCTATGAGGTCCCCTCTCATTCTTCTGAACTCCAGTGAATACAAGCCCAATTGATCCAATCTTTCTTGATAGGTCAGTCCCGCCATCCCGGGAATCAGTCTGGTGAACCTTCGCTGCACTCCCTCAATAGCAAGAATGTCCTTCCTCAAGTTAGGAGACCAAAACTGTACACAATACTCCAGGTGTGGCCTCACCAAGGCCCTGTACAACTGTAGCAACACCTCCCTGCCCCTGTATTCAAATCCCCTCGCTATGAAGGCCAACATGCCATTTGCTTTCTTAACCGCCTGCTGTACCTGCATGCCAACCTTCAATGACTGATGTACCATGACACCCAGGTCTCGTTGCACCTTCCCTTTTCCTAATCTGTCACCATTCAGATAATAGTCTGTCTCTCTGTTTTTACCACCAAAGTGGATAACCTCACATTTATCCACATTATACTTCATCTGCCATGCATTTGCCCACTCACCTAACCTATCCAAGTCACTCTGCAGCCTAATAGCATCCTCCTCGCAGCTCACACTGCCACCCAACTTAGTATCATCCGCAAATTTGGAGATACTGCATTTAATCCCCTCGTCTAAATCATTAATGTACAATGTAAACAGCTGGGGCCCCAGCACAGAACCTTGCGGCACTCCACTAGTCACTGCCTGCCATTCTGAAAAGTACCCGTTTACTCCTACTCTTTGCTTCCTGTCTGACAACCAGTTCTCAATCCACGTCAGCACACTACCCCCAATCCCATGTGCTTTAACTTTGCACATTAATCTCTTGTGTGGGACCTTGTCGAAAGCCTTCTGAAAGTCCAAATATACCACATCAACTGGTTCTCCTTTGTCCACTTTACTGGAAACATCCTCAAAAAATTCCAGAAGATTTGTCAAGCATGATTTCCCTTTCACAAATCCATGCTGACTTGGACCTATCATGTCACCATTTTCCAGATGCACTGCTATGACATCCTTAATAATTGATTCCATCATTTTACCCACTACTGAGGTCAGGCTGACCGGTCTATAATTCCCTGTTTTCTCTCTCCCTCCTTTTTTAAAAAGTGGGGTTACATTGGCTACCCTCCACTCCATAGGAACTGATCCAGAGTCAATGGAATGTTGGAAAATGACTGTCAATGCATCCGCTATTTCCAAGGCCACCTCCTTAAGTACTCTAGGATGCAGGCCATCAGGCCCTGGGGATTTATCTGCCTTCAATCCCATCAATTTCCCCAACACAATTTCCCGACTAATAAAGATTTCCCTCAGTTCCTCTTCCTTACTAGACCCTCTGACCCCTTTTATATCCGGAAGGTTGTTTGTATCCTCCTTAGTGAATACCGAACCAAAGTACTTGTTCAATTGATCCGCCATTTCTTTGTTCCCCGTTATGACTTCCCCTGATTCTGACTGCAGGGGACCTACGTTTGTCTTCACCAACCTTTTTCTCTTTACATACCTATAGAAACTTTTGCAATCCGCCTTAATGTTCCCTGCAAGCTTCTTCTCGTACTCCATTTTCCCTGTCCTAATCAAACCCTTTGTCCTCCTCTGCTGAGTTCTAAATTTCTCCCAGTCCCCAGGTTCGCTGCTATTTCTGGCCAATTTGTATGCCACTTCCTTGGCTTTAATACTATCCCTGATTTCCCTAGATAGCCACGGTTGAGCCACCTTCCCCTTTTTATTTTTACGCCAGACAGGAATGTACAATTGTTGTACTTCATCCATGCGGTCTCTAAATGTCTGCCATTGCCCATCCACAGTCAACCCCCTAAGTATCATTCGCCAATCTATCCTAGCCAATTCTCGCCTCATACCTTCAAAGTTACCCTTCTTTAAGTTCTGGACCATGGTCTCTGAATTTACTGTTTCATTCTCCATCCTAATGCAGAATTCCACCATATTATGGTCACTCTTCCCCAAGGGGCCTCGCACAATGAGATTGCTAATTAATCCTCTCTCATTACACAACACCCAGTCCAAGATGGCCTCCCCCCTAGTTGGTTCCTCAACATATTGGTCTAGAAAACCATCCCTTATGCACTCCAGGAAATCCTCCTCCACCGTATTGCTTCCAGTTTGGCTAGCCCAATCTATGTGCATATTAAAGTCACCCATTATAACTGCTACACCTTTATTGCATGCACCCCTAATTTCCTGTTTGATGCCCTCCCCAACATCCCTATTACTGTTTGGAGGTCTGTACACAACTCCTACTAACGTTTTTTGCCCTTTGGTGTTCTGCAGCTCTACCCATATAGATTCCACATCATCCAAGCTAATGTCTTTCCTAACTATTGCATTAATCTCCTCTTTAACCAGCAATGCTACCCCACCTCCTTTTCCTTTTATTCTATCCTTCCTGAATGTTGAATACCCCTGAATGTTGAGTTCCCAGCCCTGATCATCCTGGAGCCACGTCTCCGTAATCCCAATCACATCATATTTGTTAACATCTATTTGCACAATTAATTCATCCACCTTATTGCGGATACTCCTTGCATTAAGACACAAAGCCTTCAGGCTTGTTTTATTAACACCCTTTGTCCTTTTAGAATTTTGCTGTACAGTGGCCCTTTTTGTTCTTTGCCTTGGGTTTCTCTGCCCTACACTTTTCCTCATCTCCTTTCTGTCTTTTGCTTTTGGCTCCTTTTTGTTTCCCTCTGTCTCCCTGCATTGGTTCCCATCCCCCTGCCATATTAGTTTAAATCCTCCCCAACAGCACTAGCAAACACTCCCCCGAGGACATTGGTTCCAGTCCTGCCCAGGTGCAGACCGTCCGGTTTGTACTGGTCCCACCTCCCCCAGAACCGGTCCCAATGCCCCAGGAATTTGAATCCCTCCCTGCTGCACCACTGCTCAAGCCACGTATTCATCTGCGCTATCCTGCGATTCCTACTCTGACTATCACGTGGCACTGGTAGCAATCCCGAGATTACTACTTTTGAGGTCCTACTTTTTAATTTAGCTCCTAGCTCCTTAAATTCGTTTCGTAGGACCTCATCCCTTTTTTTGCCTATGTCGTTGGTACCAATGTGCACCACGACAACTGGCTGTTCTCCCTCCCATTTCAGAATGTCCTGCACCCGCTCCGAGACATCCTTGACCCTTGCACCAGGGAGGCAACATACCATCCTGGAGTCTCGGTTGCGGCCGCAGAAACGCCTATCTATTCCCCTCACAATTGAATCCCCTATCACTATCGCTCTCCCACTCTTTTTCTTGCCCTCCTGTGCAGCAGAGCCAGCCACGGTGCCATGAACTTGGCTGCTGCTGCCCTCCCCTGATGAGTCATTCCCCTCAACAGTACCCAAAGCGGTGTATCTGTTTTCCCTCTCCTCCCCCGACGCCTGGTTGATTTCTCGGAAAGCTCGGTGTGTGTATGGCAAGTGACATCATTGAAGTGGACGAAATCCGGAAATTACAACACTGTCTCTATTCACTTCAACTTCATACCCAATAAACCTGTTAACAACCTGTGACCCAGACACAATGCCCCATCTATGGTGGGGAGGAGTAAGTTCAGGAACTTATCGAGAGGAAGAGGTCATGAATCAGTGGGCGAGGAGCTTGGGCAGGGGGAGAAGGTCATGAACTCGGAGGGGGAAGGTCAGGAACTTGGGCAGGGGGAGAAGGTCATGAACCCGGAGGGGGGAGGTCAGGAACTTGGGCAGGGGGAGAAGGTCATGAACCCGGAGGGGGAAGGTCAGGAACTTGGGCAGGGGGAGAAGGTCAGGAACTTTGGGAGGGGTGGGGGTGGGGAGGCGGGGGGTGGAAAGAAGGTCAGAAACTTATGCTGTGAGGTAGAGGGAGGATCAGGCAGTAGCGGGTGGGGCAGGAACTTGTTTGCTGGTGGGAGAAGGTCTTAACCCATGCGAATGAGGCCTGAATGTTACAAGTGAGCTCTCTCCTGTCTGGAGTCAGCAGTCAGAATGGCTCGAATTACACTTTGCAAAGTCACTGATTATGTAGACAAGAAGGATCTAATTAGACATTCCAGAGCAACTGCTGGGTGTGTCTTATCCTCCAAAGGGACCAATCAGCAATCAGATCTTGTGATCAAGGGAACCCAATCAGAGCTTTAGGTGTTGCAAATAAACATATCCATATTTTGAGTAATTGCTCACCCTCCTTGATTTACACTTCATATGTGGGCAATTGTTATTCAGAGTCCTACTGAGCAGGTATTTTCTTTGACTTATAAAACTAAATGATCATTTCACTGATGAGTGATTATTTATGTGATGGAAAACTATGAGTTGGAATACGCACTTTTAATTATGACTGACTAATTAGGAGCTAAGTGCAGAATGCCTTCAGTGATTCAAGGAACTGTTGACTCATTACAAAATAGGTAAAAATGAAAATAACCTGCAAAAGCTAGAAATATAAAACGAAAACAGAAGGTGCTGGTCAGTCGATATCTGGAGAGAAGAGGGATGTTAATGTTTCAGGTGTAACTCTTCAGAAACTGGGGAAAATAGTACAGATGAACAGAATTTATAAATAAATAGAACAGAGGGAAGGAGAAGGTAACACACGCACAAGTAGTTGAATGACCTGTAACGTGCTTAAAAGTCAATGGAAATAAAAGTTGTGTGAGATGTTAAATGGCCTGCTGACTCACTATCACCCATTTTACAGTCACGGTCTACCCCACCGAGCCCAATAGCATACTGGCTGCCACTTTTTCTGGCATCAGCCAATTAAGCACCAACCAGGGATCAACCCTAGACTTTCCTAATCTTCACAGCTCAGTGTAGGTGGTGAGTTTACCCTGAGAGCCATGGATTAAAATTAAATGGAATCTCTAATTGCGCTGTAAATTTTAACCTTTTTATTAGGTCCTTTTCCTTAACGGATTAATTTGGGAGTATCTCTGCCCTCAGACCCCCAGTAGCTCACCCCCAACTCCCTCACTCACATTTTACTTTCAACTTCAAATTTTTTTCTCTCTCTCCCTCTTTCCATTTCTATGTCCATGTTATTTGTCTATTTATTCCTCTGTGGTAATATTAAAGGACACGACTGCTGCCAACGAACCGGAAATCGTTGCGCATGCGCAGTTCCAGTGTTTTTATTTTGTTTGTTGTCGTCGACCCGAACTTAAAAGTCAATGGAAATAAAAATTGTGAGATGTTAAATGGCCTGCTGACTCACTATCACCCGTTTTACACTAGCGCATAAAGCCAAGATCTACCCCACCGAGCCCAATAGTCTGCCACTTTTTCTGGCATCGGCCAATTAAGCACCAAGCAGGGATCAACCCTAGACTTTCCTAATCTTTACAGCTTAGTGTAGGTGGTGAGTTTACCCTGAGAGCCATGGATTAAAATTAATTGGAATCTCTAATTGTGCTGTTAACTTTATTTTTCTCTCCACAGATGCTGCCTGACCTGCTGAAATTTCTAGCATTCTCTGTTTTTATTTCCGCAATATTTTGCTTTTGTATTGAAATTGAGTATCAGTTTAGATTTGTTCTTTAGATTTAGCTTGTGTATTCTTTGTTTTCTGCGCCTTACCATTTCTCGTTTAGCCTAATCTGCTTTCTCATGTTCAGCTTTGTGTTGAACCTTATTTTGTAACCGTTCTTCATGCTTGGAGGAATGCCGAATATATTTTCCTACAGTGCAGAGTAATCCGTTAAAAGAAATTGGAGGCCAGCGTTTGGAGAAAGTGCCTGCCTTGCCATATCAGTTCCTACATATCTGCTCTATTTTAAATTGATGTTAAAGTTAGAATTGATATGCAATTAGTTGTCTGCTGGATAGCTTAACTGTGGCTCCCTTGGGTAAGTGTGTTGACTGTTCTTGGCCATTCTGAGTGGGAGAAAGAGTAAAGTGATCCTAGACATAGTCACATGACCTAGTCTGCCATGAAGGTAAATAGCGTCTGTTTGATATCACCTCGCTGTCAGTCAAAATTAACGGCACCTTTTGTAACGCCTATACATTAATTACAAAGTCTGCTGGTTTCGAACAAAAGGCTTGGATTTTAGTTCCATTAAAAATGATCGCACACGATAGTCTGCAGCAAGCAAAGAATTATTTGCTTAACTCTGTCAGCTTGACAAGTGTTTGAAACTCGTCAGTGAATTGCAAAAATACCTTTTTTTCCAGTAAAGTGCAAGTCGTTCTTTCTGTTGCCTTAAGCCAGTCCATTGACAGTTGCAACGATGTGCCTTGGACATCCAGTGCAACCACTTGCTGCTGAATAGTTGGATGGATTAGCGATGTGGTACAGCCTTAAGATTCTCTGAACTTCCACTCACGGTGCCCCCCTTCAAATAGTGTACAGGAGGAATCTCCTGTCTGAACGGCTTTGATTTCCTTGAAATTTGATTTTAGCATGTTTTTATTCATTTGTGGCCAAAACCACACTTGTCAACTATCATTCCATTCCCTCAACCGTAAACCCATAACATCCAGATGCTTGAAATGCATGTTGGCCTGTGTAGCAGATTTGTGGTCTGGGAACTGTGGAACTGTTTTTTTTTTAAAAACTTGCTGGGGTGAATGATGGTTTAGATTTAATGATGTCTGTTATTTTTTAAAAAGACTTGTTCGTTTATGACACTTTTTTTTTTTAGCCATCTGGCAGTTATGTCATGAAGTCCCATCCATTAGCTGGCTGCTGGTTTGATGGTATTTGGTTCTACTTGGAGCTTGTCAATGCTGGGTGATGTTTAACAAATTGGTAGATCTCAAGAAGTGATGTTGGTGTTAGGGTTAAAAGGGTAAACTGGGGGAGCTAGTGGAGGAAATGCCTTTAAAAAGGCAACTCAGTTTGTTTGTCTTCTGTAGACAACTTGTATCTATATAGTGCTTTTAACATAGTAAAACATCCCAGGGCGCTTCACAGGAGCATCATCAAACAAAATTTGACACCAAGCCACGTAAGGAAGTATTGGGACAGGCAATCAAAAGCTTGGTCAAAGAGGTAGATTTCAAGGAGCGTCTTACAGGAGCAAAGAGAGGCGGAGAAGTTTCAGGATGGAATTCCAGAGCTTAGGGCCCAGGCAGCTGAAGGCACGGCCACCAATGGTGGAGCGATTAAAATCGGTGTTGCGCAAGAACCCAGAATTGGAGGAGCGTTGAGATCTCGGAGGGTTGTAAGACTGGAGGAGGTTAAAGAGATGGGGAGAGATTTGAAAACAAGGAGGAACATTTTAAAATCGAGGCGTTGCCCGTCCGGGAGCCAACATTGGTCAGCGAGCACAGGGGTGATGGATGAATGGGATTTGGTGCGATTAAGATACGGGCAGCAGCGCTTTGGTTTATGGAGGGTGGAAGATGGGAGGTTGATCAGGGGAGCATTGCAATAGGGGTCAAGTCTAGGGGTAACAAAGGCATGGGTGAGGATTTCAGAAGCCGATGAGCTGAGGCAGGGACGGACTCGGGCAATGTTACGGAGGTGGAAACCAATGGCAACCACATCTTGCCGAAGAGAACTGGAACTATCAACTTTACAATCCCCATTAAAAAAAACACACTCCTTTTGTTAATCTTCAGCAACATCAAAAATTAAACCAAAATTTTGACACTATTGCTCTGCTTCCACTGCCTGGAGAGCAACACAGAACCGGGTAGTATGGTTTGTTGTTAGCTTAAATCTGGACAACTGAGGCACACAGATTCTAATCTCCGCTATGAACAATGTATCGGATATCAAATTGCCAGCTTGGGGAAGGTCCTGTTAGCCAGTAATTGGTGTTTTGAAGCACTTATCAAAAAAACGGACGTCCGATAATCATTGTCTCTCTCAGCCGCATTACTATGTAAATTCTGGGCCCATCCTACTGCAATTGGGATCTCGGGCTCAATTTTCCCCAAAGCATTTTTTTGGCGTACTTGAAGAGTTACGGACGATTTTTTTGTGGCCCAAGTACGGCAAAAAAAAGTGTTGTAAGTTTCCCCTTAGGATCTCTTCATTTTGGCGTGGCCTAACCCAAGGGGGTGAAGCCTTGATCTGCGCTAGAAAGATCAGGCTGCCATGGTAACCAGGGACGCAAGCATACAGCCACCTTGCAGCACACAAAAAGAATTGAAAAACACATAATAGCAACTTCCCTCCAACCCTGCTGGAAGGGCTTGCTGGTTCCAGTCCCATTCTCGGTCCCCACCGGTTCGATTCTCCTGCCGGTGTGTTCTTCCGCCGCTAGCCCTGGCCGAAGGGCTTGTCGGTGCGTTCTCCTGCCTGCCGGTGCGTTCTGTGAGTTCTCCTGTCTGCCGGTGAGTTCTCCCGTCCCTAGCCCAGGCCAAGTTGTCGTCTCCCTCTTGGTCAAAGGCTTCCCCCCACCCGCTCTCTCTCCCTCCCCCCACCCCCTCTCTCTCCCTCCCCCCACCCCCTCTCTCTCCCTCCCCCCACCCCCTCTCTCTCCCTCCCTCCACCCCCTCTCTCTCCCTTCCCCCACCCCCTCTCTCTCCCTTCCCCCACCCCCTCTCTCTCCCTTCCCCCACCCCCTCTCTCTCCCTTCCCCCGCCCCCTCTCTCTCTCCCTTCCCCCACCTCTCTCTCTCCCCCAACCTCTCTCTCTCCCCCCACCTCTCTCTCTCTCTCCCCCCACCTCTCTCTCTCTCTCTCCCCCCACCTCTCTCTCTCTGTTCTCCCCCCACCTCTCTCTCCCCCTCTCCTGCTGCTGCTGTCCGGGCATCTGCTGCACTTATCTGCTGTCGATTTCTTTAATTCTTTGCAAGGGTTTTCTCGAGTGGACACATATGCTGGTCTAAGTAGAAATGGAGTAACTATTAGCTGGCCAAAGTTGCCTAAATGGCTAGAACTGGCGTAGGTGGCTGGTAACGCCCCCTTTTGAGAAAAAAAACGAACTTAAAAAGAATGCAACTAAGTGAGTTACGCTGGTGCAACTTGATTGGGGAAACTGGGGATTTTTAAGTTAGGCCAGAAAAAGCAGCCTACTCCCAAAAAAACGGAGCAACTCCTGGGGAAAATTGAGCCCATTGTGAGGAAGCTCAGGACTGTCCATGGTAGTTTCAATGTATTGCGAAGAGCAGAAGTAACACCATGCACCAGATCAGAAATTGAAGATTGCAGTCAGCAGCTTAGGCTTTAAAGCAATTGGCAGAAGATTTAGTTTGTGGAGAGGCTTTCGCAGTCGGTAAGTGTACCATGTAGCGTGTTGCTAAACCATACAGAACGGAAAACTCCCAGGTCCACTATCTGATAACATAAGAATTAGGAACAGGAGTAGGCCATCTAGCCCCTCGAGCCTGCTCCGCCATTCAACAAGATCATGGCTGATCTGGCCGTGAACTCAGCTTACTCGCTCCACTGTGATGTTGGTTGATCTCCAGCGGGGCAGCAGTGCAGTTGAAACCACACTGTCCCTGAGCACGGGGCAGAGTTTGCCTTGCCAGAACACTGTGCAAAGGTTTGGCTTGGGGGGAACAAAACGGATGAGTTGCACAAACACATTAACGGTAGGGCTCCCCCTTGCACGACTGCTGTTGGGAGGATCCCTGTGGTGTTGCATGACGTGTATGGCATAGTCTCAGAATAAGGGGCCGCCCATTTAGAACTGAGATGAGGAGGAATTTCTTCTCGTAAATCTATGGAATTCTCTGCCCCAGAGAGCTGTGGAGGCTGAGTCACTGAATATATTTACGGCGGAGATATACAGATTTTTGAGTGATAGGGGAGTAAAGGGTTATGGAGAGCGGGCAGGGAAGTGGAGCTGAGCCCAGGATCAGATCAACCATCATCATCATCATCATCATCATAGGCAGTCCCTCGGAATCGAGGAAGACTTGCTTCCACTCCTGAAGTGAGTTCATTGGTGGCTGAACAGTCCAATACGAGAGCCACAGACTCTGTCATAGATGGGACAGATAGTTGTTGAGGGAAGGGGTGGGTGGCACTGGTTTGCCACATGCTCTTTCCGCTGACTGCGCTTGATTTCTGTATGCTCTCGCCGTTGAGATTCGAGGTGCTCAGCGCCCTCTCGGATGCACTTCCTCACCTTAGGACTGTCTTGGGCCAGGGACTTCCAGGTGTCAGTGGGGATGTTGCAATTTATTAGGGAGGCTTTGAGGGTATCGTAGCGTTTCCGCTGCCGACCTTTGGCTCGTTTGCCGTGAAGGAGTTCTGAGTAGAGCACTTGCTTTGGGAGGCTTGTGTCTGGCATGCGGACGATGTGGCCTGCCCAGCAGAGCTGATTGAGTGTAGTCAGTGCTTCAATGCTGAACCATGATCTTATTAAATGGCGGAGCAGGCTCGAGGGGCCAAATGACCTACTCCTGCTCCTATTTCTTATGTTATGTTCTTGTTAAGTGTGCGGCCAGATTGCGGATCTCCCCCTTGGACTGCACAGTTTGCAGGTTCTGGGGTCGTCCGGCTTTGTGTCGGCACCGAGTCCTGCTGGTCGGATCTGCTCAGGGGGCCCCATGCAATTGCATGGGTTACACCGTACCAACACCGCCCTGGTACCAAGCTTAAGGATGAGGAAAATCAGCCGCGGTTCCTGCTCCCAATTACGTTCTGTCAATCTTGGGAAAACATACGTGTGTGTATGTTGGCTGAAGGCTGTGATGCCTCCACCAAGCATAAAAGCCCACCTTACACATTCTGCCTACACGCAACAGGTGAAGTATCTGACTGGCGCATATGGAACTTTACCCCTGCATCAGTCACTGTCTTTAGGGGATGGGCGAAAGAAGATTGGGGGAAAAAAATTTAATTAGATTTATGAATAAGTTATTGAAAGTTATCATTCGATTAAGTTTAGCATTCCCCACTACAGCTCGAATATTGACAGCTGTATTACTGTGTATTACTGCGGGGTTACACGGAGCAAGGATTTTTTTGACTTGCAGGTGGCGTTAATAGTAAAAATCCCATCTTAAAATACAATCTATGTTTTTTTCCAGCTCGGAGTTTGGTTTTCTTTGGGCTGTGCATATCTGCGATTGGAAAACTACGAAGGTGCTGCAAAAGCATTTCAGAAATGCGTGATGTTGGAACCTGATGTAAGTATAGCACAGCAAGGCTCCTGTCTTAAAACAGAAATGGGTTTAAAGGCAGGAATTGTGGCACACAAGAGCCAATTTCTTTTTTCATTTGTCTGAAGGTGCAGCCTGGCTGAACTATCCAGGTGTGTGTATATATTCCACCACTCCTGTGCTTTTCTGGCAATGCAATATTGCCCTGTTAGCTATTATGTCTGTCAGAAGCAGTGCCCCTGCCCACTCTATACAGCATGAAACCCAAACTCAAAAAAGAGTCTGAATCTGCATTATGTGGGAAAGGCAAATATTTGATGTGGCCTTTATATAACTCCTTCATGCAGAAAAATCTCAAGGCACTTCATAGAGGCTTAGGGAAAAATAGACGGAGGTTGGAATTTTGAATGTTTCACTTAAGTTTCTCCTTAAGTTTCGCCTCTATAAAGTGCCTTGAAATGTACCTTTACCCAAAACCCCATATAGTGAAGATATTTGATCTTTGTATGAATATGATGCTGGATTTTATAGTGTATTGTACTACCTGTACTAATATTTCACCATATAGCCTGGACTGATTTTTTGAATACTTCTGTATTGTTTGAGATTCTTGCAGCATCATTTGTAACTACCCAATTTGGTTGTAGAAAATGTTTAAATCCAATGCACATTAGAGTCCATGGTGATTCAGGAGATGTGGAGCAACATTGTAACTTAGACAAGTTACCAAGATGTAATAAAAGGTAATATTACTGATGTTAGTCTGATGGCTGGGCTTAACTGCCAAGAACCTGTCTAACTAATGGTGTGTTTAACATCCCTGTTCCACTGGGGAAAGGAGAGGGGCTGAGAATGTTCTCAACTTTGACTGGACTTTAACTGCATATTAAATAAGCTAATGCCCTGACAGTAATTCAGATGATGATTCAAGAACCTAATATGTTTTAATTCATTACCCATTGATGTGCAATAGAATTGCGAATCATTCTGAATGGTATATTTATGCTGTGGCTAAAACTGTCACAGAGCAATTCTATGAAATACATTTCCACTTTATTTTTCTGTAAATATTTTGATTTTGAATCCTGATGGCTCCCAGCCCAATATGCCACTTACTTGCACAGTTTAATAAGAACAGCCCATTAGTTTTCACAAAGAGCACAGCTTCTGCCGATTTGTCACCAGCACTGCCATGAGCACTTTCTTGTTTAAAAAATAAATAAAAATAGAGACTGGAACAGCCCGACTAATCTGATGGTTTTGTGCTTGTGATTGGAGGGGAAAGAAAATCCAGCGGGAGCCCTTTCTATTGAAACCCTATCTATGTGTTGAAATGCCGTGAAATCCTTTGCTTGTAGTGGATCCACCATGTCGGGTCTCATTCCTCCCTCAGTTGACCTGGTTTCATGAGTTATGGGGAGCGCCGATGTTTATTTCTGGAGCAGTTTTAATTTCTGTATTCCTTTACGGGATGTGGGCATCGCTGGCATGGCAGGCATTTATTGCCCATGAGAAGCTGGTGGTGAGCTGTCTTCTTGCACCGCTGCAGTTCTTGTGGTGACTTTGTCGTAGCGGTTTGGTATAACTGAGTGGCTTGCTGGGCCATTTCGGAGGAGAGTTAAGACTCAACCACATTGCTGTGGGACTGGAGTCACATATAGGCCAGACTGGGTAAGGACAGCAGGTTTCTTTCCCGAAAGGACATCAGTGAACCAGGTGGGTTTTTACGACAATCTGACAGCTTCATGGTCACTTTTTACTGATACCAGCTTTTTATTTCCAGATTCTTTTAACGAGATTACCAGTTAAATTATATAACCACTATATCACTGTACCCATTATTGTCGTGACCATCTTTAAAAAAGGGGATAAATCCGTCTGCGCCAACTACAGAGGAATCTCCCTGCTGTCAACCACTGAGAAAGTCGTCACCAGAGTCCTCCTCAACCATCTTCTCCCCGTGGCCGAGGAGCTCCTCCCGGAGTCACAGTGCGGATTTCGTCCCTTCCGGGGCACAACGGACATGATTTTTGCAGCGCGACAGCTGCAGGAAAAATGCTGGGAACAGCGCCAAGCCTTATATATGGCCTTCTTCGACCTGACAAAGGCCTTTAACACTGTCAACCGCGAGGGTCTATGGAGCGTCCTCTCTGTTTCAGATGCCCCCAAAAGTTCGTCACCATCCTCCGCCTGCTCCATGACGACATGCAGGCCGTGATCCTCACCAACGGATCCATCACAGACCCAATTCATGTCCGGACCGGGGTCGAGCAGGGCTGCGTCATCGCCCCAACCCTCTTCTCAATCTTCCTCGGTGCTATGCTCCACCTCACAGTTGATAAGCTCCCTGCTGGAGTGGAACTAAACTACAGAACCAGTGGGAAGCTGTTCAACCTTTGCCATCTCCAGGCCAGGTCCAAGACCTCCCCAATCTCTGTTGTCGACGCCTGTGTCTGTGCACACACAGAGGCTGAACTCCAGGACATAGTTGACGTATTTACCGAGGCGTATGAAAGCATGGGCCTTACGCTAAACATTAGTAAGACAAAGGTCCTCCACCAGCCTGTCCTCACCACACAGCACTGCCCCCCAGACATCAAGATCCATGGCGTGGCCCTGGACAACGTGGACCACTTCCCCTATCTCGGGAGCCTCCTATAAACAAGAGCAGGCATTGACGGCGAGATCCAACACCGCCTCCAGTGCGCCAGTGCAGCCTTCGGCCGCCTGAAGAAAAGAGTGTTTGAAGACCAGGCTCTCAAAAACTGTCACCAAGCTCATGGTCTACAGGGCTGTAGTAATACCCGCCCTCCTGTATGGCTCAGAGACATGGACCATATACAGTAGACACCTCAAGTCGCTGGAGAAATACCACCTGCGATGTCTCCACAAGATCCTGCAAATCCTCTGGGAGGACAGACGCACAAACATTAGCGTCCTCGTCCAGGCCAACACCCCCAGCATTGAAGCACTGACTACACTTGATCAGCTCCGCTGGGCAGGCCACATAGTTCACATGCCAGACACGAGACTCCCAAAACAAGTGCTCTACTCTGAACCCGTCCATGGCAAACGAACCAAAGGCGGGCAAAGGAAACATTACAAGGACACCCTCAAAGCCTCCCTGGTAAAGTGCGACATTCCCACTGACACCTGGGGGTTCCTGGCCATAGACCGCCCTAAGTGGAGGAAGTGCATTCGAGAGGGCGCTGAGCACCTCGAGCCTCGTCGCCGAGAGCATGCAGAAATCAAGCGCAGACAGTGGAAGGAGCGTGCGGCAAACCAGGCTCCCTGGCCACCCTTTGCCTCAATGACTATCTGTCCCACCTGTGACAGAACATAAGAACATAAGAATTAGGAACAGGAGTAGGCCATCTAGCCCCTCGAGCCTGCTCCGCCATTCAACAAGATCATGGCTGATCTGGCCGTGGACTCAGCTCCACTTACCCGCCCGCTCCCCGTAACCCTTAATTCTCTTATTGGTTAAAAATCTATCTATCTGTGATTTGAATACATTCAATGAGCTAGCCTCAACTGCTTCCTTGGGCAGAGAATTCCACAGATTCACAACCCTCTGGGAGAAGAAATTCCTTCTCAACTCGGTTTTAAATTGGCTCCCCCGTATTTTGAGGCTGTGCCCCCTAGTTCTAGTCTCCCCGACCAGTGGAAACAACCTCTCTGCCTCTATCTTGTCTATCCCTTTCATTATTTTAAATGTTTCTATAAGATCACCCCTCATCCTTCTGAACTCCAACGAGTAAAGACCCAGTCTACTCAATCTATCATCATAAGGTAACCCTCTCATCTCCGGAATCAGCCTAGTGAATCGTCTCTGTACCCCCTCCAAAGCTAGTATATCCTTCCTTAAGTAAGATGACCAAACCTGCATGCAGTACTCCAGGTGCATCCTCACTAATACCCGATACATTGCAGCAGGACCTCCCTGCTTTTGTACTCTATCCCTCTCGCAATGAAGGCCAACATTCCATTCGCCTTCCTGATTACCTGCTGCACCTGCAAACTAAATTTTTGGGATTCATGCACAAGGACCCCCAGGTCCCTCTGCACTGCAGCATGTTGTAATTTCTCCCCATTCAAATAATATTCCCTTTTACTATTTTTTTTTCCAAGGTGGATGACCTCACATTTTCCGACATTGTATTCCATCTGCCAAACCTTAGCCCATTCGCTTAACCTATCTAAATCTCTTTGCAGCCTCTCTGTGTCCGCTACACAACCCGCTTTCCCACTAATCTTTGTGTCATCTGCAAATTTTGTTACACTACACTCTGTCCCCTCTCCCAGGTCACCTATGTATATTGTAAACAGTTGTGGTCCCAGCACCGATCCCTGTGGCACACCACTAATCACCGATTTCCAACCGGAAAGGACCCATTTATCCCGACTCTCTGCTTTCTGTTAGCCAGCCAATTCTCTATCCATGCTAATACATTTCCTCTGACTCCGTGTACCTTCATCTTCTGCAGTAACCTTTTGTGTGGCACCTTATCGAATGCCTTTTGGAAATCTAAATACACCACATCCATCGGTACACCTCTATTCACCGTGCTAGTTATATCCTCAAAGAATTCCAGTAAATTAGTTAAACATGATTTCCCCTTCATGAATCCATGCTGCGTCTGCTTGATTGCACTATTCCTATCTAGATGTCCCGCTATTTCTTCCTTAATGATAGTTTCAAGCATTTTCCCCACTACAGATGTTAAACTAACCGGCCTATAGTTACCTGCCTTTTGTCTGCCCCCTTTTTTAAACAGAGGCGTTACATTAGCTGCTTTCCAATCCGCTGGTACCTCCCCAGAGTCCAGAGAACTTTGGTAGATTATAACCAACGCATCTGCTATAACTTCCGCCATCTCTTTTAATACCCTGGGATGCATTTCATCCGGACCAGGGGACTTGTCTACCTTGAGTCCCATTAGCCTATCCAGCACTACCCCCCAATGATAGTGATTGTCTCAAGGTCCTCCTTTCCCACATTCCCGTGACCAGCAATTTTTGGCATGGTTTTTGTGTCTTCCACTGTGAAGACCAACGCAAAATAATTGTTTAAAGTCTCAGCCATTTCCACATTTCCCATTATTAAATCCCCCTTCTCATCTTCTAAGGAACCAACATTTACTTTAGTCACTTTTTCTGTTTTATATATCGGTAAAAGCTTTTACTATCTGTTTTTATGTTTTGCGCAAGTTTACTTTCGTAATCTATCTTTCCTTTCTTTATTGCTTTCTTCGTCATTCTTTGCTGTCGTTTAACATTTTCCCAATCTTCTAGTTTCCCACTAACCTTGGCCACCTTATACTCATTGGTTTTTAGTTTGATACTCTCCTTTATTTCCTTGGTTATCCACGGCTGGTTATCCCTTCTCTTACCGCCCTTCTTTTTCATTGGAATATATTTTTGTTGAGCACTATGAAAGAGCTCCTTAAAAGTCCTCCACTGTTCCTCAATTGTGCCACCATTTAGTCTGTGTTCCCAGTCTACTTTAGCCAACTCTGCCCTCATCCCACTGTAGTCCTCTTTGTTTAAGCATAGTGCGCTCGTTTGAGACACTACTTCCTCACCCTCAATCTGTATTACAAATTCAACCATACTGTGATCACTCATTCCGAGAGGATCTTTTACTAGGAGATCGTTTATTATTCCTGTCTCATTACACAGGACCAGATCTAAGATAGCTTGCTCCCTTGTAGGTTCTGTAACATACTGTTCTAAGAAACAATCTCGTATGCATTCTATGAATTCCTCCTCCAGGCTACCCCGTGTGATTTGATTTGACCAATCGATATGTAGGTTAAAATCCCCCATGATTACTTCCGTTCCTTTTTCACATGCCTCCATTATTCCCTTGATTATTGTCTGCCCCAGGTTAATTTTTTTTTAAATGCTGGATAAACAGCCATTTAAGAATGAGATTGAAGATTATGAAGCTAAGCACAGATCATGATGGTCAAATACCTTATAGAATAGGACTGTTCAGCCATCAAAGAACTCACTTTGGGAGTGGAAGCAAGTCTTCCCCGATTCCGAGGGACTGCCTATGATGATGAGAATAGTTTCTGAGCTGCTGTGACAATGGAAATGTTCAATCATGGTGAACGACCAGTGAGAGATGTCTGGTGTATGCTTCGTAGGCTAAGTAGACATGCTGCAGTTATATTCAGCGATCCCCATTATCCATTCTACTGGAGATAAATGAGTTGGATGGAGCGGATTGCACATTGTGCAAGGAGTAGGCTAAACGGGCCAAATGCCCCCTTGTTTGCTCAGTGCTTTCTTGTGCTGGTGTTCCAATCTGCAATGCTGGATGTGTCTAACTTGCTCTATTTCTGCTGCTTCCCCACGTTGGGACACATAAACTAACCCTGTTTGTTTGTCAAGCACAATTTACTGCCAATGCTTTGTACACAATGGACTTGTACCAATTTTAAATAATTTGAGTATTAGATAAAGAACTGGCTTTAAAAGCTGCCTCCTTCTGTGTATCGTTAAATATTCCTGGTGTTTATCTTGGCTGCCTTTGTTGTGTTTTAATTATTTTTATTTAAGTTTCAGCATTAGAGGGGTAGAATAGTGGAAGATATTACACAACAAGTTTTGATCCAAACTGGCAGGATATTGAGGTAGAATGGACAGAATTTATCCCACGATCAAGTGTTTGGCTGCCAGTTTGAAAGTGTTTGCTGTGACAGACCAGATTTGGGGGAAAAGTCCAAAACTAGGGGCCATAAGTACAAGAAAATCACCAATAAAACCAGTCGGGAATTCAGGAGAAACTACCCTACCCAGAGAGGGGTTAGAATGTGGAATTTGCTACCACAGGGAGTAGTTGAGGCGAATAGCATAGATGCATGTAAGGGGAAGCTAGATAAACACATGAGGGAAAAGGAATAGAAGGTTACGTCCATGGGGTTAGATGAAGTAGGGTGGGAGGAGGTTTGTGTGGAGCATAAACACAGCAGCATGGACCAGATGGCCAGAATGGCTTGTTTCTATGTAATTCCGTGTGATCATTTTGTAATAGTTTATGGAATTGTGGCAGCTGGCAATCTGCTGAGCACTTTAATTTGATTACTACTTCTTACAAGCAGCACTTTTGCGTGTACCTGGAATAAACACTTATCCTGTGTATTGAAGCCACTTCACAAGGGCTGGTGAGCTGTCCAGGTGGTTGGTCATCACCGACAAGGTTCAACACCGCCTCCAGTGCACCAGCGCAGCCTTCGGCTGCCTGAGGAAGAGAGTGTTCAAAGATCAGACCCTCAAATCTGGCACCAAGCTCATGGTCGTATCATCATCATCATTATCATAGGCAGTCCCACCGAATCGAGGAAGACTTGCTTCCACTCTTAGAATGAGTCCTTAAGTGGCTGAACAGTCCAATACGAGAGCCACAGTCCCTGCCACAGGTGGGACAGGCAGTAGTTGAGGGTAAGGGAGGGTGGGACAGGTTTGCTGCACATTCTTTCCGCTGCCTGCGCTTGTTTTCTGCATGCACTCGACGATGAGACTCGAGGCGCTCAACGCCCTCCTGGATGCACTTCCTCCACTTAGGGCGGTCTTTGGCCTGG
The DNA here is from genome assembly GCF_044704955.1 of Pristiophorus japonicus. Classification (NCBI taxonomy): domain Eukaryota; kingdom Metazoa; phylum Chordata; class Chondrichthyes; family Pristiophoridae; genus Pristiophorus; species Pristiophorus japonicus. Next base: position 34,496,365 of record NC_091985.1, on the reverse strand, counting down.
GACTCCCAGCTGTCGGTGGGGATGTTGCACTTTATCAGGGAGGCTTTGAGAGTGTCCTTGTAACATTTCCTCTGTCCACCTTTGGCTCGTTTGCCATGAAGGAGTTCCGAATAGAGCGCTTGCTTTGGGAGTCTCGAGTCTGGCATGCGGAGCTGATCAAGCGAGGTCACTGCTTCAATGCTGGGGATGTTGGCCTGGACGAGGACACTAATGTTGGTGCGTCTGTCCTCCCAGGGGATTTGTAAGATCTTGCGGAGGCATCGTTGGTGGTATTTCTCCAGCAACTTGAGATGTCTGCTGTACATGGTCCATGTCTCTGAGCCATACAGGAGGGTGGGTATTATTACAGCCCTGTAGACCATGACCGTGAATCCTCCGTTTCGATGCCCCCAAAAGTTCGTCAACTTCCTCCGCCTGCTCCACGATGACATGCAGACCGTGATCTTTACCAACGGATCCATTACAGACCCACTCCACGTACGGGCCAGGGTCAAACAGGGCTGCATCATCGCCCCAACCCTCTTCTCAATCTTCCTCGCTGCCATGCTCCACTTCACGGTCAACAAGCTCCCTGCTGGAGCTACAGAACCAGTGGGAAGCTGTTCAACCTTTGCCGTCTCCAGGCCAGGTCCAAGACCACCCCAACCTCTGTCATCGAGCTACAGTACGCGGACGACGCCTGCGTCTGTGCACATGCAGAGGCTGAACTCCAGGACATAGTGGACGTATTTACTGAGGCGTACGAAAGCATGGGCCTTACGCTAAACATTAGTAAGACATAGGTCCTTCACCAGCCTGTCCTGCCGCACAGCACTGCCCGCCAGTCATCAAGGTCCACGGCGCGGCCGTGGACAACATGGCCATTTCCCATACCTCGGGAGCCTTTTATCAACAAAAGCAGACATTGATGAGGAGTTTCAACAACCTCCAGTGTGCCAGTGCAGCCTTCGGCCGCCTGAGGGAAAGAGTGTTCGAAGACCAGACCTCAAATCATAGTCCACAGGGCTGTAGTGATACCCGCCCTCCTGTATGGCTCAGAGACGTGGACCATATACAGTGGACACAGCAAATCGCTGGAGAAAAACCACCAGCGATGTCTCCACAAGATCCTGCAAATCCCCTGGGAGGACAGATGCACCAACATTAGCGTCTTCGATCAGGCAACATCCCCAGCATCGAAGCACTGACCACACTCGACAAGCTCCATTGGACGGGCCACATTGTTCACATGCCTGACACACGACTCCCAAAGTAAGCGCTCTACTCGGAACTCCTACACGGCAAGCGAGCCCCAGGTGGGCAGAGGAAACGTTTTAAGGACACCCTCAAAGCCTTCTTGATAAAATACAACATCTCCACCGACACCTGGGGGTCCTTGGCCAAAGACCACCCTAAGTGGAGGAAGTGCATCCGGGTGGGCGCTGAACACCTCGAGTCTCGTCGCTGAGAGCATGCAGAAAGCAAGCGCAGGCAGCAGAAAGAGTATGCAGCAAACCAGTCCCACCCACCCTTTCCTTCAACGACTGTCTGTCCCACCTGTGACACAGACTGTAATTCCAGTATTGGACTGTTCAGTCACCGAAGAACTCATTTTAGAGTGGAAGCAAGTCTTGATTTCAAGGGACTGTCTATGATGATGATGACGGTCATCAAGGACATATAGATGGTAGAAACATGCAGTTGCAATTGCTGGGCTGCAGGAAGGAGTCCGAGGTTTTCTATCTCTATATTCGGGATGAAGTGATTGGCGACAGGATCCTGTTTATCAGACACTCGGGTCTGCTTTGTCCTGAAGCAGTTTGTATGGCTGGACGTTTTTAACCAGAATGGCTATTGTCTTTGCACCCTACTGTGATTGGAAGCTGTATTTAATTGAGATGCCTTCTTGATATTCCTTTCTCTCTGTTCGAACTTTGAACTATAAACTGGGTATAGCTGTGGCCAAATGTCACTGATTTAAGTGCCTTGGGTCATTTTAAAGGTGTCATATAAATGCACATTGTTGCTTAATTTCCGTTTTAGCACCACCACCACAACAACAACTTGTATTTATATAGCACCTTTAACATAGTAATACTTCCCAAAGCGCTTCACAGGAGCATTATCAAATAAAATTTGACACCGAGCCACATGTGGAGATATTAGGACAGCTTGGTCAAAGAGGTAGGCTTTAAGGAGCGTTTTAAAGGAGCAAAGAGACGTGGAGAGGTTTAGGGAGGGAAATGGAAACTGAAGGCACTGCCGCCAATGGTGGAGTGATTAAAATCCGGAATGTCAAGAGGCCAGAATTGGAGGAGCGCAAATATCTCGGAGGGTTGTAGAGCTGGGGGAGATAGGGAGGGACGAGGCCATGGCGGGATTTGAAAACAAGGATGATAATACCAGGCAGTTGAATCATTTCACTTGCAGACTTTTCATCGCAGACGTGCGCCCCAAGTTACAAGAATTCTTGAAGTTTCGTGAGCTTTATTATTTGGAAATTAGTTTAAAGTACTGGTCAGAAATCAAGTATTTTACACTAATCTAGTCAAATCTACTGGTTTTGCTGTTGCTTCTGTTTAATTTTAACTTAATAACTAATTTGTGGTTTGCCGCCTGAGATATATACAGTCTATTACAGTGTTGTTTATCCGTCCCATGGAGAGGTCTGGTGTTATTGTTTATTAGAGTATATATTTACGATAAAAGGGTTTATTGTTCCCTGGCACACATTACTTTGCACACAAGGTCACAAGTTGGTTTGTAGGAAGCGAGGGTTGCCTGTGGAAGTGGTGCCATTGTGTTGGACATGAGAAAAAGTATCTGGAGAATGGATGCATTGTAACAATTTACTGTATTTTGCAAAACCAAAGTATGGGAAGTCGTATTATTTAATTCTGCATTATGTCCTCTGCAGTTTATATGCAAAATAATGATGCTGGATTCTATTTAGATTGATACGAAAATAGGATCATTTATTTCTAATCATTTTAATTATACATCAAAGATATTGTAAATGGAGAATTGGGTGGTGGACATCTTCAATGCTGGAATTTCAATCTAGGTGAAAATGGTATATATATCTCGTCCACTTCTGCTCCTGTAAGCGTCAATGGTTATATGATTTGCATAGTATTTATTCAGTTCCTAATCACCACAGGCCCACAGAGCAAATTGCCAACCTTACTTTGGTCTGACAGATCTGGAAAATGTCACACCCATTCAGTAGGGGTTGCTGCTGTGAGGCTGAGGCACATTGTTGGGCAGAGTAGAGGGAGCTTTACTGAGCGAGTGTTCCGTGCTCTGGAAGTGGTCGGTACAGACAATGGGCACCAGACGTAAGAGAATGCTCCAAGTACTGACATTCCTCACCGTGACAAACATGAAATTGGAGATCATGTGAACAATTACAGAGAAAGATTGAGTGGAATGGAATATTATATGCCCCATGTGGTATACGTTTGAACCAGAACATTCAGTTAACTTGCAGGAAACGCCAACTTTTAGACCATTTCATGTTTCCAGCTTTTCCATTATAATGAAGTACAGTTGATTTTGAAAACTGCGGCTGCTAGGGAACCAACAAAAGTTTAAAAATCAAAATGACCTAAGCACCAGATGTAATACGGTCTTGCAGCATGCTTCCAGTTTTTGTTATTCTTGGTACAACTTAGTTTTGGCACAAATTTATTGCTGTATTTATTGACCAAACTTTTAATCTGAATAATTAGGGCTATACTGATGCTGAGTTAACTGTTGCAAATGTATTGACCCATCAGTTGCCGTTAAATAGTCTCATTGGGCAGATATGTAACCAGTGCCCCTATTTGATGTCAAGTTGAAGGTGTGGATTCATTCTACCTACTTGTTTCTGTTTTTAGAATGCAGAAGCTTGGAACAATCTATCAACGGCATATATCCGATTAAAGGAAAAGTAAGTCATTGGCATGCTTCCTGTTATTGTGAGACCCAACAATAGCAATTTGACTTAATAAAGGATAATTAATATTTTCATAAGTTTTATACTTAATGTAGAATCACTTTTAAGTCTTTCTGACCTTATTTAAGTGTTTGAATTGAAACAAATATAATTCAAACAGGATTGTCTATGACAAATAGGCCTTCCCTGACAACGCATAGCTTAGATATGTGATTTTGCTTTGGAAACGTATTGTTACAAGTAACATTGTCTAAATAGTCTGATCTTTGTTCCTCGTGCCTTGTCCACAACATTGATTGATTTAACACAGTATTGTGTGCCATTGAGTGTCATAGCCATGCGCCATTGACCTAAGGTTTACACACAGAATTAAGACAGGTTGTACAGATTGCACTACTGAAACCCGAGGGGCACTCCTTGTCGCACAAACCTAGATCAATATTTCTGTTACTGTATCCTTGGACCATACTTACTTTAAAGAAGGGGAAGATTTTCTATCCCCTTTTGAGCAGAATAAGAAAGTCTTCCTTTGTAAGGTTAACTGGCGATGGTCTCCTGGCTGTTGCCTATGGATGTCAATCACTGAATCAGGACCTGTTGCCTGTTGATCTCAATTAGTAGGCAGCAGTGAAAACTATGTTCCCTCACTTCACTACTCTGGTTCAGCCACCAAAGAATTCACTTCGGGAGTGGAAGCAAGTCTTCCTCGATTCCGAGGGACTGCCTATGATGATGACTCTGGCCAGTTACATTCAATGATTCAGTGCATGGGTATAATGTAGAAGAGCCATAATATCAAGCAGCCCGATGACTGATTTGTTGCATAATTCCGTCTTACACAGAAATAAAGCTCTGCGATCACTCCAGGAAGCCATTAAATGCAATTATGAGCATTGGCAGATCTGGGAGAACTACATTCTTACCTGCATAGACGTTGGCGAGTTCAACGAAGCCATTAAGGCATACCATCGACTCATGGATTTAAAAGACAAGTACAAAGATGTCCAGGTGAGTCCTTCTGGTCTTCTTAAATTGTGTCTGCATTTTGCTTTCTGTTTTAGTCTACAATTTGAATACGACCCATCGATTGATAAAGTGAGGAGGTGTTTAAGTTGCTGGTCAGTGATTACTTTGTGCATGTCCTGATTTGCTCCTTGAACTCTAAGCAATGTTTCCTTTGACTATATATATTTTTAAAGGCTTTTACTGCTAAATAACACTCTTCTGCATGAAAATCAAAAAAGTTTCCAACCTGAAGTTTAACCTTGATGTGTGTTTAACTGACAGTTCAGAACAAGAAACTAGAATAAATGTTACTGACAGTCGGATGGTGCCAGCCACCCAGTGTTTATCAGTAGCGGAATTCCCTCCGGATAACAATGGTGTGTGCGTTTACACCAAGAAGAAATATTTTCTGTTAACTGGAGGATTCATCTCTAGATGTTTTCTCAGGTACTGAATAAAGGAAATTATATCTGTTGCACTTTATGAAGGGGCAAGTGCAGAAACCACAAATTTAGGATCTGAATGTGACTAATTGTCTTTCTCTTGTAAGAGTAGGATAATAAAAGTGTGGGTTATGAGGTAAACACTGGCTGAGTCATGCAGCTCCTCTGTAAAGGAGTTGCTAATGATACTTCCACTTTTCACATTTACTCATGCTTTCTGCACTTCTTGCACACACATCCTTGAACATTTCTTTAAAGCCTGGGAGCACTGAAGTGCCAGAAGTACCACAGAGGTTTTGCAGCCTATGACATCTACAAACCATTTCACTGTAAATTTCTCACTGTGACTGCTATGGGGTAAAATCAAAGAAATCCATCGCTTCCAAGTTTATTGAGCAGCTGTGCACACATCAGCTCGAATGTGGAGGGGATCATGGGATGTTGACTTTATGTTTTATTACCATGAAATTGTAGAAGCAATAAAATCGACTGCAATCCAAAAAAAACCCAAGAAATTATCAATAGAAACAGAAAATGCTGGAAATACTCAGCAAGTTCATCATCATCATAGGCAGTCCCTCGGAATCGACCCACTCTTAAAATGAGTCCTTAGGTGGCTGAACAGTCCAATACGAGAGCCACAGTCCCTGTCACAGGTGGGACAGATAGTCGTTGTGGGTAAGGGAGGGTGGGACAGGTTTGCCGCACACTACTTCCGCTGTCTGCACTTGATTTCTGCATGCTCTCGACGATAGTGCTCAGCGCCCTCCCAGATGCACTTTCTCCACTTAGGGCGGTCTTTGGCCAAAGACTCCCAGGTGCCAGTGGGGATGTTGCACTTTATCGGGGAGGCTTTGACGGTGTCCTTGTAATGTTTCCTCTGCCCACCTTTGGCGCGTTTGCCGTGAAGGAGTTCCGAGCAAGTTAGGCCGCATCTGTGGAGAGAGAAAGAGAGTTAACATTTCAGGATGGTGACCTTTCGTCAGAAGATCATTGACCTGAAACATTAACTCTCTCTCTCTCTCCACAGATGCTGCCTGACCTGCTGAGTATTTCCAGCATTCTCTGTTTCTGGCTCAGATTTACACCATCCGCAGTATTTTGATTTTGTTTGCGAAATTAGAAAATGGCTTAAGAACATAAAAACATACGAAATAGGAGCAGGAGTAGGTAATTTGGCCCCTCGAGCCTGCTCCGCCATTCAATAAGATCATGGCTGATCTGATCATGGACTCAGCTCCACTTCCCTGCCCACCCCCCATAACCCTTTACTCCCTTATCGCTCAAAAATCTGTCTATCTCCACCTTAAATATATTCAATGACCCAGCCTCCACAGCTCTCTGGAGCAGAGAATTCCACAGATTTACAACCCTCTGAGAAGAAATTCCTCCTCATCTCAGTTTTAATTGGGCACTCCCTTATTCTAAGACTATGTCCCCTAGTTTTAGTTTCCCCTATGAGTGGAAATATCCTCTCTGCATCTACCTTATCGAGCCCCCTCATTATCTTGTATGTCTCAATAAGATCACCTCTCATTCTTCTGAACTCCAATGAGTACTGGCCCAACCTGCTCAGCTTTCTTCATAAGCCAACCCCCCCATCTCAGGAATCAATCGTGAACCTTCTCTGAACAGCCTCCAATGCAAGTATTTCCCTCCTTAAATACGGAGACCAAAACTGTACGCAGTGCTCTAGGTGTGGCCTCACCAATACCCTGTACAGTTGTAGCAGGACTTCTCTGTTTTTACACTCTATCCCCCTTGCAATAAAGGCCAACATTCCATTTGCCTTCCTGATTACTTGCTGTACTTGTCTTACTTTTAATAAACTAGCGAAGGAAAGATGTGCATTTATTTAGCCCCCTATCACATTTCTCAGGAATGTCTGTGTTTCATGCAACTAGTTATTCTGAAGTGCAGTGACTGTTGTCATGTAGGTAAATGAAACACTGCTATATTTTGTATTGTAGTACAGGGGTGTGACTGCAGTCATCCAAGGGTTAATGCATGTTGTGCTGTTTCAGTGAACTTTAGGGAACCCGCTCATAAACTACTTGGCTATAAAGAGGCACTCCAGGCTACTTTGTAATGTCTGGTACATTGTGATTGTGAGCTGCACCCAGAAGCAGTTACTTGTCATACTTGGACCATTTTGTTGCACTTTTGTTTGAGCACAGCATCAATCTACGATCTACATTTCTATTGTCAATGCTATCTTGTTTTTTGTTTTGAATAATAAGAGTTTACAACCCTGGGACATTCATTCAATTCAATATAACAAAATGGAGAAAGTGGGTGGTAGGGTGGGTTAGGATGTTGCCCTTTGACCTCTGGGACTAAGGTTCAACCCTGGACCAAAACCTATTCTCTTCTGTTAGGTGTCATAGAAGTGGGAAAAATATTCCAGTTTGCTTCCCAGTCCTTGACATCCTTCTCCTTGGTTAGCACAAGAAATTAATCAAAATAATAAATTGTTCTCTGGTTAGATTATATTCAATCATTGAAACCAACCATCTTTTTGTTTTGCTTATAATTACACACTAATTAAAGAAATAACTTACTGCTTTTTTAATGCTTCAGCAAAAATTTATGTTAAATTTGTAAAATGAAACGTGCAGTCGGCATTAAATAATGGAAATGTGGATGTTAAATGACGAAAGGTGTTAAATAATAATCTATTTGGGTGCATCCAGTTAGATTGCAATCGTCTTTTTCAGCCCTATACATTCTTGTGCTCCTATTTAATGAAAACCAAGATGGGGTGAAACTTTGATGTTAGCGTTATCGCACAGAATGTTTTTTCTCGTTGCTGATGGTATGTACACAATCAAAAACAACACAAACACTGAACCCGTCAGAAAGGTCAGTCCTGAACAAACAGTGAACCGCTTGGAAAGCTCCTACAGGAGGCAACAGGTAGATGGTGAAGGCAAACAAAGAGCTGTTCTTCAGATAAAAGTAGAACTGTGGGAAGACATTACTGGAAAAAATAATAAATTGTTCTCTGGTTAGATTATATTCAATCATTGAAACCAACCATCTTTTTGTTTTGCTTATAATTACACACTAATTAAAGAAATAACTTACTGCTTTTGTAATGCTTCAGCAAAAATTTATGTTAAATTTGTAAAATGAAACGTGCAGTCGGTATTAAATAATGGAAATGTGGATGTTAAATGACGAAAGGTTTCAAAAAAAATAAACACCAAATAATGTGATGTTTGCCATCACCGTTAAGTAGCTGCACCACAGGTGCAATTGTAGCCTCCCTCTCAGACTTTGGCCTGAATTGTTCGGAACTCAAATGCATTTTAGTGTCTTTATTTTATCAACTGATCCTTACAGTTTCTGAAGTAATGTCTGACTTTTGGGCCAGGGGGTGGCGAGAGGGGGGAGCTTAGCTCATGTTTACCTCTGGCTTTGCATGTCTAGAAAATTTCTGGCACAGAGTCTATAGAAGCTAGGGATGAGCACAAGTCTGAGCCAGTGCAAGATATCAGCTTAATTTGGCTCGGCCTGATTCATCTTTTGTTATTTCTTGTTCAATGGCAGGATTCTTCAGTCTGAGTACAAAACAAAAATCCCCCTTTCCACCACCACCGTAAGTTGTCCAGGGAGAGAAACATTCTCACAAAGCGCCGCTTATTAACTAAATTAATTTCTCCCTGTGCATTTTATTTTGTAACGCACCACATTACACACGCTTATAAAGTAGCGCATGTAAGCATTTATGCAAACAAGTTAACTTGCGCACTAAAAATCGCCCACACAGAGGAAATTGAGCCCATTAGAGTGATTTCAGGTCTCTGCTCGGAACTCCATTTGATAGGCTGCGAGCAGTTTGAACCCAGGTCACTTTACTTATGCCTGTGCAAACAAGGAAGCAAAGTCCAGAAGAACGGGAGTAGAAGTATCCTGGGCTGCTCCTTAATACAGTACAAAATGTGACATTTGACCCCCGAATCGGGCAAAAACGGATTTGTAGGCACATGTTCCACTGCTGCCTCCACATCCCGTTGGCGTTGTACGCACGTTGACTTTTATTCACCGGTGTCCAAATGCCAATTCAGTTTTTAATGCCAGCTAACATTAGAAAGGTTTAAGACATTGCAGAGGTTCCCAGGCAGACCAAACTGATTCAGGAACGAACGGCCATTTTACGGCAGTGATGGTTGTAGCACAGCTGGTGGCCGCAAGCCATATGCCCTGAATTTGAATTGCGTGATATCACAGTAGCGTTCTGCCACCTGCTTTGGCGTCCATGTGAAGCCTAAACTTCTTTGGATGTCTTGGCAACGGCACAAGATGTGTAGTATGACTGATGTAGAAATCTCCAATTACTAGGTTAAACTGACTCCTCTGCTTCTTGTGTCTTTGTGGACGAACTTTCTTTTTGTTGGTATTTCATTGACCTTTTGCACTGTCCGCCGGAGGTCACAATTGTTCAGCACCATTAATGGAATGTCATGATTTTTGTACTGGCACTTTTACAACCTGTTCTCTCTCTGACCTTTGCTTAACAAAACACAGTGTGGTCAGAGTAAATACTGGCTGAGAAAGAAATGCTATTGAGTTTTAAGTATCGGTGTGAGGCACTGGGAACGGCTGGTGTGAAAACTAAAAGAAGGCACAGGGCAGAGGCAGAAAGTGAAGGATTAAAGCAATAGAGCAAGAACATGCAGACTGAAATATCTGTCGTTATTCGAAGGATTTACTCGATGTTGTAGAAAGATGAATATATATTATAAATTTACCCATGGCACACTTCAAATTAAGTCAGTGGATCTGCAGTTTTACAAGGATAAATATATGAGCATTGGTTGGAATGAAGGTGTGTATCCCTTTAAGCCTGGAAGATGTAATTTATTTATCTGTGGTCTCTTCCAGAAGTTAGGAAGTGAATCACATGGGAAAAATGCCCCAATCAGGTGTAGTAGAATAAATCTGCCCGTCTTGCAGTAAGTTTGGATTGATCAGAATGGGACTGAACTTGCTGCCCCTACGGACGTGTACGAAGTGCACACGCTCTTGTAGGGGCTGCACAAGTTCCTGGTTTTCGTCATGTGCTGCGCATGCACTAAAACCCGGAACTTGCGATCTGTCAGGAATTCTCTTGACAGATCGTATGAATCCGAAGGAAATGGACCACCACGGGCGGAGAGTTGGGCCCAACTTCTGCCCAGTGAATGCTCGTGAAATTCTTACGCCTGGTAAAAAAACATAAACATCATATTTTTTCATTTATTTATACATTAAAAACCCTGTGCAATAAGGTAAGTTTATTTTTAGCTCTGTTAAAACATGTACATTGTTTTTATTATATTTTTGTTTTAAATATTTAATTAAATGCCATTTTAATTCTTTTTAAATATGTAATGTTTTAAAAATTTATTTGATGTGCAAGAGGTATTTTTTATGTGATCCCTATTCATACTTATGGGAGTTCCGTACGTACGAGTGAGGAGTAGTATGAGTGAGGATTCCCTTCTTTGATTGGTTGGGAGGGTCCACATGATTCCAGGGGCGCTTGCGAACCGCATGCATCCCTGGGATATGTGGGCCTCTATGCAGGCCTACGCGTAGAGGCCCAGGACCACATGTGGCCGAACCTCTGGACCACCAGGTAAATTCATCAATTTTTTGCAGATCGGAGGCATCTGTCCGTAGGAAGCGTAGCATGCCCATGCACATTTCCTGTCTCATACGCTGACATCACATTGTCTGAGTATTGGAAAATTTTATACAAATTAGCTTATCTCAAAAAATTCTGTAGTGATGACTCCAGCAGGAGACTGGCAGAAGCTCTGGGTAATGGAAGACTTGATTTCACCAAGCCTTCACCGTGCCCAGAGTTTTCTGATTTGCCTTATCCGCAGTGGAGGGGCGGGGCGGGGGGTGGGGTGGGGGGTGGTGCAGACCCAAGGGCGGATCTTCGAGTATCATGTGTGTTGACACATTCCAATCACCATACTGGTGATTTTAGGCCCCAATAGTGGGTTCTAGGCCACGTATGTGGTCTTGACTCCCAAAGAAAGCCCTCAATTTGTTTTTTTTGAAAAGCATATCAGCCCCATACTGAGGGGGCCAAGAATGGCATGGTCAAGATCAAGGAGGACCTTAGCAAACCACCCCTCAATCTCCACACCAATTGTGAGTTTGCTAAAGTAACGCCATTGCGATTGCCACTGCTACTTAGACTGTTAAAGACCAGCGCTAGTGGGCTTTCTAGTATAAATACCTATTGCTATTTCATCTTCCTTTTTAATTCCACTGTATTTCTATACTGGGACTACACACTATAGAAACAGAACAAAATACATGAACCGAGGTTTCAAGGCAGGACTAAGTGGCAGCAGATTGATTTTAGCACAAGAAACAACAACAATTTTGATAGGTCCTTACTACACAGTATAAATGCACCCGAGGCCCATGCTTGAGAGAAGGTCAGTCTGTGACCTGTCCTTTATTCCTTAGCACTCCAAGTGATGAAGGTGGGTGGAGCTTCCCCTTTTGTACCTGAAGGCCCAGGTTAGGAGTGTCTCCCACCTAGTGGTCACTGTTCTCACAGTGTACAACTTGGGTCAGATTATACATGGGTTACAATGCTGGTTGAATACATGACATCACCTCCCCCCCCAAAGTCTTATTGGGATCACAGGTTGAGTCTCTCTGATGGTTTACACTCTCTTGTAGAGCGTCTGAGTTGGGGCTCCAGTTGTTGGGTGCTGGCCTGAGTGTCTGCTGTTTGCGGTGCCTCAGGCCTATCCGGACTGCCCACAGTGATTGGGCTCTCCTCCCTTTGGTTCCGGTGTTCGGTCACCTGCGGTGGAATGAACTCTATATCGTGTTCTTCCTCTGCTTCTTCTATGGGGTTGCTGAACCTCCTTTTTGTTTGATCCATGTGTTTGCGGCAGATTTGTCGATTGATGGTGGCCTTGTAATCGCCACATATCCTGACCGACCCATCCGCCTTGAGCACCGGCACAATCGGGCTCGCCCAGTCACTAAATTCGACTGGCGAGATGATGCCTTCCCTCAGCAGGCGGTCCAATTCGCCTTCTATCTTTTCCCGCATCATGTACGGCAACGCTCTGGCCTTGTGGTGTACTGGCCTGGCGTCCGGGTTTATGTGAATCACTACCTTGGCCCCCATGAAAGTGCCGATGCCGGGTTGAAATAGTGAGTTAAATTTGTCCAGGATCTGTGAGCATGATACTCGCTCCACAGAGGAAATTGCATTGACATCGCCCCATTTCCAGTTCATGACAGCAAGCCAACTCCTCCCCAGTAGTGCGGGACCGTCCCCTGGGACAATCCAGAGTGGCAACCTGTTCTCCGAATCTTTGTGGGTCATGACTACCGTGGCACTGCCTAGCACCGGAATGATCTGCTTTGTGTAAGTCCGTAGCTGTGCGTCAATCGGCGATAATTTTGGCCTCCTGGCCTTGGACGCCCACAAATTTTCGAACTGTTTGATACTCATCAGAGACTGGCTGGCCCCCGTGTCGAGCTCCATTGATACTGGGATGCCATTGAGGAGCACTTTCATCATTATCGGTGGCGTCCTGGTGTATGAACTGTATATGTGCTCCACATGAACTCGCTGAACTTCAGCTTCCAGCAATTTCCCCCAGCGTTCATTTCTGCAATTTCTACAGGTATTTTGTTGGAGTGTGTGCCTCCACGCCTCCAACATGAGCTGCTGTTGGAAACAAACGGCCCCTTGCCAGTCGATCGTCCCTGACCGCCCCTGTGACTGTCCTTGAGTGCGCCATTAACAGGTGTTGATGGCCTCATTACTGGCTGCATTGTCCCTTGCAATGGCGTGAATCGCTGTTCAGCTTGCCATTGTCTCTGTCGAACTCCCCCTCTGGGCTCGACTACATGTTGGGGCATGCCCGACTGCCCTTGTCTGCCTGGAGAACTGTGTGCTGCTTTAACAATGTTGAATCTCTGTCCCAACTATTCCTTAACACAGTACCTCTCGTCTGTTTTGCTAGTGGCCATGCTCGCGTGGTTTAAATCCCAGTTTCTCGTCGCCATTGATATGCCCTTACTATACAGTATAAATGCACCCGAGGCCCATGCTTGAGAGAAGGTCAGTCTGTGACCTGTCCTTTATTCCTTAGCACTCCAAGTGATGAAGGTGGGTGGAGCTTCCCCTTTTGTACCTGAAGGCCCAGGTTAGGAGTGTCTCCCACCTAGTGGTCATTGTTCTCACAGTGTACAACTTAGGTCAGATTATACATGGGTTACAATGCTGGTTGAATACATGACAAATTTGTATTTATATAGCACCTTTAATGCACTGAAATGTCCCACAGGAGTACTTTGAGACAAAAAAATTGACACTGAGTCGCATAAGTAGAACTTAGCGCAGGTGACCAAAAGGTCGTTCAAAGAAGTAGATTTTAAGGAGTGTCTTGAAGGAGGAAAGAGAGGCAGAGTGGTTTAGGCAGGGAATTCCAGAGGCTTAGGGCCTAGGCAACAGAAGGCACGGCCACCAATGGTTGAGCGATTATAATCAGGGCTGCTCAAGAGGGCAGAATTAGAGGAGCGCAGACATCTTGGGGGGTGGGTGGGCGGGGGGGCGGCATGAGACTGGAGGAGATTACGGATATAGGGAGGGGCGAGGCCATGGAGAGATTTGAAAATAAAGATGAGAATTTTGAAATTGAGGCATTGCTTAACCAGAAGCCAATGTCGGTCAGCGAGTACAGGGGTGATGGGTGAGCGGGATTTGGTGCGAGTTAGGACACAGGGTGCCGAGTTTTGGATGATCTCTAGTTTACGTAGGTCGAAAGAAAGCAAGGTAATGAGAGGGGGAAAAAAAAGAACAAATTCTGCTGCCTAAGCTTGCCAACATTTTGTACAGTTGCTAACCACATGTATCAAACCGGAGAAACTAGACGTTCACTCTAAATATCTGCGATAAAGATAAAGCGTATATCTTGTGAGTGTAGTTTTGCCAGCTTAGATCATTCAAGATGTATTCCTGTTTACATCTTTCAGTAATTTACTGCCAGATATAAATAAACAGACAAACAAATGAGGTTGAAATTCCCACAGAAATCAACAAGCAAAATGAATTCTTAATTATCCATTGGCCGCTCTGCTCCCGATCCACTGCTGTGCTTGCTGTGGGGTACTCTAATCAGTTTCCAGCAAATTGTGGCATAACTTCACCTTTGGAGGTTCGGGGAGCACAGGTTCGGGGAGCACTAAATTACGAGGTTCTTCGCCAATACAGAAACATAGAAAATAGGTGCAGGAGTAGGCCATTCAGCCCTTCGAGCCTCCACCACCAGTCAATATGATCATGGCTGATCATTTTTGCAACTTTAGTACCCCATTCCTGCTTTCTCTCCATACCCTTTGATCCCTTTAGCTGTAAGTGACACATCTAACTCCCTTTTGAATATATCTAACAATTTGGTCTCAACAACTTTCTGTGGTAGAGAATTCCACAGGTTCACAATTCTCTGAGTGAAGAAGTTTCTCCTCATCTCAGTCCTAAATGGCTTACCCCTTACCCTAAGACTGTGACCTCTGGTTCTGGACTTCCCCAACATCGGGAACATTCTTCCTGCATCGAACCTGTCCAATCCCGTCAGAATTTTAAATGTTTCAATGAGATCCCCTCTCATCTTTCCAAACTCCAGTGAATACAGGCCCAGTCGATCCAGTCTCTCCTCATATGTCAGTCCAGCCATCCCGGGAATCAGTCTGGTGAACCTTCGCTGCACTCCCTCAATAGCAAGAACGTCCTTCCTCAGATTGGGAGACCAAAACTGAACACAATATTCCAGGTGAGGCCTCACCAAGGCCCTGTACAACTGCAATAAGACATCCCTGCTTCTATACTCAAAACCCCTAGTTATGAAGGACAACATACCATTTGCCTTCTTCACCGCCTGCTGTACCTGCATGCCAACTTTCAATGACTGATGTACCAGGTCTCGTAGCACCACCTCTTTTCCTAATCTGCCGCCATTCAGATAATATTCTGCCTTCATGTTTTTGTCCCCAAAGTGGATAACCTCACATTTATCCACACGATACTGCATCTGCCATGTATTTGCTCACTCACCGAACCTGTCCAAGTCAACCTGCAGCCTCTTAGCGTCCTCCTCACAGCTCACACCGCCACCCAGTTTAGTGTCATCCACAAACTTGGAGATATTACACTCAATTCCTTCATCGAAATCATTAATGTATATTGTAAATAGCTGGGGTCCCAGCACTGAGCCCTGCGGCACCCACTAGTCACTGCCTGCCATTCTGAAAAGGACCCGTTTATCCCAACTCTCTGCTTCCTGTCTGCCAACCAGTTTTCTATCCACGTCAGTACTTTACCCCCAATACCATGTGCTTTAATTGTGCACATCAATATCTTGTGTGGGACCTTGTCAAAAGCCTTTTGAAAGTCCAAATACACCACATCCATTGTGTTGTCCCTTGTCCACTCTACTGGTTACATCCTCAAAATATTCTAGAAGATTTGTCAAGCATGTTTTCCCTTTCATAAATCCATGTTGATTTTGGACCGATCCTGTCACTGTTTTCCAAATGCGCTGTTATTTCATCTTTAATAATTAATTCCAACATTTTCCCCACTACTGATGTCAGGCTAACCGGTCTATAATTACCCATTTTCTCTCCCTCCTTTTTTAAAAAGTGGTGTTACATTCGCTACCCTCCAGTCCATAGGAACTGATCGAGTCGATAGACTGTTGAAAAATGATCACCAATGCATCCACTATTTCCAGGGCCACTTCCTTAAGTACTCTGGGATGCAGACTATCAGGCCCTGGGGATTTATCGGCCTTCAATCCCATCAATTTCCCTAACACAATTTCCTGCCTAATAAGGATATCCTTCATTTCCTCTTTCTCACTAGACCCTCGGTCCCCTAGTACTTCTGGAAAGTTATTTGTGTCTTCCTTCGTGAACACATAACCAAAGTATTTGTTCAACTGGTCTGCCATTTCTTTGTTCCCCATTATAAATTCACGTGAATCTGACTGTAAGGGACCTACGTTTGTCTTTACTAATCTTTTTCTCTTCACATATCTATAGAAGCTTTTGCAGTCAGTTTTTATGTTCCCGGCATGCTTCCTCTCATTCTCTATTTTCCCCCTCCAAATTAAACCCTGATTAGCAATCTTGTTGTGCGAGGCACCTTGGGGAAGAGTGACTATAATATGGTAGAATTCCTTATTAAGATGGAGAGTGACACAGTTAATTCACACACTCGGTTCCTGAACTTAAGGAAAGGTAACTTCGATGGTTTGAGGCGTGAATTGGCTAGAATAGACGGGCAAATGATACTTAGAGGGTTGACGGTGGATAGGCAATGGCAAACATTTAAAGATCACATGGCTGAACTTCAATAATTGTACATCCCTGTCTGGAGTAAAAATAAAACTGGGAAGGTGGCTCAACCGTGGCTAACAAGGGAAATTAAGGATAGTGTTAAATCCAAGGAAGAGGCATATAAATTGGCCAGAAAAAGCAGCAAACCTGAGGACTGGGAGAAATTTAGAATTCAGCAGAAGAGGACAAAGGGTTTAATTAGGAGGGGGGGAAATAGAGTATGAGAGGAAACTTGCCGGGAACATAAAAACTGACTGCAAAAGCTTCTATAGATATGTGAAAAGAAAAAGATTAGTGAATACAAACGTAGGTCCCTTGCAGTCAGATTCAGGTGAATTTATAATGGGGAACAAAGAAATGGCAGACCAGTTGAACAAATACTTTGGTTCTGTCTTCACAAAGGAACACACAAATAACCTTCTGGAAGTACTAGGGGACCGAGGGTCTAGTGAGAAGAAGGAACTAAAGGATACCCTTATTTGGCGGGATATTGTGTTAGGGAAATTGATGGGATTGAAACATCAAAACATGAAAAATAGGTGCAGGAGCAGGCCATTCGGCCCTTCGCGCCTGCACCACCATTCAATATGATCATGGCTGATCATGCAACTTCAGTACCCCATTCCTGCTTTCTCTCCAAACTGCTTGATCCCTTTAGCCGTAAGGGCCACATCTAACTCCCTCTTGAATATATCTAACGAACTGGCCTCAACAACTTTCTGTGGTAGAGAATTCCACAGGTTCACAACTCTCTGAGTGAAGAAGTTTCTCCTCATCTCGATCCTAAATGGCTTCCCCCTTATCCTTAGACTGTGACCCCTGGTTCTGGACTTCCCCAACATCAGGAACATTCTTCCTGCATCTAACCTGTCCAATCCCTTCAGAATTTTATATGTTTCTATGAGATCACCTCTCATTCTTCCCACTTCCAGTAAATATAAGCCTAGTCGATCCAGTCTTTCTTCATATGTCAGTCCTGCAATCTAGGAATCAGTCTGGTGAACCTTCGTTGCACTCCCTCAATAGCAAGAATGTCCTTCCTCAGATTAGGAGACCAAAACTGTACACAATATTCAAGGTATGGCCTCACCAAGGCCCTATATAACTGCAGTAAGACCTCCCTGCTCCTATACTAAAATCTTCTCACTATGAAGGCCAACATGCTATTTGCCGCCTTCACCGCCTGCTGTACCTGCATGCCAACTTTCAATGACTGATGTACCATGACACCCAGGACTCGTTGCACCTCCCCTTTTCCTAATCTGTCACCATTCAGATAATATTCTGCCTCCCTGTTTTTGCCACCAAAGCGGATAACCTCACATTTATCTACATTATACTGCATCTGCTATGCATTTGCCCACTCACCTAACCTGTCCAAGTCACCCTGCAGCCTCTTAGCATCCTCCTCACAGCTCACACTGCCACCCAGCTTAGTGTCATCTGCAAACTTGGAGATATTACATTCAATTCCTTTGTCCAAATCATTAATGTATATTGTAAATAGCTGGGGGCCCAGCACTGAACCTTGCGGTAACCCACTAGTCATTGCCTGCAAGGCCGATAAATCCCTGGGGCCTGATAGTCTGCATCCCAGAGTATTTAAAGAAGTGGCACTCGAAATAGTGGATGCATTGGTGATCATTTCCAACAGTCTATCGACTCTGGATTAGTTCCTATGGACTGGAGGGTAGCTAATGTAACACCACTTTTTTAAAAAAGGAGGGAGAGAGAAAACGGGTAATTATAGACCGGTTAGCCTGACATCAGTAGTGGGGAAAATGTTGGAATTAATTATTAAATTAAGCAGCGTCGGAGGTGCGTAGAGAGGCCTATAAAAGGCCGCGAGGTCGGGCGGTGCGTCGCTGAGTCGGGAGCAGCGTAGGAGGTGCGTGGAGAGGTGAGCTTGTGCAGCTACAGGGAGAAGGCAAAAAAGAAGCAGAAAGAAATAGAAAGGTGACGTC
Source organism: Pristiophorus japonicus (assembly GCF_044704955.1). Lineage (NCBI taxonomy): Eukaryota > Metazoa > Chordata > Chondrichthyes > Pristiophoridae > Pristiophorus > Pristiophorus japonicus. The sequence continues at coordinate 34,477,658 of NC_091985.1, read as the reverse complement.
ACAGCCAAGGGGGTAAGTGATTGGCTGGTGATTGGTGAATAGTTTTTCTTTTTTCTCTTCTAGAACAGCGAGTAAACTTTAGCATTGTTGTTGCCAATTTAAGTGTATCTAAGGGTTAAGTCATGGCAGGAGTGCTCGGTCACGTGATATGCTCCTCCTGTACCATGTGGGAACTCGGGGACACTTCAAGAGGAATTTGAATCCCTCCCTCTTGCACCATTCCTCAAACCACGTTTTCATCTTAACTATCCTGCCATTTCTAATCTGACTAGCACGTGGCACTGGTAGCAATCCTGAGATTACTACCTTTGAGGTCCCACTTTTTAATTTAACTTCTAGCTCCTTAAATTCATCTTGTAGGACCTCATCCCGCTTTTTACGTATATCATTGGTACCTATATGCACCACGACAACTGGCTGTTCACCCTCCCCCTCCAGAATGCCCTGCAGCCGCTCCGAGACATCCTTGACCCTTGCACCAGGGAGGCAATATACCATCCCGGAGTCTCAATTGCGGCCACAGAAACGCCTATCTATTCCCCTTAGAATAGAATCCCCTACCACTATAGCTATCCCACTCTTTTTGCTGCCCTCCTGTGCAGCAGAGCCACCCATGGTGCCATGAACTTGGCTGCTGCTGCCTTCCCCTGATGAGCCATTTCCCCCAACAGTACCCAAAACGGTATATCTGTTTTGGAGTGAGATGACCGCAGGGGACCCCTGCACTACCTTCCTTCAACTGCTCTTCCTGCTGGTCACCCATTCCCTATCTGCCTATGTAACCTTTACCTGCGGTGTGACCAACTCACTAAGTGTGCTATTCACGACATCCTCAGCATCGCGGATGCTCCAGAGTGAATCCATGCGCAGCTCCAGTGCCACAATGTGGTCTGTCAGGAGCTGCAGCTGGACACACTCCCTGCACACATAGTAGTCGGACATTGGAAGCGTCCCTGATTTCCCACATAGCACAGGAGGAGCATGTCACGGGTCTGGGCTCTCCTGCCATGACTTAACCCTTAAATTAACTTGATTTGGCAACAATGCCAAAGGTTACCTACTGATAAGAAAAGAAAATGACATCAAAAATGATTAAATACTCACCAATCCACCAGCCAATCACTTACCCGCTTGGCTGTGATGTCACACTTTGATTTCTTATTACTTCTTTGATTTCTGTTGTCCCTGCACCAGTTGGCCTCCTCTGACGATCGCTCCCGACAGCCGCTGCTCCTGGCCTTTTATAGGCCTCGATCCTTGACCTCCCACTGCTCCCGACTGCTGCTCAGACTGCCCGAACTCCTGGCCTTTTATAGGCCTCGATCCTCGACCTCCCGCTGCTCCCGACTGCCCGAAGTCGCCCTACAGGCGTGGTGCCGGAGGACTGCTAACGTTGTACCTGAGAGTCCGCACATCCGGGTCCTCGAGATCAGTTTCCACCTATCGCCATTGCTGCGCATTCCGGGCCTTGTGGCACACATACAACAGTCTTTATGGAAGAAAAAGGGAAAGAAAGACAGTTATTCCACGCTGGTGCTTCTAACCTGGAGCTGGAAGCATTTGCCAATCTCAGTCCCTGTCAAATAATTAAACTCCAATTGCCCCGAGGTTCGTTTTCCTTAAAAACAAGTTATAAGGCTCAACTTTCCCCGGTGAATTGTGCCGTTGTTTTTGGCGCGTGCCGCTTTTTTTGGCCTAAGTTTAAAAAAAATACAAGTTTCTCCAATTAATGTGCGCCAACACAACTCAGTTAGTTACGATTCTTTTTAGGTTTTTTTTGTGTGTCATTGGGGGCATAACCTGCCACCTGTGCCAATTCTGGCCAGTTAAGCAAGTTTGGTCAGCTCCGATTTACTCCAGTTCTTCTTAGGGCGGCGAATGTGGCCTCTGTGGAAAAACCTTCTGGTGAGTTAAGAAATTCTGCGCAGTTAGTAAATCAGCGCAGTAGTTGCCCGGACAGTAGCAGCAGAGAGGTGGGAGAGGGGAGGGGGGGAAGCCTTTCGGGCATAGTTAGGTGCGGGGACCGGGAGGGAGGCAGCCATTCGGCCAGGGATAGGTGCGGGGGGAGGCCACTCAGCCAGGGATAGGTGCGGGGACCAGGAAGGGGGAGGCTACTCGACCAGGGATAGGTGCGGGGAGGGGGGAGGCCAGTCGGCCAAGGATAAGAGTGGGGACCAGGAGGGAGGTGGCCATTTGGCCTGGAATAGGTGCAGGAATCGGGACTGGCACATGGAGACCCTTCGGCCTGGGATAGGAACGGGGACCGGCATTGGGGGGGGGGAATAGACTTTTGTCATTACACTTTAATAATTTAATGGAGGTAAGTTGCTGCAATGTTTAATGTGCTTGGTAAGTTGCTGCAATGTGCCTCTGCAGGTTGCTGTGAGCTGGCTGTATGTTTCACTTTCCAGCCTCAGCCCGCATTGTGTCCCTGGTTACCGCGGCAACCCGATCTTTTTGGCGCAGATCAAGACTCCATCCCCAAAACTAAACGATAGGCTAGGCGGTGCCAAAATGAAGAATTCAAACAGGGAAACTTGGATGATTTTTTTTGCCGTACTTGGGGCCCCAAAAAAAGGGCGTAACTCTTCAAGTATGCCAAAAAAACAGCTTTGGGGAAAATTGAGCCCGTAGTCTTTGTGCCCACAAAGAGATACAAATCCTCCTCCTCCACATGTATTGTGCATTCCATGCTCTTATAAAGCAGCATTTCCTCCATTGTACTGTGAGCGATGGAATGGGAGGTGGACGGTTTCTAAAAAACTCATAAATTCCAAGTAGCAATAGATTTAGTGTCCACTGCTGTAATATATTTTACACTAGTACCTTTACAGAATGTCAATCCTTTGGAGGCTAGATAAATGGAAATATTGTCCCAGCCATAAAATTCCATTGCTCTGTTACCTAGAAATACTTAATCCAAAGTAGAGCATTCCAAGGTAAATTAGCTTTCCATTTATGCTACTTCTGTGTTCAGTAAGTGGAGAGGCAAAATTGTATACATTTACAGTTAATGGCTAAGTGTGATTATCTGGAAATTTTGGTACATTTGTCCTTCAGTGTGCCAACCTAATCAAAAGATGTGCTAGTTCTGTGTAGAACTTGGCATCGCCTGGCTTTGCTTGTTAGTATCTGGTAGTGGTCTCTGTAATCTGCACACAGCTCGAAGATCAAAGCACCAATACACTCCAGCAGCATGTGTTGTCCTTGGAAATTCTGATTAATAAAAGGAAGAAAGTGTCGAAGAACCAAAGTAAAATATTCTTTCCGTGTCTTGTGAATGCTGAATGCCTTCTGCAACTTTCAGAATGTAGCACATACACATTCTCCGTCTAACAACTTTTGCAAAAATGTGATTCATAAAAAGTTTACATTTTGGGCATTGACTTTTATGAATTTTGAGGAATGCACTAAGCTGCACTATGGACTGCAACGTGTGGGTCTGCACTAATCTTTCCTAATGACCAAACCCTTGATCTTATGGTTGAGTTGATGGAGGGTGGGGGGGTGGAGGAGTTGGTGGAGGTGGTGTGGGGCGGGTGCGTGCTGAGTAGAGGCGATACATTTCCCACATAAAAGGGAAAGGAGGAAAAATCGGAGCGAGAGAGAGAGTTCAACCCAGATAGAGAAAGAGAGTGTCACACCCAGGCCACTGTTATGTGCCTCCTAGCAACCAGCTGAAGAATGGCAGAGGCCTTGGAGCAAGATGTCTGCCCTCTGTCACAGTCAGAATATGGCTTCTTGATCAACATAGTTAGTTTGCTGATGGTTTAAATTTGTCTTGGCCTGGATATTGAATGTCAAGGTGACCTTAAATGGTGTTGAAAGAAAATAACTTGTGAAGAAAAAAATGTGTTAAGCCCTCTGATAGAAATGTCACAATTTTTCAAATATATATGTATATATATTTTTCTCTCTCTTAATAACTCAAAGCCCTCTGTTCCCTAATAAAACCTGCATATTTGCATTATAGCCATTGGCCCATAATTGCATACTGTTAAAGCTACTTTAGATTGGATTCAGGGAATCTGGCATCAGGGAACCAGATCTTGGCATTTACTCCACTAAATCTGGATCCCTTATCCCTTTGGCAGAATTGTAGACCCAACTTTTTGTGGGTCTTGGATTTAGCTGATGTAAATGGTGAGGAGCCAAAATCTAAATTAAAGCAGCACCCATTTAAAACCATCTTGAGATTATACAATACAGGCATCGGTGCATAATTAGGTATGAGGGCCCTTTAAGAGAGCACTCGACAAGTTTATAAAGTTCAATGTAGGACGTTTAATCAGAGATTAAAATCAATCAGATTGTATTATTTCTTCAGTCTGTGTTTTTACTTTATATTCATGTTCCCATATTAATCAAATGAGATCTTGTAATGTGGCGATCTTTAAAAGATTCTATTCAGTTGAATCCATCACGTTTCCTATATTGGGTTTACTAATTCAGGACTGCGGAAGCATTTCAGCAGCATTATGAAAATGACCACCGTGTTTGAATTTTTAATTTATCCTTTTCTTTCAAAATTTAAACGTATTTTTTTTCCTCTTACCCTCCACCCCCCTCCCCCAACCTCAGGTGACGAGATGTTGAGCACCATTCCCCTAATTTGAGAGGGTGGACTGGTGGGTAGGCAGGCAACCTGTTGCCGGGCAGGTGACGGAGCTGCTCGGGGCAGGCTGCTGGGGAATGTGCTCCAGTGACCTGAGGGCGACATGCCATCCTGTAGGGTAGCAACTCGCCACCACGTAGCTGAGATAATGGATTTACTGTGGGGCAAGAGAGGATGGTGAGCTCAAGTTCCTCCCATGTTGTATCAGAACGTTGTGCATTGATGTGCTGCCCTGCAACTCCTTGATTTAAACGTTTTACCCATGTTTTAGGGCAAATGATTTTGGCTTGACACGCCATCCCCTAGCAATCTCTCAAACTTCTGGGACCGACCGATTGCCCAAATACCTCAATTTTGCATAAGCAGTTCCTCGAACGGATTTCTGAGAATAACAAATCATTGGCTCCAGTTATATTCTACACATCTTCTAACTCTTTGCAGTTTGGAGCATTGCAATCTTGGAGAGTATATTTCCAAACATTGTTCTGTGCAATAAAAAAGATTAATTACTTTGCAAGCTGTCCAGCCCTCAGAAGGGAATTCAGACTTGATACTCAGCATAGACAATCTACTTTACACATGACCACGGTATTCAGTGAAACGGACAAGATGTAATAGAAAGGGATTGTAAATTATAGGAAACGTTCAGCCTGCAAACAAGTATGTTTACCACAAACTCCTTGCTGTACTGGCTGTGTATCCATTTCATCCTTGCACCAATAAATCGAGATGGGCTTCAGCGTTCAGGTTTTCCGTTTGTCAGATGGCTTCTGTCAATGCTGCGAGATCTTTGTCTGTGGTCTTGCATTATGAGACAATGTCATCGCTTGCTAACAGCTGAGAAGCTACAATAAAATATTTACGATGTTTTAACTTTCTTCTTTCATTGGGCTATATAAATACAAGTTGTTGTTGTTGTATGGACTCAGTGAACAGACAGTTTAGATTCGGGTACTTAGTTCGTTAGATATGGCCCTTACGGCTAAAGGGATCAAGGGGTACGGAGAGAAAGCAGAAAAGGGGTACTGAGGTGAATGATCAGCCATGATCTTATTGAATGGCGGTACAGGCTCGAAGGGCTGAATGGCCTACTCCTGCACCTATTTTCTATGTTTCTAAGCAGAAACATAGAAACATAGAAAATAGGTGCAGGAGTAGGCCATTCGGCCCTTCTAGCCTGCACCGCCATTCAATGAGTTCATGGCTGAACATTCAACTTCAGTACCCCATTCCTGCTTTCTCGCCATACCCCTTGATCCCACTAGCAGTAAGGACCTCATCTAACTCCTTTTTGAATATATTTAGTGAATTGGCCTCAACAACTTTCTGTGGTAGAGAATTCCACAGGTTCACCACTCTCTGGGTGAAGAAGTTCCTCCGCATCTCGGTCCTAAATGGCTTACCCCTTATCCTTAGACTGTGACCCCTGGTTCTGGACTTCCCCAACATTGGGAACATTCTTCCTGCATCTAACCTGTCTAACCCCGTCAGAATTTTATATGTTTCTATGAGGTCCCCTCTCATTCTTCTGAACTCCAGTGAATACAAGCCCAGTTGATCCAGTCTTTCTTGATAGGTCAGTCCCGCCATCCCGGGAATCAGTCTGGTGAACCTTCGCTGCACTCCCTCAATAGCAAGAATGTCCTTCCTCAGGTTAGGAGACCAAAACTGTACACAATACTCCAGGTGTGGCCTCACCAATGCCCTGTACAACTGTAGCAACACCTCCCTGCCCCTGTACTCAAATCCCCTTGCTATGAAGGCCAACATGCCATTTGCTTTCTTAACCGCCTGCTGCACCTGCATGCCAACCTTCAATGACTGATGTACCATGACACCCAGGTCTCTTTGCACCTCCCCTTTTCCTAATCTGTCACCATTCAGATAATAGTCTGTCTCTCTGTTTTTACCACCAAAGTGGATAACCTCACATTTATCCACATTATACTTCATCTGCCATGCATTTGCCCACTCACCTAACCTATCCAAGTGGTAACATATGGAACAGACATTCCGGGGAGACAATAAAGACCAATTAATGTCAGCAAATTCAAGACTGAACTGGAAACAAGTGATTACGGGGTCTAACCAATCCAGTGATCGATGGTACTTTTCACATTTTAGGAGTGGCAGATGGGCCACAATGGGATCTTCTGGTCAGGTACATCTCTGTGTTCTTAATTTGTGATAGCTGACCTATTCCATTAACTTCCATGAAGTATAATGTGGATAAATGTGAGGTTATCCACTTTGGTGGTAAAAACAGAGAGACAGACTATTATCTGAATGGTGACAGATTAGGAAAAGGGCAGGTGCAAAGAGACCTGGGTGTCATGGTACATCAGTCATTGAAGGTTGGCATGCAGGTACAGCAGGCGGTTAAGAAAGCAAATGGCATGTTGGCCTTCATAGTGAGGGGATTTGAGTACAAGGGCAGGGAGGTGTTGCTACAATTGTACAGGGCCTTGGTGAGGCCACACCTGGAGTATTGTGTACAGTTTTGGTCTCCTAACCTGAGGAAGGACATTCTTGCTATTGAGGGAGTGCAACGAAGGTTCACCAGACTGATTCCCGGGATGGCGGGACTGACATATCAAGAAAGACTGGATCAACTGGGCTTGTATTCACTGGAGTTCAGAAGAATGAGAGGGGACCTCATAGAAACGTTTAAAATTCTGACGGGGTTAGACAGGTTAGATGCAGGAAGAATGTTCCCAATGTTGGGGAAGTCCAGAACCAGGGGGCACAGTCTAAGGATAAGGGGGAAGCCATTTAGGACCGAGATGAGGAGGAATTTCTTCACCCAGAGAGTGGTGAACCTGTGGAATTCTCTACCACAGAAAGTTGTTGAGGCCAATTCACTAAATATATTCAAAAAGGAGTTAGATGAAGTCCTTACTACTAGGGGAATCAAGGGGTATGGTGAGAAAGCAGGAATGGGGTACTGAAGTTGTATGTTCAGCCATGAACTCATTGAATGGCGGTGCAGGCTAGAAGGGCCGAATGGCCTACTCCTGCACCTATTTTCTATGTTTCTATGTTTCTATGTTTCATCTATCCTGCACATGCAGTCCAGTTTTAGTGGCTGGGTGAGATTGAACAGGCTTGGAATGTTGGCCCAACACACAGGAGCAAGGATTTAAAGAGCCCACTTGATGTTGGAAGTTAAAACAAATCAATGTAATAATTATGTTTTTAATCATCCAGAATAGAGCAGTCTGCTTAATCGGCACCACCCCATCCATCGACTTAAACATCCACTCCCTCCACCACCAGCGTACTGTGGCTACAGTGTGCATCAACAGGATGCACTGCAGCAACTCGCCGTGGCTTTTTTGGCAGCACCTCCCAATCTCGCGGCCTCCGCCACCTAGAAGGACAAGGGCAACAAATGAATGGAAATTCCATCACTTCAGGTTCCTTTCAGGTCACATGCCATCCTGACTTGGCCATGTATCGCTGTTCCTTCATTGTGGCTGAGTCAAAATCCTGGAATTTCCCACCTTAGAGCTCTGTAGGAGTACTCCACCATATGAACAGCAGCGGTTCATGAAAAAGGCCCACCATCATCTTTTCGAGGGCAAATAGGGATGGGCAATAAATGCTTGCCTTGCCAGTGACACGCACATACCAAGAATTATTTTTTTTTAAACTCTGGATTATGTATTCATTCTCTTATATATGTCATCCTCCATAACATTGTGGATTTTTCATGTTGGCTAGCTTTCAAAAGGAGTGTCACAATCAAATGAAAAATGTGGTTAACTTTCTCTCGTCCTTTTGTCTTTTTCTGTGTAATTCTGTTTTTTATTAAATTGAAACCATAAGAAACCTTGGTTAGACCACACCTGGAGTACTGTGCATAGTTGTGGTCTCCAGGCACCTTGGTTAGACCACAGTTAGGAATAGAAAGATATGTTGAAAAGCTGAGATGAGGTAGATGGAATGAGAGGAGACTCGATGTGGAGAGTATAAACACCAGCTTAGACTATGGGCTGAATGGCATCTTTCTGTGCCGTATATTCTATGTAAATTTACATGACTTCATGAATGAAGCTATTTCAAAGGGAAATGATTCCATTGATACAGCACCTTATTGGGGCCAAGTTTCGGCCTGAGTTGCTCCTGTTTTTTTGGAGCAACTGGTTTAGAATGGAGTATCTTAGAAATTGCAATTCTCGGCATTTAGTTTGCTCCAGTTCTAGTCAGTTTGAACAGTTTCACTTTGGAACAGAATTTTTTTTCAAAAGGGGGCGTGTCCGGCTACTTACGCCTGTTTTGAAAGTTTAGGCAGTGAAAACGTACTCCAAACTAACTTAGAATGGAGTAAGTGAAGATTTTTGTACGCTCGAATAAACCTTGCCTACACTTTACAAATCAGGCATAGGTTACAAATTAGGTGTAGGGAACGAGGGTGGGGGAAGGGAAGTAATTAAATTCTACAATCATTCAGCAGTCATACTTATACAAATAAAGATCCAACCTGAATAAAAAATTTACAAACAAAGCAAAGATTAAATATTCCATGTTCCTACCTGTGTGAAGCAGCAGCAGCCTTCGAGCTGCTGTGCTTCAGGCAGGCCTTCCATGTTGGAGACAGGGGTGGCATCAGTGTCTCGATGGCAGCCCAACAGCGGCAGCAAGCAGCTTTCGAGCTGCGATGCTTCTGGCAGGCCTTCCTTCCATCAGTGGCTGGACGGCAGCCGAAGAAACAACAAGCAGCCTTCGAGCTGTGAGGGGGACTGAGGCCATTTGGCCCCGCGATATGGGTGGCGTCAGTGGCTCGACGGCAGCCGAAGATACAGCAAGCAGCGTTCGAGCTGTGAGGGGAACTGAGGCCATTTGGCCAGGGACAGGGAGAGGCAGCCACATAGACACTTTTAAACTTAAATTTGCAGAATGGGTGCTGCATTGTCAACACCACGTATTATGCAATGGTTCGTCATCAATTCACTGCATAGGAGAGAATTGATTAGAGCTCACCGCACCAGGAACATCATAGCCCGTAGGTTGATGAGCCGGAGACCTTACCCACGTCGACAATATCGAGCCAGGCGCTCGTACCTGGACATGAGCGAGGCTGATTGTGTCAAAAGACTGCGTTTTCGCAGAGAAGTTGTCGCTGAGATCTGTGATATGCTGAGAGCAGATTTGCAGCCCAGAAGCAGAACGCCAACTGCCCTGTCTGTTGCAGTGAAGGTAAGAGCTGCACTTTCTTTCTATGCCTCGGGATCGTTTCAGGCTACAACTGGAGATGTGTGTGCCATCTCTCAACGTGCAATACATGGCTGCATTTACCAGGTCACGGCTGCACTGTATGCACAAAGGAATGACTTCATCAATTTCCCAATGACCGCACAAGCGATCCATGAGAGGGCTGTGGGCTTCTTCAGGATTGCTGGCTTCCCAAAGGTACAGGGCTGCATTGATTGTACCCACATAGCCTTGCGAGCACCTGTGGAGGAATCTGAGCAGTACTGAAATAGGAAAGGTTTCCACTCTATCAATGTGCAGCTAGTGTGTGACGACAAGCAGCGCATCATGTCAGTCGATGCGAGATACCCTGGCAGCAACCACGATGCGTTCATCCTATGCGACAGCGTTCTATCTGACATGTTTGAGCAGCAGCCAGAAGGGCAGAGCTGGCTACTGGGAGACAAAGGGTACGGCCTGACCACCTGGCTCATGACGCCCCTACGTGTGACACGGACAGAAGCTGACCGTCAATACAACATAGCGCACATTGCAACGCGCAGCATCATTGAGAGGACCATTGGCACATTGAAACAGCGATTCCGATGCCTGGACCATTCTAAAGGACACTTGCTATACTCTCCTCAGATTATCGGTCACTTCACTGTTGTGTGCTGCATGCTTCATAACTTAGCCATCATGAGGCAGCAGGAGCTGGTAGTGGAATTAGAAGACCTACGTGAGGGTCCAGTGCATGATGATACTATTACGGAACAGCAGGATATGGATGATGACGACGATTAGGAAAGCATGCAAGTGCCTGATGCCGGAGCACGAGGTCGGAGGAGGGCCGTCCATCGTGCCCCCTTAACAATTGCTCGAACCTTGCGCCAGCAGCTCATCTGTGAACACTTCAACTACTGATGCCTGAGGGCTCTGCGACTACTGTTGCGTATGGACATGTTTATTCTTTGCAGTTGTTCCTACGTTGTATTGTGTTAATGGAACATGAAACAGTTTTAATGAAAAAATATTTTATTGAAAAGTTAACGTCACTGCAATAAAATATTTGTTGTATCAAACTATACTTTTTAATATGACTTTTGAAAATCACTTATAAACTTGTAAAGTTACAAAACAATCTCAATGTGAAAAATCTTACACTCTTAAGATCACTTAAACTTCAAGATCACTTTTTAGATGCAAAATTAAATAAGTTACAGAATGTGAGAGCATTTACACTATAAGATCACTTAAAAACCCTAAGATCACTTAGAAGTTGTAAAATTACAAAACTTTAAGAACAATTTCAATGTGAAAAACGCTACTACAGCTACATCAAAAACAAGAACAAAAGCAGCAAAGAAAGGCTGCAACCTGTCTCATCCTTCTTCATGGGGGTGTCATTTGATTGGTTGGGCTGTGCCCTTATTGCAGCAGCTACCTCACCCAGGCCCTCCCTGATGGCCTGTGCCGACATTTGCATGCCCTCCCTGACGACCTGTGCCGTCGATTGCACTCCCTCGGACATTCCCTCCCTAAGTTCCCGTGTCATTACTGCTATTTCTCCCGTCAGGACCGTCAACTCTTCACCCACTGCACTGACGCCACCGATGAGTGATCAGGTAAGCTCATTGGTCTCCATACCCAATGCCACAACCTGAGTCACATCTGTTGCACGCTGCATCTCAGGAGAGCGTGTCTCCAATCTCCTTCTCCTCTGCCTGGGAGGCGCGGGCATGGACGGTGAGACGCTCGGTGTTGCAAGCGGCACCACTACACGGAGGCGCGGGCTGGGACTGTGGGACGCTCTGTGTTCCAGACGGCAGAACTAGAGGGAGAGGCACTTGCTGGGATGGTGGGACGCTCGGTGTTCCAGACGACAGCACTAGAGTGCGAGCCATGGGCTGGGATGGTGGGTGAATGGGTGTAAACTGCTCCATGATATCAGCAGCAGCACTGGGACCCGCAACGTCGGAATCAAAACCGTAGAAGGTGGAACCAGAACCTATGCGAGTGGGAGGCGCAGGCTGGGACGGTAGTGCACTGACTGTAGAATACTGCATTATATCAGCAGCACCACTGGGACCCGCAACATCGGAATCAAAACCATGGAAGGTGGAACCAAAACCTATGCTGGGGTTGAAACTCTAATGCCCCTTGATGGGGGCTCATAAACATTAATTTGGAAGCTCTCCCCTGCAAACATTTCAGTCATCGCTGCCATCATCCAGCCTGGTTCGTCCGCATCTGGTTGTACTGGTTCTTGTTCTGTATCCTCAGGATCCTCAGGGTTGGCAGCAGCAGCAGCATCATCATCATCATCATCATGTTCTTCAAAATACATCAGAACAGTCAAATGTTTAACATCAAGGGAGGGGGCCGGATGGGTGGCATGAGTACTCTCTCACATAGCAGGCTAGGCAGCAGGTTGGCAGCAGGTTAATTTAAAGGGCCACGATGCATTTTCAGGACTTACCCTCTTTGCGTGCGGGCCCAGCTTGTGCTGTACTGATTGCTTTTCTCCATGTACGACTCATCATAGCAACTACCCTTTGTCAAGATTGTCAGTGGATGCAGATTAGGCGTGCCTCCTCCTGTCCGAGTTGCCTCCCTTTTGTTGTGGGCCAATTTCTTCTGCAAAGAGTGTGTCAGTCTGCAAGGTTGGACATACAGATAGCCAAGTTACAATTATGATTACATTAAAAATGGAAAATATTACTTACACTAACTACTTGACCAAGGTCGTGCCATATCTTTTTACACTGACTTCCAGATCTCCTGGTATGCACCACTGCGCCGTAATCTTCTGCAACTTGGTTCCAGCGTTTCTTCATTTCTTTTGGTGGCACTTTTATGCCACCTCTGTTGCTGGTATCTAGCTCCTGCCATCTCTGCTCAATTATGTTGACTAATATCTCCACTTCCTCATGCAAGAAATTCTTTGTTCTTGGTGGACGTTGATCCATTGCAAAGTTGAATTGGCATTCTTATTTCTCAAAACACACAGTCCTTAATTTGCTTGCACCAATGCAGTACCTGTTCTGCAAGTTTAGCAGTGAAAAGCTGCACTCACTGATTTCAACAGGTGATTTATTCAACAGTGCTGCTAAAAGCACTCCTTCACACACAAAAATATCACTAAAATTAAATCACAAGCCTTTCCAGGGGTCCACGAGACAAATCTTCACTTTTCCTCTAGTCCCATTAAAAATGGCCAAGTGCCAATGTTTATTTCCCACTGCGCGTGCGCGCACGCTCCAACGCGCATGTGCAGGGTTGCCGGCACGACGTTGCCTTATTTAAATTAGGCCCGCCCCCCCACTGCTTGTAGAATCGGCGCGGGTGTCTGGCTCCGCCCCCCGCTGTTCTGTGCTGCTGAAGACCTCCGAGGAGCCGGAGAATATCGGAGTTTTTTTTTGGCGCACTTTCGAGCGCGAAAAACGGGCGTCCAGGTCGGGGCTGCGCCGTTTTAGGCACAGCCCGAAACTTGGGCCCAAGATGTCTCATGCCTCAAGACATATCACATACAATCAATTTAGAAACAGAGTGATTCTTATCAAACAAATGTGGCAGCCATTTTTCTCACTTCTAGATGAATGACCAGTTGACCTGTTTTTGGCTGTGTTGGTTGAGAGAATAATATTGGCCAAGAAACCCGATCCAACTAACACTCTCTTCAAATTGGGCTGTGGGATATTCATCATCCATTTGAACTAATGGGGCCTCTGGTTAACGTCTCATGTGAATAGTGGTATCTTCAACAATGCAACACTGTCTCGAGTGGCAGACTGTTCATGGCCTCAGAATTTGGAGAGTGGCTTGAACCCCAAACCGCCTGACTCAGAAGCAAGAGTGCTACCAACTGAGCTAAACTGACACTTTTTTTAGTTTGAGGGCGTTCCTGAGCCAGGCGGATTGACAAAGCTGGGTTAAAAATGTGCGTTTGAAGCTGGATCGCCCTCAATCAATGACTGCACCTCGATTGCTGGTCACCTTCAACACACAATACACTCAGTAACTTCTCCAAGTTATTCCCCCCACCCCCCCCAATCCCTTCATTCACTGTTTAAAAACATTGACAGGGAAATAAATTAAAGGTGTTGATCATCATTTATTGTAACTGTAAAATGGGTCTTGGTGGTGTTACACCCTCCAAGTTCAACAATATAAAGTGTATTTGGATTTCCAGAAGACATTCGATAAGGTGCCACATAAAAGGTTACTGCACAAGATAAAAGTTCAAAAAGTTCACAGGGTTGGGGGTTATATATTAACATAGATAGAGGATTGGCTAACGAACAGAAAACAGAGTGTCAGGATAAATGGGTCATTTTCTGGTTGGCAAACAGTAACTAGTGGGGTGCCGCAGGGATCGGAGCTGGGTCCACAACTATTTACAATCTGTATTAATGACTTGCATGAAGGGACTGAGTGTAATGTAGCCAAGTTTGCTGATGATACAAAGATGGGTGGGAAAGCAAATTATGAGGAGGACACAAAAAATCTGCAAAGGGCTATAGACAGGCTAATGAGTGGGCAAAAATTTGGCAGATGGAGTATAATGTGGGAAAATGAGAGGTTATCAACTTTGGCAGAAAAAATAGAAAATCAAATTTTAATTTAAATGGACAAAAATGCAAAATGCTGCAGTCCAGGGGGAACTGGGGGTCCTTGTGCATGAAACACAAGAAGTTAGTATGCAGGTACAGCAAGTAATCAGTAAGGCAAATGGAATGTTGACCTTTATTGCAAGGGGGATAGAGTATAAAAGCAGAGAGAAGTCCTGCTACAACTGTACAGGGTATTGGTGAGGCCACACCTGGAGTACTGCATACAACTTTGGTCTTCATATTTACAGAAGGATATACTTGCATTGGAGGCTGTTCAGAGAAGGTTCACTAGGTTGATTCCAGAGATGAAGTGGTTGACTTATGAAGATAGGTTGACTAGGTTGGGCCTATACGCATTGGAGTTCAGAAGAATGAGAGGTGATCTTAGCGAAACATATAAGATAATGAGGGGGCTCGATAAGGTGGATGCAGATAGTATATTTCCACTCATGGGGGAAACTAAAACTAGGGTACATAGTCTCAGAATAAGGGGCCGCCCATTTAAAACTGAAATGAGGAGGAATTTATTCTCTAGAGGGTTGTAAATCTATGGAATTCTCTGCCCCAGAGAGCTGTGGAGACTGGGTCATTGAATATATTTAAGACGGAGATAGACAGATTTTTGAGCGATAAGGGAATAAAGGGTTATGGGGAGCGGGCAGTGAAGTGGAGCTGAGTCCATGATCAGATCAGCTATGATCTTATAAAATGGCGGAGCAGGCTCGAGGGGCCAGGTGGCCTACTCCTGCTCCTATTTCTTATGTTCTTATAATTATAGTCTGGAAGATCCTCATTCTGATCATTTAAGAAAGGCTTATATTTGTATAATTCATTTTAGCCTAATTCAATTAAAAAAATGGGCAGTGTAGAGGAGGATGAGGTGTCTGAGGCAGTGGATTGTCTTGATTATTGAAAATGGGGGAAATAGAGAATGGAATTTGAAACAGTGGTTTTCTCTCTTAGAAGAGAATTATCCATATGTTCCAGGATAATCCTGGAGTAATGGGAGCATTTGGATGTAAAGAGAGATGTGGGATATTGCTTTAGATGATCAAGCAGGGCCTGTCTTGATTCACGGCATTTTGAGAGCGCTGTCAGCTATTTTTAAACGTTTGTTAGTTTTCTGGGTTGGCATGTGCATTTTAGAGTGAACTTGAATGATGGAGTTGTTTGCTGTGAGTAAGTCCACCAGGCAGTTTAATAGGAAATCTGAAATAAAAAGCTGGTATCCGCAAAAGTGACCAGGAAGCTTGCCGGATTGTCATTAAAAACCCATCTGGTTCACGAATGTCCTTCGGTGAAGGAAACTTACCGTCCTTACCTGGTCTGGCCTACGTGTGACTCCAGTTCCACACCAATATGGTTGACTCTTAACTTCCCTGTGAAGTGTCCGCGAGAGCCACTCAGTCGCATGGGGATGGGCAGTAAATGTCAGCCTTGCTATCACCGCCTACATCCCAGGAACGAATAAAAGAAATCTTCAGCTCCAATCTCGCAACAGATGTGTTTGTGATCTGAATACATGTGATATTTTAACCATCTTTGCTCTTGTATTGGCTCCCATGAGCAGCTACAGTAGATCTATTGTGCATCTGTTGTGTATTTGTGGAGATTACATTTTTTGCTTCAGTACGATTGCAGTTTTTATGCATCCCCGTATGTTTCACTGTCCAGCTTATTTTGCTCCCGGCAGTCCGCTGGTGCAGATCTTGTTGCAGAAACCTGCTGCTCTGTGGCGAGGCTGGACGTGAATTTCCGCCTGCGGTTTCCCAAATGATGAAATGCCGTATTTTAAAAGCCAGGCTGTTGGGGGGGCGCAGGGGTGGGGGGGGGGGGGGCGGGGGGGGAGAGGGGTGAAATAAAAGCAAGATACTTCCTGCCAGGGAGTGAGAGGAATTAATAATCAACGCACGCCAGTCTTCTGCCAGTTGGCTCCCAAGTGCCATTGGCCTGCCAGTTTTGGAGAAGAATGTACGGCTCTGAGAGGGACCTAAAAGGGGGAAAGTGCTCCGAAACCATGCTTCAGCTCAAGATAATACTTATATTATTCTTCCATGTCATTTGTTCAAATACTTTGGTCCTCGTTTGTTGAATGTTTGCTTGCGATCGCTAAGAAGCTCAAAAGCACAGTGATCGTGTGTGGCAGCAGCAGTTCGACTATTTGCCCTATTAGCTCAAACACAAGTTTGTAAAAGTTTTGCCTGATCACAGACAATGCCTAAACTGTGATTCATTTAGTTAAAAGGCAGTAAAAAGCTTTGAGGCTTTTTATTTAAAATTTTGTGGGGATTTTTTTCGTGACTAATTTGTGAGCTGTGTTTGTGAGAAGTTAATAAACTTGCCATTATCTTGTCAGCATGTTTTAATAGCTTCTGCCAGCAAAGTGGATTAAATCAAAAGGAATTCTATATGGTGCAGTGTGGTAGCATGCTGTCCGCTCAGCTCGGGAACCAGGGGCCTGGAGTGCAGCCCAGACTGGTGGATTAAAGTTTCCTTTCTTTACTGGCTATAAATGTCCTTGGGGAAATTAGTTTAGGCAGTCTCAATCTAGTTCCTAATGGGCACCAGTTAACAGCACAAAATTGCTTCTAATTAGGCACTAATTGACATTAAATTGGCAATTCTACTTAGAAACTGTAAGGACGGCCGGTGTGGGAAATGGAAATGTCACATTGTTGCAGTTGGGCATGCTTTTCTGAAGCTTGGGTTTTGGCAATGTAGAGCACAGGTTTCAAAATTGCAGTCCCCATGTCAGCAGATTAACATCAGTCATCAGTTTCCATATTTGTTGACTAGTGCATTATTACTGTACCTGTACCTGTTAATACACTCCCCACCACTTAAAATGGGCAGTCGCTTATATCGGTCAAAAAGTGATCGCCATTATCCCAATTTGCATTAACGTCAATCTCAAAGTTGCCAGTTGTAGCGTAGTCAGCGCTCCATTTATTTCGGGCAGAAAGAGTTGTGCTTATACGCACTAATTTACGCCTCGTTAGGGTGCACTGAACGTTAAAATAAAATGACCATCCCCATCCTGTAGTCTTTTCTGCATAAGTAGCACAAGGCTAGGTCAGCCCGGACGGAACGTGCTGTTCCTTTATCGACGTTATGTGCTAACAAGCACTTAACAGCGGCTTTCGAGTCAAAGTGGAAAGCTCTGGCCGTTGATGTAACATCGCTCGAGACTTTAAACGTCCTTCAGTTCCAAAGTTTTACTTGTATATGTTTGCATTTTACCTACACATAAGTGAGAAGTAGTTCATGCTTTTAAATAATGGTATTGCTAATTTATTGTTTTTCCTCCCAATAATCCTATTAGATCTATACGAGGGAGCTCTGATCTCTCTCTGATCGACCTTACTCACTATACTGGGCCATTTTAGAGCATTTCTAGTAGGCAGTCGTAAAGTCCGGCCATCATGTTTAGCAGGCAAATCGTGTTCGCATGAACGCGCCTGCTATAAGCGGTGGGGACTGTCGTCCATTTTCTGTAATGAAATGTTTTCCTTTGAGTAGCTGTCACCATTTTACAGAAGTTAGGTTCCTGGGTTATGTCGGTACAGTGCCAGCTTAGCTCAGCGGTAGCACTCTCACCTCCTGAGTGTCACGTTCAAATCTCTCCCGACCCGTTCAATGCTTAATCCAGTACTGGCACCACTAAGGGATTGCATGAGTCATTAAGCTCCTGTTCAGCGGAACGTAGAAGATCCCAAGGCATATTTAAAGAGGAGCTGAGCGTGTCCTGGGCAACATTCATCCCTCAACCAAAATCAGGAGTGTGTCATTATCTGCAGCGGGCTTCCCACACCGAAACGTTTGAAAACCATTGACGCAGAGGAATTTAACTCTGTCTGCCCTGGGTTTTACCCTGGTAACAGTGTAAATATTGTGGGTGGAGGAAGTGCTCAATGGGCTAGAAATTGCCCTCCGCCCCAAACAGGGTGTTGAAACAGTTTGGGTGGAGATAAGGAACAATAAGGGGAAATAGTCACTGGTGGGCATAGTCTATAGGCCCCCAACAGTAGCAACTCTGTTGGTCGGAGCATAAACCAGGAAATAGTGGGGGCTTGTAAAAAGGGAACAGCAATAATCATGGATAATTTAAAACTCCATATTGATTCGACAAATCAAATTGGTCAGGGTAACCTTGAGGAGGAGTTCATAGAGTGCATAAGGGATGGGTTCCTTGAGCAGTATGTAACAGAACCAACCAGGGAGCAGGCTATCTTAGATCTAGTCCTGTGTAATGAGACAGGATTGATAAACAATCTCCTAGTAAAGGATCCCCTCGAATGAGTGATCATGGCATGAGTGAATTTCAAATTCAGATGGAGGGTGAGAAAGTTGGATCTCTAACCAGCATACTAAGCTTAAATCAAGGAGACTATGAAGGTATGAGGGTAGAGTTAGGTAAAGTGGACTGGGAAAATAGATTCAAGTGTAGGACGGTTGATGAACAGTGGTGTACATTTAAGGAGATATTTCACAACTTTCAAGAAAAATATATTCCAGTGAGGAGGAAAGGGTGTAAGAGAAAAGATAGCCATCCATGGCTAACTAATGAAATTAAGGACGGTATCCAATTAAAAACAAGGGCATACAAAGTGGCCAAAACTAGTGGGAGGACAAAAGACTGGGAAGCTTTTAAAAGCCAGCAAAGAACGACTAAAAAAATGATTAAGAAAGGGAAGATAGACTATGAAAGTAAACTAGCACAAAATATAAAAACAGATAGCAAGAGTTTCTATAGGTATATAAAAAGGAAAAGAATGGCCAAAGTAAATGTTGGTCCCTTGGAAGACAAGACCGGAGAATTAGTAATGGGGAACATGGAGATGGCAGAAACTCTGAACAAATATTTAGTATCAGTCTTTACGGTAGAGAACACTAACAATATTCCGACAGTGGATAGTCAAGGGGCTATAGGAGGGGAGAAACTTAACACAATCACTAAGGAGGAATTCGCTGCCTCAGATTGCTGTGGAAGCTGGGACATTGAATAAATTTAAGACAGAAATAGACAGTTTCTTAAACGATAAGGGGATAAGGGGTTATGGGGAGCGGGCGGGGAAGTGGAGCTGAGTCCATGATCAGATCAGCCATGATCTTATTGAATGGCGGAGCAGGCTCGAGGGGCTGTATGGCCGACTCCTGTTCCTATTTTTTATGTTCTTATGAGGTGGTACTCAGTAAGATAATGGGACTAAAGGCAGATAAATCCCTTGGATCTGATGGCTTTCATCCGAAGGTCTTAAGAGAAGTAGTGTCAGGGATTGTGGGTGCATTGGTTGTAATTTACCAAAATTCCCTGGATTCTGGGGAGGTCCCAGCAGATTGGAAAACTGCAAATGTAATGCCCCTATTTAAAAAAGGAGGCAGACAAAAAGCAGGAGACTATAGACCAGTTAGTCTAACATCTGTGGTTGGGAAAATGTTGGAGTCCATTATTAAAGAAGCAGTAGCAGGACATTTGGAAAAGAAAAATATGGTCAGGTAGAGTCAGCATGGATTTATGAAGAGGAAGTCATCATGTTTGACAAATTTGCCGGAGTTCTTTGAGGATGTAACGAACAGGGTGGATAAAGGGGAACCAGTGGATGTGGTGTATTTGGACTTCCAGAAGGCATTTGACAAGGTGCCACATAAAAGGTTACTGCACAAGATAAAAGTTCACGGGGTTGGGGGTAATATATTAGCATGGATAGAGGATTGGCGAACTAACAGAAAACAGAGAGTCGGGATAAATGGTTCATTCTCTGGTTGGCAAACAGTAACTAGTGGGGTGCCACAGGGATCAGTGCTGGGACCCCAACTATTTACAATCTATATTAACGACTTGGAAGAAGGGACTGAGTGTAACGTAGCTAAGTTTGCTGATGATACAAAGCTGGGAGGAAAAGCAATGTGTGAGGAGAACACAAAAAATCTGCAAAAAGACATAGGCTAAGTGAGTGGGTAAAAATTTGGCAGATGGAGTATAATGTTGGAAAGTGTGAGGTCATGCACTTTGGCAGAAAAAAATCAAGAGCAAGTTATTATTTAAATGGAGACAGATTGCAAAGTGCCGCAGTACACTGGGCACAGGGGTACTTGTGCATGAAACACAAAAGGATAGTGTGCAGGTACAGCAAGTGATCAGGAAGGCCAATGGTATCTTGGCCTTTGCTGCAAAGGGGATGTAGTATAAAAACAGGGAAGTCTTGCTACAGCTATATAAGGTATAGGCCATACCTGGAATACTGCATGCAGTTTTGGTTTCCATATTTACGAAAGGATATACTTGCTATGGAGGCAGTTCAGAGAAGGTTCACTAGGTTGATTCCGGAGATGAGGGGGTTGACTTATGAGGAAAGGTTGAGTAGGTTGGGCCTCTACTCATTGGAATTCAGAAGAATGAGAGGTGATCTTATCGAAAGGTATAAGATTATGAGGAGGCTTGACAAGGTGGATGCAGAGAGGATGTTTCCACTGATGGGGGAGACTAGAACTAGAGGGCATGATCTTAGAATAAGGGACTGCACATTTAAAACAGAGATGAGAAGAAATTTCTTCTCTCATAGGGTTGTGAATCTGTGGAATTTGCTGCCTCAGAGAGCTGTGGAAGCTGGGACATTGAATAAATTTAAGACAGAAATAGACAGTTTCTTAAACGATAAGGGAATAAGGGGTTTTGGGGAGCGGGCAGGGAGGTGGAGCTGAGTCCATGATCAGATCAGCCATGATCTTATTGAATGGCGGAGCAGGCTCGAGGGGCCTTATGGCCTACTCCTGTTCCTAATCTTATGTTCTTATAATTCAAATTAAATGAATAGTCTCCACCCGAATCCGTGGGGCGGAGAATAGAGGGAAATGACCTCTTTAACTTTTTTAAATTGTTGCGACTGTGTTTGGGGCGGCTGAGGATGTCAGTGCGTCGAGGCGGTATCATCAGTGCCGCGCTGAGCACGTCAGCGCAACGCGTAACAACGTCCCTCTCCTTCAGTTAAAGGGGAAGGCCGCTGGAAGCTCTGCAACCACTTGAGTGGCGCCCACTGGGTCACCAGGGAGGGCTTCGGCCGGGCCAGCGGCTGCCATTGTCGGGTCGCCTTTAAAGTTAGCCGACAATTAAAATAAATTGACGGCTGCAGCGGTGCGCCCTCCCCTTTAAGAGCTGACGCGACACCCAGCCACTGGCAGCCTTGCTAGGGAACCCATTTCTGCGGCCCCCGGCCCGGGGGTAATATCAGATGGGTTGGACCATCCGCCTGCCTCGAGTCGGAAAGGCCTTACCAACCCATTGCCGAAGATTTTGTAATGTGGGAAACACGGCAGCCAATTTGCACACAACAAGCTCCCACAAACAGAAATGTGATAATGTCCAGATAATCTGTGTTTGTGATGTTTGAGGAATAAATATTGGCCAGGACACCGGGGATAATCCCTATACTCCTCTTCGAAATAGTACTATGGGATCTTTTACATTCACCTGAGAGAGCAGACAGGGCCTCGGTTTCCGAAAGATGGCACCTCCAACAGTGCAGCACTCCCTCAGCACTGCACTGGAGTATCAGCCTAGATCTTGTGCTCGTCTCTGGAGTGGGACTTGAACCCACAACCTTCTGAGAGTGCTATCCACTGAGCCACGGCTTACAATAAATAATATGAAGGAAGTGGCCCTGCCAAGTGTTATTTTTGCCAAGTGTTATTTTTACCAAGTGTTCTTCCATTTTAAATAAACTTGTCCCAAGTTTTGGATGCTTTCCTGTACCGCAGACATGCCATACATCACTCCCCAGTTGAGGGTGTAGGCCTGCAGGAAATGACCTCCTGACAATGATGCTCTTAACCCAGGCAGTATGAGGTGGGGCTCAGCCTCCCTTTCCTACAACGGAAGCACCTGGCTATCTTTTTGCTGATGGTCTGACCATCAGGAGCTCGCTGTTTAGGGTATCGTAGATGTGGACCTGTGTTTTAGTATTGAATGGTACGCTGATGGATTGCTGTTTATGTGTGCAGTTTAGGACAGAAGACTAATCTGAGGTTCAGTAAAATCGGTGGTCACCTGTCTCAGACAGCTACTTTAAGCAGCATCTCATATGAAATTGATGAGCAGGAATAGTCCATCAAGCCTGCCCCACACTATGGTGGCTGGAGCACCATGACGAGACACTTGCTGTCTCACCCCGCAGCCTCCTGGGAGAGGTCAACAAACAGAAATAGGCCAGGGCCAATAAGGGGGAAATACTCCATCGTCCAATTACCAGCCGATCAAAACCATTACAGTTATAACCTAATATCAGCAAAGTTTTCTCCCATTTTAGTGGTGAGTTTGAACAACATTGTGTGTTGATCCACCTCCTTCGCATTGCTGGACTCAATTCTACCAAACGTTCACAAACATCAAAGAGAAATAGAGGAAATCCCAATTATATCCCTCTGTTGGAATTCTTTTGAAGGGCTTGGCTTTTAACTGGGAGTGGGCAGCTTTGCTCAGTCTGTTGCTCAAAGAGACGCCATACTGTGCTCTCCAGATCTGATGTTCCAGGGCACTGGGAGCAGTGGTTGCATTTTTTTGGTCAGAAATTCTAGCATGTTTATAGACCCTTTTCATTACAAGGACTAATATTCTGAATATATTTTAATTAAAATATGATGCTTGGAAAGAAATTGTTACGAAAAGATGAAAAAAAAGTCCTTTCTGCTCTTGTAGCACATTTTATTGTAGAAAGTGCATGAGCTGATAGAAGTTACTCTGCCACGCCTGCCATTTTGATTTGAGTAGTGCAAGTATAGTATCTCGGTGATTGAGTTTTCACCATTCCTCTCACCACTTCCTGCACTTTTACCAAGAGTCTTGCCCTTAGTGCAGTAAAAGGAAAGACTTGGATTTAGATAGCGCCTTTCACGACCACCAGACGTCTCAAAGTGCTTTACAGCCAATGAAGTACTTTTGGAGTGTAGTCACTGTTGTAATGTAGGAAACGCGGCAACCAATTTGAACGCAAGCAAGCTCCCACAAATAGCAATGTGATAATGACCAGGTAATCTGTTTTTGTTATGTTGATGGAGGGATAAATATTGGCCAAACACCAGGAATAACTCTCCTGCTCCTCTTCGAAGTAGTGCCATGGGATCTTTTACATCCACTTAAACCAAGTCACCGTCTGCTCTCTTAACGTCTCATCTGAAAGATGGCACCTCCGACAGTGCACTACTCCCTCAGCACTGCACTGGAGTGTCAGCCCAGATTTTTTTAAGCTCAAGTGAGACTTGAACCCACAACCTTCTGTCTCAGAGGCGAGAGTGCTACCCACTGAGTATTTTGGAGTCACAAAATGAAGCAGCTTGGGAATGTGAGCTTTTTGCCAGTACTCTCCTCTTCTCTTCTCCTGCAGGTATTGATCCTAGCTGGAATAAGGACTCCACAAGCTCTGGACACTCTTTGGTATCTCACCCATGTGGCTGTTTTCCATGTGAGCGCCATGCGTCAACAGCAAATATTTAAAAACATCAAAAAGGAATAGACAAAATCCCAGTGATGTTTCTGTTCATCTGAATAGTTTAGTTCTGAAAAGTGAGTTGGCTATGCAAACTGAACGGTAATGAAATGCGGTTTTATACAAAGAATAAGGATCCATCAACACATTTAATGACAAATCTATTAGCGTATAATCAAGAAACCTGGGTAATTGGCCAAAACTAGCTGCAGCATGAATAATTGTGAAGATTAATGAGAGTAATTAAGTGAGCAGCTAAGTAACTTAATGCAATGACAAAAGGACATTGTGCATGAGGTATAACAATATGTTTTGTTAAGTAACATCTGCACACCACTCGCCCGCTATCATGAGACAGGAAGGCAGTTATTAACCATTACTTATTTAACCAGGGGGAAAAAAATACTTTTTCCATTTCAAGACTATCTTTTTCAAAATAAGTGCAGTAAGAATCAACTATTATTTGCACGTGCTCACTTGTTCTAAAATCTTTTCCAACCAATATTTTTTTTTCACTGACAATTTCCCCGCTGGGGAAGTTGTGTTTAGGTGAGTAATAGTGCCTGGTGTTTAGGCTGATCCTGTTTGTAAAGCAGGGTGCAGGAGAAGATTGTCTGCTCGTGCTGGTGGAAGCCACTTTTCTTTGCCAAATCTCTTGTACTTCCTCTTGATAAGCCGCCCTCCACAGAAGGTTGAGAATCTGAACACCCCACACCACTCTTTGAGCAAGCTGTTCCTAGCCATCATGTGATGTGACGTGTAATCCAGAGACAATAAATGGGCCTATTTTTCATCCACGGTTTGCGACTGCAGGTTATTTTGACCCCGCCTCAGTTTATAGGAAATGTAGGAGCTGGATTTTCCGTTGGTCAGGAGAAAAATTATCAAATGACATCCAAATCTTAACAAGTCTTATTCAATGGGAACATCGGTCGTAAATAGGCTGTCATTGTTGTGACGGGGTCTGTGGTTCTCGTGTTGGACTGTTCAGCCACCTAAGGACTCATTTTAAGAGTGGAAGCAAGTCTTCCTCGATTCTGAGGGACTGCCTATGATGATGTTTTAATCTATTGCTTTAAACAAAGCCCATTGTATATTCATTCCTCCTGGTGTTAGTCTTCTCAAAAATGTAATTTCCTCTATCAGGTGTCGAGAATTAGTCGAATTGAAACAATGTGAGCAATACTGAGAAGTCTCCAATCAGGTTTCTGCCCTTGCCACAGTACCGAAACGGCTCTTACCAAAGTCGCAGATGACATCTTATGTGACTGACTGTGGTAAACTATCCCTCCTCGTCCTCATCGACCTGTCTGCAGCCTTTGACACAGTTGACCACACCATCCTCCTCCAACGCCTCTCCACTGTCGTCCAGCTAGTGCTATCGGGGCACCGTGAGCAATCATTTCCGCATACAAGATGTCTCCGCTCCTCAAATTCTGACCTCCTTGAACATCCCTCATTATAACTGCTCAAAACATCGGTGGCCATGCCTTCAGCTGCCTGGGCCCCAAGCTCTGGAACTCCCTCCCTAAACCTCTCCACCTCTCTACCTTTCTCTCCTCCTTTTAAGATGCTCGTGAAAACCTCCCTCTTTAAACAAGCTTTTGATCCTCTGTCTTAATTTCTTCCGTGGCTCGGTGTCAAATTTATCTGTTTGTCTGCAACACTGTTGTGAAGCACCTTGGGACGTTTTACTACATTAAAGGCGCTATATAAATAAAAGTTATGATTATTATACACTTACCATAGATTCTCTTGGTTGCGAGATTCTAAAGACCAGAGAGGAAGGAAGAGCGGATGTGTCAGGAGGGCCAGAGTTTGGGCTCGGATCTTGATTCTTCCAGGATTTCACCTTCTGCAAGAAACCTAGAAATTCCTTTCAGTGTAGGGGGAGCAGATGAGTCTTCAGCCCTTGCCCCTCATCGCAAGGGGGCATAGCTGGAGGCCCTCCATTCATTTCCAGTATGCCCAAACAGCTCAGAGCTGGTGTGAATTCCTTGCAGAGTTAATTTTTAGACCTGAGCTGCATTAACCCATACCTGGCAGAGAATAAAGACATAGGTTTTGGTTGATAAGAGACTCTGTATGCTTATGAATCTGTCACCTAGCCAGGAACACGAGAAAAGCATTGAAGAACAAGTCCAAACTGAACATGGTAAGTCTCTTGGTCAGAAGTTTCTTGATAGGATTGTGCGAGTAGCATTTTTTCAATGAGATGGGTGAGTTTATGGAGATCTGCATAACACTTGTTTATTAATGTTTTCAGTATTGAGGTGTTAGCCGTGGCTCAGTGGGTAGTTGTCTCACCTTTGAGTCAGAAGGTTAAGGGTTCAAGTCCCACTCCAGAGCTTGAGCACCAAAGGTTAGCTGAGGGAGTGCTGCACTGTCAGAGATGCCGTCCTTGGGTTTAGATGTTAACCCGAGACCCCGTCTGCTCTGGCAGGTGGACGTAAAAGATCCCATGGCACTGTTTTGAAGAGCAGTGGTGTTCTCCCTAGTGTCCTGCCCAATATTTAGCCCTCAACCAACATCACCAAAAAAAACCCAGATTGTCTGGTCATTATTAACATTGCTGTTTGTGGGAGCTTGCAGTGCGCAAAACTGGCAGCTGCGTTTCCTACATTACAGCAGTGACTGCACTTCAAAAGTACTTCATTGACTGTAAAACGCTTTGTGATATCTAGTGGTCGTGGAAGGCACTGTAAATGCAAGTCTTTATTTTAATATAAACACCAACTTCAGTATTTTTCGCTTGTGGAGTTTTAGTCCAAAAACCCGGAACCCCAAGTATAGCCCCCTACACGATACTCTAACGATATGCCTCAGACAAACACCTGCTACTACACCAGTTTAACATTACCATTTATGGCCCTTTTGAATGTGATTGGCAAAGTTTGAATGCCGACTTTCACAAAAAGGGTTGCGATTGCCCCGACTCAATAAAAGTGATTTTATTGGCGAACTCAAAGTTGCACAAAGAGAGCGTGTCAAGGAAAACTCTCAGAAGCCTCAAGAAAGGAATGAAAGGAAAGATGGGGAAGGAATTAATTTATAAAGAGAAACACTTGAGAACAGTGTTAAAGAGCCAGGACTTGGGGATAGGAACTCAATGATGTAAAGAGGTACATACAATGGGGCTCAGCACACTTGGCATATGAATTGTTTCGGAACAGAGATTCTGTGGCGAGTTATTGAAAATACAGAGATTGGGTGTTTAACAAACATCTGTGTTTTTGAGATTCGAAGCAGAAGGCTTTTTCAAGTCAATTCTGTAAACAGTGGCAAGGCTACAAAAAAAACTGTCTTTATTCTTGATGCGTAGTTTTCCCAGCTCTTTAGTTTCTGTGTTTAAGTTAGATCTATAGGCTTCAGTACTGATGCAGACGTCAGGACTGAGTGTTGGGTTACGTTGGGCAGCATTTCAGGCAGAATTGCATCCATTGCAGGTGTAGCTGTAATAATAATTATTATAGTTCTTATATTTGTTAAACATTAGCTTGGATGATGTGGAATCTGTATGGGTGGAGCTGCGGAACACCAAAGGGCAGAAAATGCTAGTGGGAGTTGTATACAGACCACCAAACAGTAGTAGTGAGGTTGGGGATGGCATCAAACAGGAAATTAGGGATGCGTGCGATAAAGGTACAGCAGTTATCATGGGTGACTTTAATCTACATATAGATTGGGCTAACCAAACTGGTAGCAATACGGTGGAGGAGGATTTCCTGGAGTGTATAAGGGATGGTTTTCTAGACCAATGTGTCAAGGAACCAACTAGAGAGCAGGCCATCCTAGACTGGGTCTTGTGTAATGAGCGAGGATTAATTGGCAAGCTTGTTGTGCGAGGCCCCTTGGCGAAGAGTGACCATAATATGGTAGAATTCTTCGTTAAGATGGAGAGTGACACAGTTGATTCAGAGACTAGGGTCCTAAACTTAAAGAAAGGTAACTTCGATGATATGAGACGCGAATTGGCTAGAATAGACTGGCGAATGATAATTAAAAGGTTGACGGTGGATAGGCAAAGGCAGACATTTAAAGATCACATGGATGAACTTCAACAATTTTACATCCCTGTCTGGCGTAAAAATAAAACTGGGAAGGTGGCTCAACCGTTGCTAACGAGGAAAATTAGGGATAGTGTTAAATCCAAGGAAGAGGCATATAAATTGGCCAGCAACAAACCTGAGGACTGAGAGAAATTTAGAATTCAACAGAGAAGGACAAAGGGTTTAATTAGGAGGGGAAAAATAGAGTACGAGAGTAAGCTTGCAGGGAACATAAAAACTGACTGCAAAAGTTTCTATAGGTACATGAAGAGAAAACGATTAGTGAAGACAAATGTCAGAATCAGGTGAATTTATAATGGGGAACAAAGAAATGGCAAACCAATTTAACAAATACTTTGTGGTTCTGTCTTCACTGAGGAAGACACAAACAACTGAGAAATACTAGGGGACCGAGGGTCCAGCGAGAAGGAGGAACTGAAGGAAATCCTTATTAGTCAGGAAATTGTGTTAGGGAAATTGATGGGATTGAAGGCTGATAAATCCCCAGGGCCTGATAGTCTGCATCCCACAGTACTTAAGGGAATGGCCCTAGAAATAGTGGATGCATTGGTGGTTATTTTCCAACATTCTATAGTCTCTGGATCAGTTCCTATGGATTGGAGGGTAGCTAATGTAACCCCACTTTTTAAAAAAGGAGGGAGAGAGAAAACAGGGAATTATAGACTGGTTAGCCTGACATCAGTAATGGGGAAAATGTTGGAATCAATTATTAAAGACGCAATAGCAGCGCATTTGGAAAGCAGTGACAGGATCAGTCCAAGTCAGCATGGATTTATGAAAGGGAAATCATGCTTGACAAATCTTAGAGAATTTTTTGAGAATGTAACTAGTAGAGTGGACATGGGAGAACCAGTGGATGTGGTGTATTTGGACTTTCAAAAGGCTTTTGACAAGGTCCCACACAAGAGATTAGTGTCCAAAATTAAAGCACATGGTATTGGGGGTAATGTATTGATATGGATAGAGAACTGGTTGGCAGACAGGAAGCAAAGAGTAGGAATAAATGGGATCTTTTCAGAATGGCAGGCAGTGAATAGTGGGATACCTCAAGGTTCAGTGCTGGGACCTCAGCTATTTACAATATACATTAATGATTTGGATGAAGGAATTGAATGTAATATTTCCAAGTTTGCAGATGACACTAAACTGAGTGGCAGTGTGAGCTGTGAGGAGGATGCTGAGAGGCTGCAGGGTAACTTGGACAGGTTGGGTGAGTGGGCAAATGCATGGCAGATGCAGTATAATGTAGATAAAATATGAGGTTATCCACTATGTGGCAAAAACAGAGAAACAGAATATTATCTGAATGGTGATAGATTAGGCAAAGGGGTGGTACAACGAGACCGGAGTGTCATGGTACATCAGTCATTGAAAATTGGCATGCAGGTACAGCAGGTGGTGAAGAAGGCAAATGGCATGTTGGCCTTCATAGTGAGAGGATTTGAGTATAGGAGCAGGGAGGTCTTACTGCAGTTGTACAGGGCCTTGGTGAGGCCACATCTTGAATATTGTGTACAGTTTTGGTCCCCTAATCTGAGGAAGGACATTCTTGCTACTGAGAGAGTACAGCGAAGGTTCACCAGATTGATTCCCGGGATGGCAGGACTGACATATGAGGAAAAACTGGATCGACTTGGCTTATATTAACTGGAATTTAGAAGAATGAGAGGGGATCTCATAGAAACATATAAAATTCTGACGGGATTGGACAGGTTAGATGCAGGAAGAATGTTCCCGTTGTTGGGGAAGTCCAGAAACCGGGGTCACAGTCTAAGGATAAGGGGTAAGCCATTTAGGACCGAGATGAGGAGAAACTTTTTCACTCAGAGAATTGTGAACCTGTGGCATTCTCTACCACAGAAAGTTGTCGAGGCCAGTTCGTTCGATATATTCAAAAGGGAGTTAGATGTGGCCCTTATGGCTAAAGGGATCAAGGGATATGGAGAGAAAGCAGGAATGGGGTACTGAAATTGCATGATCAGCCATGACCTTATTGAATGGTGGTTCAGGGTCGAAGGGCCGAATGGCCTACTCCTGCACCTATTTTCTATGTTTCTATATCATCGGCAGTCCCTCAGAATCGAGGAAGACTTGCTTCCACTACTAAAGTGAGTTCTTTGGTGGCTGAACAGTCCAACACGAGAGCCACAGACCCTATCAAAGGTATGACAGACATTCATCGGGGGAAGGTGGGGGATGGGACTGATTTGCCGCACGCTCCTTCCGCTGCCTGCACCTGACCTTTTCACGCTCGTAGCGTTGAGATTCGAAGAGCTCAACGGCCTCCCAGATGCACTTTCTCCACCTAGGGCAGTCTTTGTTATTTGTTAAATACAGCACAGCAAGAAGATAATACAAAGTACAATTGTTAGACCACCATGAAGACCAGCTGTGAATTATATTTTATAACTATCTGCAAAAATCAATTTTACCTCATACATACATTTGCATTTCTCAGTCTTTTGATAAGATGAATCTTTCCACGTGTGTCGACACCTGCCCGATCAAAAAGTAAAGACTCATTTAACAGAACAACATTTTGGGTAATGTTGACTGTATTAGTGGGAATTACAAAACTAGTCTGCGCATTGCACTTCGGTTCATAATTTCATAGGCAACTTGTTTCTTTACGCATCATTAAAGGAGCAAGTACGACCATCCATGGAGAGTAAGGACTAGTAATTGCAGATTAAAGAAATCTAACCCTAATTGGATTAATAAAATAAATACAATGTAAAATAGGTAGGAAAAAAAGCATGTAGGGAAAAAGATGAGGGAACCTCTGAGAAAGTACACCATAAAAATGTTTTTTGTTTAAAAAGCAGTCAGAGAGCAAAAAGGAATTAAAAATTAGCATAATTCTAGAAGCCAAATGCAACAGTGACAAATTCTTCTAGTATTACAACAGCAAGGTGGTATAGTGTTCTCGCTCAGGCCAACGTCCCCAGCATCGAAGCACTGACCACACTCGACCAGCTCCGTTGGGCGGGCCACATTGGTCGCATGCCAGACACAAGACTCCCAAAGCAAGCACTCTACTCGAAACTCCTGCACGGCAAGCGAACCCCAGGTGGACAGAGGAAATATTTCAAGGACACCCTCAAAGCCTCCTTGATAAAGTGCAACATCATCACCGACACCTGGGAGTCCCTGGCCAAAGTCCACCCTAAGTGGAGGAAGAGCATCTGGGAGGGTGCTGAGCAGCTCGAGTCTCGTCGCCGAGAGCATGCAGAAAACAAGCGCAGGCAGCGAAAGGAGCGTGCGGAAAACCAGACTCCTCACCCACCCTTTCCTCCAATGACTGTCCCACCTGCGACAGAGACTGTAATTCCCGTATTGGACTGTTCAGTCGCCTGAGAACTCACTTTTGGAGTGGAAGCAAGACTTCCTCAATTTCGAGGGACTGCCTATGATGATGATGAATAAAGGTGCCAATGAGATTGAACTAATACGATTACTTTCTGAAAGTCAATAGTAGCATTGTGGTTTGACGTCACTTGCATGGAACTCGTAGACAGGCTGAAAAAAGCTCAAAACCAACAAATTTCAACGGATGGATGGTAATACACACAGTGAAACGTGACAAAATCTACAGAATCCATATGTAATGTCATCATGAAGCAGTTAGTGAATACAAGAAAGTCCCACTGAATTAGAAACAAGCTAATGCTACAAAACAAACCCAGGTAACATCTTGCATATATGACCAGCAAAGTAATGGAATTGATTGTTGGAAATAAATTTGAGGATGACAGATGGAAATAATACCTTCTTATGCAGTCACCCGGCGTTGAGGATGACTTGCTTCCACACTAATGAGTTCTAAGGTGACTGAAGAGACCAATGCGGGATCAACAGACTCTTTCACAGGTGGGGCAGATGGTGGTTGAAGGGACGGCTGAGTGGGGTGCTTGGTTTGTCGTACGCTCCTTCCACTGTTTGTACTTGGCTTCCACTGTGCTCCCGACGGAGAAACTCAAAGTGTTCGGTGCCTTCTCGGATGCTTCTTCTCCCCTTTGGTGGTCTTGGGCCAGGGATTCCCAAGAGTTGGTGGGGATGTTAAATTGTTTCATGGAGGCTTTGAGGGCGTCCCTGAAGCATTTTCTCTACCCTCCTGGGACTCTCTTGCTGTGACGGAGCTCAGAGTAGAGTGCTTGTTTCGGGAGTCTTGTATCAGGCATGCTGACAATGTGGCCCGCCCACCGGAGCTGATAGAGCGTGGTCAATGTCTCGATGCTGGGGATGTTGGCCTGAGAGGGAACACTAATGTTGGTGCGTCTATCCTGCAATTACTGCAATCGGACTTGTCACCTTTCTTGAAGATGGTCACGATTATGGCATCTCTGAAATCCCCAGGCATGCTCTCCTCCTTCCAAATAAGAGACATGAGGTCATGGAGTCATGCCAAGAGCACTTCTCCGCCATGCTTTAGTACTTCGGCAGGGATTCCATCTGTTCCTGAGGCCTTGTTGTTCTTCAGCTGTCGGATGGCCTTTTCAACCTCATGCCGGAAAATAATGTAGTAAAGAGCAGTTAACGTGCTGTCTATGGGGCAGATTCTGCCTCTTCAGCCCCCTTGACATTTGTGTGAGGCAGTGTCATCACAAGTAGTCTTTGGAGAACCCTATATTGTAGTTTACCTAAACTGCCAGAAAACCTTCAATAACCTTCCACTTATAAGGCTGCCGCACAAGCTTAAGGAGTTATATTGTAGGTAAAACTTGGGGGTGGATAAAGAAGTGGCTGAAAGAGAGATGATTTGAGTGGGGCGCCCCAGCGATCGGTCCTGGGGCAACTTCTGTTTCTAATCTACATAAATAACCCGCACTCAGAAATGCAATGCGAGCTGGTCAGAGTCGGAGGTCATACTAAATTGGTCATTAATCACTTTTATTTGTTACCCCTGCTCAAGGGATTCTCAACATGGCAGCCACCTGAGAGTCCAATCCCGTGACCTAACGAGACCTTAATAACTTCCGATGCCTGTAAAAGTTAAACAAATGATTTTATTTATTACCAATCTTTTTACATTCATTGCATAATGAGGACCCACAGCAGGGAATAATAGTGTATCTCTTTTATTCCGCTCATGAGAAAGACCTTGACAACCTACTTGTGACTCTCTTGATATCCCAGGAATAAATGATGTGATGTGGTTCACACCACATGGCACAGCTACTCACTGACCAACTCATGAGCTTATTATGAAGTTTTAATAATGTGAGATTTTATAATTTTTAAGTACTTATGTTTCCTCTCAGGCATTGGCTGCTACTTATACAGTGAATAAGACATTGACTGTGACCCAGGGTTAAAGCAGTCGCTTATTAACAACAGTTGCACGTCTACCTGTGTATCTGTTGCTGATAAATAGTGCACAGGCTCCACGGGCCACGATCAAGCCTGGGTACAAATGGCCAGGAATCCTTGCTGGTTCTCTGACTGTCCCAGCTGCTTTGTGTTTTGGAGTCAGAGTTACTCATTATAAGGTTAATATGTCTGGATCACCAGTTAGAATTAATTAGTTGCTATTTGCCTGTGGTTTCCCCAGCGTTGGTTCATGCTGTTCCAAAAATGCCTGTATATTGCTCATCGGGGGACGGTAAAAGCCACACGCAAAGACTCATTTCTATTTGTTTGGATAAAAGTATAGATCAACAGTTTCCAACTCGAGACTTATTAAATCACTTGCGTGCAGCAGTAACATTTTTCTCTGCTGTACTGCACTCTGATATTTAGTCAGTTCCAGGCCAACAGATTTTCCCTTGCTACAGATTTGTTTCTTTGTTTGCCCACTCTTTAAGGGGGCAATTCACGCTTGGATAGAGTTCTATAAGCAGTGGTGGCCCTCCAGTATGTTGCTGAAATGGCCATTCTTCCTTCGTGGAGCTGAACAATGAGTGTCAGCCAGACGTTAAAGATGTAGGGGGCATTGCTGCCCAGCCCCATCCTATCCACAAGCATTGCACCTTCCGACAGAGCACGCTGGACAGTGATCAGGAACACTGGCCACTTTCTCTTTGCAGCTTGCAGTTTTATTGAAAATTATAAGATGCCAATTTAAGTAATTTCTTGTTGTGTAGATATGGGCGGCACCAGATTTATTTCCCACCCCTAGCTTCCCCAACAAGGTGGTGGTGTCTCAGAAGCACAATCACTGAAAAACGCTGAAGGATTGCTCTTGAGAGGTAGAGAGGTTTAGAGAAGGAATTCCGGTGCCTGGGGCCCGGGCAATTGAAAGCACGGCCACCAATGATGGAGCGATGAAAACCGAGGACGAGCGAGAAGCCAGAAATGGGCAATCTCACTCAGGGTGGTGGCAGGGGAGGCCACAGTTGGCCTCAGCATCCTGGACTAAGGAAGAGAAAGTTGGCCAGGATCCCTGCTCTCCACCTGTCCGGCCCCGGTGCCCCTGCTGGAAATGTGCGCATGTGAACATTGGACATGGCTGCAGTGCTCCCCAAGATTGAATTATCTGCCAGCACTCGCCCCAAATGGTCTTTGTACGTAGATAAAATGACCACTCGGGTATGGTACTGGAGGGTGACGGATGGCTGTGGGACCGTACCCCAGCAAGGAGGCAAAGCCTTCAGGAGAGGAGAGGAGAAAATGTGGTGTGAAATTTTAAAAACCATATGTATGCTGTTGAAGTGCAGGGGAATAGCTGACGTGATTATTGTTTCTCCCTCTCCCCCTCATTGGCTCATGGATGCTATGTCCAAATGTCGTGCTCCCACCACTGCAGAAATCTGTTCATCTTTTTCCTGTTAAAATGGTTTGAGGGAGGAACGTAGGCCAGGACATCGTAGCATGTTGAGAACGTTAACATCCACTCTGTTTTAAAAGCCCGTGTGAAGAACAGCATCTCCACCAGTGCAGCAATCATTTAGTACTGCAGCGGGGTGTCGCCGTGGGTTATACACTCACCTATAGCAAAAAAGAGATCAAACCCACACCCTTCTGGCACACAGGCCAAGAGAGTGTGACCAAACCGAGCCGAGTTTACCAAAAAGAATGGCTGTGCATAAAACCGCAGTCACTTTTCGTGTTCGTTTCAGGTCCTGAAAATCCTGGTGCGAGCTGCGGACGAAGGGATCGCCGATCGCAAAGGGGACTCCGCCACAGTATTGACGGGGAAACTGCGGGAGCTCTTTGGTCGAGTGACTTCTAAAGTAACCAGCGATGCCGAGGTTTGGAAGTTGTATGCCAAGCTTTGCGGAGACGGCCAGACGGCGAACACAGAAGACAATGAAAAGGTCGGTGCTGTGAACATTACGCAACAACAACTTGTATTTATATAGCGCCTTTAACGTATTGATACGTCCCGAGGCGCTTCACAGGAGCATTATGAGATAAGAATTTGACACCGAGCCGCATAAGTAGTAATTAGCGCAGGTGCTTGGTCAAAGAGTTATGTTTTAAGGAGCGCCTTGAAGGAGTATAGAGAGGCCGGAGAGGTTTAGGCAGGGAATTCCAGAGCTTGGGGCCTCGGCAACAGAAGGCACCTTCAGGGCCTAAGCATCCTGCTTCCATTGTATTTTTCTATTTTTCAGCTCGCGTTGCCCAAGTTCCCCTCCGCACCTCTAGAAGAAAGGGGATCAGGCAAACAGCGACCTGCCGGGTCTCTGCCAGTACCATGCTTGAACCAGCTACAGCAACGTGCTAAAGAGTTAGTGTCGGGTGACCCCTCCCCCCCCCCCCCCCACACACGCATGTTCCCTGACTGAGATTGAGAGCTTACGGTCTGAAGAATCTAATTGCAACCTTTACCAATGTGCTGCGCCGTTGGGGCGTCTCACCTGCTTGTGATTTAGCCTGCTCTAAATCACCCACAGCTTTACAGTTTTCCAAAGTCCTCTGTGTTTAATTAGTGACGAGAGTGTGTATGTATACAGATACTCAGCATTCCTTGGAGCTAGTCCTTCAACCTACAACTCTTTAAATGCATACGCCACATATTTTATTTTTAAACCTTTAAAAAACCAATTTATTACAAGGGGAATAAACCCAAAAGCTAAGCTGTAAGTGCGATTTTACAGTGTTTGTGTCTCAGTGCATTATTGCAGGAACATAGGGCCTAAGTTCTCCAGGAGTTGCTCCTTTTTTTTTGGAGCAGCTTGACTTTTCTGGACTATCTTTTTAGTTGCAATTCTGGCCATTTAATTTGCGCCAGTGTAAATGAGTTAGTTAGGTTTTTTTTTAGTTCCATTTTTTTTTCAAAAGGGGGCGTTCCCAGCCACTTACCCCTGTTTTAGGCGTTTGGCCAGCAAATCTTTGCTCCAAACTAACTTAGGCCAGCGTATGTTGCCACTTCTGTCCGCACAGAAAAACCTTACCTAGAGTTTAGGAATCGGCGGGCAAGTAACTACATTTAAAGCACCACCAAACACCAAACAAAGCACAAAAAGTAATAAGCAATTAATTAACAAATAAAATAGACGGAACCCTGCCCCTAAAGCACTAAGACCAAAGTAATAAGCAATCAATAAATAACAAATAAAAAATAGAAGGAACCCTGCACTTAAAGCACCAAAATCAATCAGTAAATAACAAATAAAAAATAGAAGTCCTACCTTAGGGAACGCAGCGGGCTGCCGATGAGGGAGCCCATTCAGCCAGGGCTAGGGACAGCGTGCCTCGGCCCCTCCCACACGGCCTGCCAGGAGCTACTGCATATGCGTGCACACTCTAGCTCGCATGTGCAGAGGTCCCGGCACTGTTTTCAGCGCCGGGACCTGGCTCCGCCCCCAATCCATTGGGTAAAGTATGCATTGAGTAAGTTTTTCCACCAGCCTTTTGGTTGAAAGTATTTTCCTCTTAACCCTCCTTCCTTTAGTCCATCTCCACTTCCATTTGTTGTTCACTGACCCTGATCCCTCTGAGAATAGACGGCCCACTCCATGGCTGTAACTAAAGCTGTTTCTGTGCCACCCGTTGGGTAATGTATTCCTCACATATTCGGGACTTCCTAAGCAGCATGCCAGATATTGGTAACCTGCTTTGGGGAATTGTGGCTAAAGAGCTAGAAACATAGACATAGAAACATAGAAAATAGGTGCAGGAGTAGGCCATTCGGCCCTTCTAGCCTGCACCGCCATTCAATGAGTTCATGGCTGAACATGCAACTTCAGTACCCCATTCCTGCTTTCTCACCATATCCCTTGTACGCTTCCACAGCAGGAGCCATGGATCGCATGCTGAAATGTGCTGCCCTATTTCTAGCCAATTACTCTATCCAGGACCTGATAACTTCCATCTGAAGCTCTGGACATCTTTGAATCCATAAAACGGTCTGAAGGAGGAGAAAGAATTTTGACACAGATACTCTGTTTTTTGTGATGTTATTTGAGGGATAAATGTTAGCAACATCCCCACCGACACCTGGGAGTCCCTGGCCAGAGACCGCCCTAAGTGGAGGAAGAGCACCCGGGAGGGTGCTGAGCACCTCGAGTCTCGTCGCCGAGAGCATGCAGAAAGCAAACACAGGCAGCAGAAGGAGCTTGCGGCAAACCAGACTCCCCACCCACCCTTTCCTTCAACGACTGTCTGGCCCACTTGCGGCAGAGACTGTAATTCCCGTATTGGATTGTCATCATCATCATCGTCATAGGCAGTCCCTCAGAATCGACTTGCTTCCACTCCCAAAGTGAGTTATTTGATGGTGAACAGTCCGATATGAGAGCCACAGACCCTGTTACAGGTGGGACAGACATTCGTCGAGGGAAGGGGTCGGTAGGGCTGGATGGCCGCTGCTCTCCTTCCGTTGCCTGCGCCTGGCCTCTCCATGCTCTTTGCGCCGAGACTCGAAGAGCTCAACGCCCTCCCGGATGGACTTTCTCCACCTCGGGCGGTCTGCGGCCAGGGTCCCCCAGTTGTCAGTGGTGATGTTGCACTTTACCAGCGAGGCTTTGAGGGTATCCTTATAACGTTTTCGCTGTCCTCCTTTGGCTCGTTTACCATGAAGGAGCTCCGCATAAAGCATTTGCTTAGGGAGTCTCGTATCTGGCATGCGTACTATGTGGCCTGCGCAGCGAAGCTGATCGAGTGTGGTCAGTGCTTCAACACTGGGGATGTTAACCTGGTCGAGGACACTGATGTTGGTGTGCCTGTCATCCCAGGGGATTTGCAGGATCTTGCCAAGACATCATTGGTGATATATCTCCAGCGACTTGTTAATTGAGGGATAAATGTTAGCAACATCCCCACCGACACCTGGGAGTCCCTGGCCAGAGACTGCCCCAAGTGGAGGAAAAGCGTCTGGGAGGGCGCTCAGCACCTTGAGTCTCGTCGCCGAGAGCATGCAGGCAGCAGAAGGAGCGTGCGGCAAACCAGACTCCCCACCCACCCTTTCCTTCAATGAGCATCTGTCCCACTTGTGGCAGAGACTGTAATTCCCGTATTGGACTGTACAGTCATCTAAGAAGTTACTTTTAGAATGGAAGCAAGTCTTCCTCGATTTCGAGGGACTGCCTATGATGATGATAATGATGATGAAATGTTAGCTTGTTTACTGGGAGAACATCCCCGCTCTTCTTCAAAAGGTGCCACGGGATTTTTTTTTACGCCCACCTGACAATGCAGCACTCCCTCAGTACGGAACTGAAGTGTCAGCCTAGCTTGTGCGCTCAAGTCCTGGAGTGACTGTGACCCTCTGACTCTGAGGTTGGAGTGATACCACCGAGATGGGCGGGGACCGAGGGGGTCTCCTTATCAACACCCAGGTGATCAAATTCATTTCTGGACATTTTAAGAAACTTCCTAGATTTACAGTGCCGGATAATATCATTTCTGCTGTAGGTTCAAGCGAAGTACGGTTGATGGCTCTCGCTCAAATATCTCATCCAGAACACATTAAATTTATAAATTGTGGATGTTCATACCACAGGATCAGAAAGCTCCTGCCACGGAACTCTGCCGTTTTTTGCCGCAGACTCCCATAGGCCTTGGCCCAGACGCTCTGATATTTGCAATGCCTGGAAAATTCATCGTACTCAATCATTTCACTGCACGATCCAGAACAATTTTGGAAGACTTTGACTCACACTTCCATGCTTCTCATAAGCACTAAACGTCTATTCAATTGATTGACAGAAAAACAAGTCTTTCAGTGAATCAGAATGCATGCTTGGGATTTAAAGTGCTAATATTTTTGAGTTTTAAATCCTGGAATTGCAGGTGCTTTTTGGGGGTGTGGGGGGGTGGGGGGGTGGGGTGGGGGCGTCAGTGCACACATTAGCCTCTACACTGCTTACTTGGGCAAAGCCGTATGGTTCTTTTCGTGCAGTGTATCTTGGGACACTTGATCCGTGTGCGAGCAGACATTCCCTGTCCGTACCTAATACCGCCCAGCTCTCCAGCTCGGGGTTGAAGTGAGGTTTGCTGTCTGTGCATACAGGGCACCCCGTGCTGCATCGCCCGACAAAGACAACCTAAAAGCAGCAGAGTCAGCGCAAAAGAAACACTTTAGAAATTTGAGGGGGAAACTGCATACTTTTTTTCCCAAGGAATACCGTTGCTTTTTTAAAAAAGGGTAATTTTTCACTATGCTTCGGCTGTAAAATTCACCAAAATAAGTTAAGCAGGTTCAAAAAGAGTAATAGATTAAAGGGGTAACATCTGATCATCATAAAGAGATTATCATAAAGCTTGAGAACAAAAGCATTGAGAAGGCGGCTCACTACCACCTGCTGAAGGGCACTTGGGGATGGGCAATAAATGCCGGCCTTGCCAGCGACGCCCACATCCCAGGAACGAATAAAAGAAAAATTATCTGACCCCAAAGACTGAGTTTTATTCCCTATCATTTGCAGGTATCCATTCCTGCACGCCTATTTTAATATATTAATTAACCTTTTCCGGCCACAAATAGCCATTATGTGCAAGGTCCCTGTTTATTGATGACTCCATAAGTAAAATTCTGTTCTTATTACATTCAGTGATACTGGCACAAGGATCAACAATTGTCACTTCACCACTGCCAGTGTATTGTAAAGTCAGCAGCCGGGAAGTGCTGTACCCCTTACAAATCAGAACATGCTGATGATTTCAGTATTATATACTAGCTACTCTTTCAAAAGCAATACCAAACATCACTAATCATCAATTGTGAGATAGGGGGCATGTTTGTTTAGCCTTCTCTTTGCTTACAAGTGCGCAAGGGTTAAAGAAATATTTCATAATGACTTCCGTGTATTCTGGATTAATATGTAACCTTTTCATTTTACTGCTGTGTTTATTTTTCATACAAATTAGATTTTTAAAATACACTTGCCTGTGGCTGGGTTAAAGCATGGAGCTAGCATTTTTGCACCATTTCCCTATTGAAGTGTCAGCCGTGGCTCAGTGGTGAGCACTCTTGTCTCGGAGTCAGAAGGTTGTGGGTTCAAGTCCCACTCCAGGGACTTGAACACAAAAATCTAGGCTGACATTCCAGTGCAGTGCTGAGGGAGTGCTGCGCTGTCATTCGATGAGATGTTAAACCGAGGCTGTATCTGTCCTCACTATTTCAAAGAAGAGCAGGGGAGTTATCCCCGGTGTCCTGGCCAATCGTGTTCCCTCAATCAACATCACTAAAACAGATTATCTGGTCATTAACACATTGCTCTTTGTGAGAGCTTCCTGTGCGCAACTTAGCTGCCGTGTTTCCTACATTACTACACTTCAAAAGTACTTCATTGGCTGTCAAGCACTTGAGGACGTAAAAGATGCTATAGAAATGCAAATTTTTCTTTTCTTCAAATTAGTGGTCACTGAGGCGTTGTTAGAAAACCTAAAGTTACTCGTATGCTATAATTCCATTATGTGCCGGGCCTGATTTTACATTATTCTAACCTTGAATGGCAAGTGAACTCAATACCCTGACTGTGCAAAGGTATTGTGGGTCACCATTGATGGGACCACTCCACCACCCTCCTGGCTAAAGGAGAATACGATGGGGGTGATGAGAAGGGAGCAGGAGAGATGTAATGGGGAAAATACATAAGACTGCCTCCTGAACATGTGTAATGCCTTGCCTTTTGTCTGCAGGCACTGCAATACCTAGGTAAAGCCCATCGGTGTGAAACCCAATCGAGTGGCTGGGAGAAAGACGTGGCATCCTTCAAAGAAGTAGCAAAAGGAGCGATAGAATTTGCACACGGTAAGCTGCCAACAGCTGTAACTAGTATCTCTAATCCTTGATTTTACACCTACCTCCGTGTGTTGTCACTCGTGATCAGTGCTAATATTCCGAAGGGCAAGTTCATGTTTGACCAACCTCCTTGACTTTTTTGAAAAAGTAACATCCCAAGTGGAATTTGTAAAGTCCT
Source organism: Pristiophorus japonicus (assembly GCF_044704955.1). Taxonomy (NCBI): domain Eukaryota; kingdom Metazoa; phylum Chordata; class Chondrichthyes; family Pristiophoridae; genus Pristiophorus; species Pristiophorus japonicus. The sequence goes on along the minus strand of NC_091985.1, from coordinate 34,436,381 downwards.
ATGATATTGTGTGCATAGACTTCCAAAAAGCATTTGATAAATTCCCTCATGAGAGATACGAGGCTATTAGTCAAACCTGAAACGCTAATGGTTCGGGGTAATCCCTGGAAATGGATAAGAAACTGGTTGATTGAAAGGTAAAAAAAACAATATGTACTTGTTCAAGGAGTTAGGGTCCCTAAGGCTTGGTGTTGGGACCACTACTGTTTCTCATTTCCATAAATGACCTGGACTCGGAAACTCAATCCAAAGTGATCAGATTTGCTGATGACACCAAACTAGGAGAGGCAGTGAAATTGAAGGAATCAGTTAAAAAAATTACAGCAAGCTGGACAGAATAAGTATTCGTACCATAGGTAGCATCACAGCCAAGCGATGTTCACACATGCACACTTACTAGTAGAAGTTACTGGATAGCAATAAGAAGCTTATTTTTCCCCCCTACACACTCTTACAAACAATGTCTGTGACAGCTGAAGGCACGGCCGCAAACGGTGGAGCGATTAAAATCGGGGATGCACAAGAGGCCAGAATTGGAGGAGTGCAGAGATCCCAGAGACTTGTGTGGCTAGAGGAAGTTACAGAGATAAGGAGGAGGGATTTGAAAATAAGGATGAGAATTTTAAAATCAAGGCCTTGCTCAACTGGTAGCCAATGTAGGTTAGTGAGCCATGGGTAAGCGGTACTTGGTGCAAGTTAGGAGCTTTGGATGAACTTTAGGTTATGGAGGGTGGGCGATGGGAGGCCGGCCAGGAGTGCGTTGGAGTAGTCAAATTTAGAGGTACGGATGAGGGTATCTGCAGCAGATGAACTCTTACAGAGGTGGAGGTAGGCAGTCTTAGGCAAATACATAAAACCAAATTAGATAAATATATAGAACCAAAAAAATCTCAGTAAACTTGTCTTATTCTTGGAATAAACTCCAAAAGAAATGAAATAAAATCTTGGTACATTTTTTTTATTTTGATGAAGAAATATTGCCGCCGTCAGAGAGTTAACCACAAACGTTGAAAGTGTCATCTGGATTTAATTTTCAAGTTTTTTAATAACTAATTACATAGTTATCTCAACTTTAGAGTACTGCTTTATTGCCAGTTATTAAAATGAGAAATATGTGTTTAATGTTGGCAGTGATGTACATTGTAGATTCCAAGAACCAACCGAGTCCATATTGAAAAATATCATATTCTGACATTTCTGCCTCCTCCTTTCAGCTTTCGGGAAGGTGCTGTTCCCTGGTCCACTCCTCCTTCAACCCTACCACCCACTCTCCGTCCCCTGGCACCTTCCCATACAAATGCAATAGATACAACACCTGCCCTTTCACCACCGTCCAGCGCCCCAAACACTCCTTCTGAGTAAGACAGCGATTCACTTGTATTTCTTCCAACTTAGTATACTGTATTCGCTGCTCTCAATGCGGTGGTCTCTATCTTGGGGAAATTAAACGCAGGTTGGGTGATTTCTTTGCTGAACACCTCCGTTTTATCAGCAAGTGCAAATCTCTGCTCCTGGTCACTTTCTTCTTTAACTCTGACCTCTCTGTACTTGGCCTCCTACAGTTCCAGCGAAGCGCAACGCAAGCTCAAGAAACAGTGCCTCATCTTTCTACTCGGTATTTAGCAACCCTCAGACCTTAACCACAACTCGCATTTTGTCTCTCGACAGTCAGTGCTTGTAATGTAGGATGGATGTACCAGCACTTCCAGGGATGGGGAAAGGCTGTGAATTAGTGCTTGAGATGGCGATCCCCTATTGGTACACAGTGTGGGCTGCACCCCTAGGCCCCAAGTTTCCACATGATTTGCTCCTGATTTTTAGGAGCAACTGGTGTAGAACGGAGTATCTTTGAAATCGGAATTCTCGTCATTTAGTTTGCTCCAGTTCTAGTCAGTTAGAACAGTTTCACTTTGGAACAGAATTTTTTTTCAAAAGAGGGCGTGTCCAGCCACTTATGCCTGATTTCAAAGTTTCGTGAGTGAAAACTTACTCCAAACTAACTTAGAATGGAGTAAGTGAAGATTTTTGTATGCTCGAAAAAAACCTTGTCGACACTTTAGAAAATCAGGCGTAGGTTATAAATCAGGCGTAGGGAATGGGGGGGGGGGTTTAAAGGGAAGTTTACAAACATTAAACACTTTAGTTTTACAAATAAAGAGCCATCATCAATAAATGATAAATACATCAATAAATCAACCAATAAATCAATCAAAAAAAATTAATAAGAAATAATTTTTTTTTTAAATCAATAAATAAAACATTTTCTACTTACCGACTGCAGCACCGGGAGCCCTCCAACAGCGTGCTGGGATGCCCCCCCCCCCCCCCCCCCCCCCCCCAGTGTGTCTCTGTCAGTGTCTCTATCTCTCTGTCTGTCTGTGTCTCTCATTCTCTGTCTGTCAGTGTCTGTGTTTCTGACAGCGAGGGAGGGGGAGGAGGGAGAGAGGGGGGAGCAGAGGGAGGGAAGGGGGAGGGATGGGGAGGGATGGGGAGAAGGGGAAGGAGGGAGGAGGGGGAGGGGGCGAGAAGGGGGATAAAGGGGAGATGGGGGAGAAAGGAGATGGGGGGGAAGGAGATTGGGGGGACAAGGAGATGGGGGGGGAAGGAGATTGGGGGGGGGGGGAAAGGAGAAGGGGGAGGGAGGCTGAACGGGCCGGGCCTGAGACTTCGGGCAGGGCCCGTTCCCAGCACCAAATTTACAGGTAGGTGGCGTTGGGTCGGGTCGGGGGGAGCGCGGGTCGGGGGGATGGTGGGAGGGAGGTCGATTCGGTTCAGGTAGGGGGGAGGGAGGTCAGGTCGGGGGGAGGGAGGTCAGGCCGAATCCAGTCCAGGGGGGGGGAGCGGGAGTCGGGTCCGGGCGGGAGCGGGAGTCGGGTCGGTGTCGGGTCCGGGGGGGGGGGGGGGGCGGGAGGAAGTGGGAGTCGGGTCGGTGTCGGGTCCGGTCCGGAGGCGGGGGGGGCAGGAGTCGGGTTGGGGGGGGGGGGTGGGGGGGACCGGGAGTCAGGTCGGTGTCGGGTCTGGTCCGGAAGTGGGAAGCGGGGGTCGGGAGGAAGCAGGAGCTGGCCGTGGGAGGAGCCTTATTCACGCAGCCCCAGTGAGGCCATTCGGCCAGGGCTAGGGGCTGCGTGCTCCGGGCCCCTCCCACACAGTTTCGCGCCTGGAGCTACTGCACTTGCGTGCCCACTGTAGCGCGCATGTGCAGCGGTCCCGGCACTGTTTTCAGCGCAGGGACCTGGCTCCGCCCCCCTACAGATCGTGCTGCTCTGCGCCGAGGGCCAGAGGACCTGCAGGCAGCCGGAGAATCTGGAGTTTTTTTTTAGGTGCACTTTGTGGCGCGAAAAACGGGCGTCTAGGTTGGGACTGCGCCGTTCTCGGCGCGGCTCGAAACTTGGGCCCCTAGTTTCTACCTGCCTTTTTTTTCCACCAGACTCCCAGGCCACTTTGCCTGTTTTTCCACGTTTCCCTCTCTGCTATCCTGCTTTAACCATTCACATTCTTTGGCTCTTATGTGTGTGCGTTTGTATGTGTGTGTGTGTATATATTATATATAATATATATATTATATATACACACTTTTATTTCTCCTCATGCCTCCTTTTAACTTGCACTATTTCCACTTCTGTCTTTTAATCATCTCTTTTCCACTTAATCACTTTCACCAATCATTCTTTTTCTCATCTTGTGCTAAATTCTCCCTGCCCCCTCTCCACTTGCTCTGTTCCTCCATATGAGCTGTTCTTCTGTAACATCCTCCGGTTCTAACCAGGGAAACGTTGACCTTGTTTCCTTTCTCTGCAGATGCTGCCTGAGCTGCTGAGTGTTTCCAGCACTTTCTGTTTATATTTCAGATTTCCAGCCTCTGGGGTATTTTGCTTTTTGAAAAATCTTATCTACGTGGGTGAGGAAGACGTGTCATTTGCTAAGTTTGTTTTTCTTCGTTGTTCCACAATGTCCCAACGTAAAGATCATTTCTAAAAAAGAAAAATATTCAGAAATAAATGACCGATTGTTTTTGCTTTATTTCTCCAATATCTAATGACAGTGCTCTCACTGCTCTGTGATCTTAATGCAATAATTGAAGTTGTGCCTCAATGTCTTTTATGTGTGTGTGTTTTTTTTGTGCAGTGTCAATCAAGTGCAGCAAAGACAAAACCAACCCTCAGGAGGCTCTACAGATGCTGTCCTCTGCTCGACTCAGCCTGCGTGGCCTGTCCAGCAAAGCACAGGTACAACACCTCACAGCCCTTTTCAGCTTTTTCTTAAATTGCTCAATTTTCTTTGCAGCTGACAGAAATGCAGGCGAAATTTCATCCTAGATGGAAGCCATTGCAAAACATAAATCGTAAGAAATTGTAACCCAAGAATGCGTTGAGTTCAGATACCATCTGTATTTGTCATTATTTTCATATGAATGCTCCGGGAAAGAGAGATGTCAATGCTTCTTGTATACTTTTCTGTAAGTACATACTATTCATATGTCACATTATAAATTTTGCATCTAGTATGCATTTCCTGGATCAGGATTTTGTCATGCCAGCGTGTAAATGGTATTGCCATAACACTTCAATGGCATTGATTCAGTCTTCCTCATTCCACCTTGCAGCAAGCTGGCGCTGTGGTGCCAATCTTTATTTATATACTTGCCTGTCATTGGCTGTAGTGGGTCGTGTGATTTGGTGCTCTGAGCCTCTGCTCCCAGGCTCACTGGGCCTCGTTGCAGCTCTCCGAGTCTCCCGGTGAGATTTCTCAGCTCCCCCCCACCTTGGGTTTTCTTTTTTCTTTGTTCTGTCATTCAGAAAATAACATCCCTTCAAAAACTGATCCCAGGTAAGACACAAACCCCAGTGGCTTTAGGTGCTGAGATTTGGAAACCTCTACCTAAGGCACTAGCTACTCCCTGGTTCAGTTATTTCAACTATACCTGTGAACAGTATTGTCTTATCCAAACAAAACGCAAGAAACTTCATATTACCCACAATGAGTGATATCCCAATAGTTACAGGCAAGTACCACAAATGCCGGCCATAGTAAAGGCCATGGAGCCATAGCAGATGAGAAGCTGTTTTAACATCTCGGTCTTAATAACTTGCATCTTGTTGATTTGAATTGAATTTGTGACTCATGGTCAAGAAATAAATGTCTTCTCTTGATGCTCAGCATTAGGTTGTAATAGTAGCCTTCAGTAAACTATGGTATCTTGGTCTGATGGAGAGGTCGACCTCTATTGATATACCCGGTGGCCTGACTCCATCAGAGTTCACAGTCATCAAAAGGTAATGAGAAATGGATCTTTAATCACAACCCTCACCCAAGGGCCCTTCAGGAAGATATGCTTTCCTTTTGGTTGAAAAAAAATCTTTGTCAATGACGTAGCAAATGGAAAGCAGCGTTTGTTCTCTCTGCTGATGACACCACCGAGACTGGTTAATATTCTACCTGCAGGCAGACTTGCCATTGAGTAACACAATGCATCATTTTCAACCCAGCGAGAACCAAGTCAGGAACTCTGCCAATTTCACAGAAACATCATTTTTTATGCCTCTTGCAAGTCAAGTTGATGATTGCATCTTCAGATCTCCTTCTATTGACATTCTTGGCTTCACCATCTCCCCAGCCTCACATCTCCTCCAACGCTGAAGCTGTCGCCGAGAAGATAGGTTTCCATTCTGGTGCCAAATATTTCTTTTCCCAACACTCTCTACAAAGCCGAAGTCTTTCCAAGATTAGAATATTGCTGCCATAACTGGTGAGGCTGTGCTAACACCATCCTCTCTCGGTCTGTCACAACTTTTATTGCCTTTCTCTATTTTATTGATGCCACTACCTTCTACTCTATCTCATTCTTTCCCATTACCGCAAAGCTCTGAAACGGTTTCATCTCATCATTTTCAGGCTTTTCAAAACCAAGCTCAGCACCACTTTAATCCCTAGTTCTTGATTTACTTTGCCTTTTGTTTTACTTTTTCAACATTGATGCCCTGCCCTTGACCAATATTCCGTCTTTTTTTGTGCGCGATCCTTTTAACTGGCTGCACGGCCCAGTCAAATTTTTGTGCATGCGCGGTTTCTTCCATGTGAAAGCCGGTGAGCGGCCTGCGCGGAACCTCCAGACTGTTGCGCGACCACATGGCTTAGCAGGAATGTTGGCCTCGACCTCTACCATAGTTTCAGAATAGACAAAACCCGATATTGCCTATCTCCCACTGCTCTTTAAGGGTTGCAAACTGTTTTCAGTTACAAAAACTTAGCAAATTGTTCTGGTGATCATGAAGGATTTACACTGAGGAAAACAAATAGCAGAAGAATGGGGATTCTCAAGTAAGCTCAGCCCCAGTTGTCACCTTTGGTCACTGCACAGTTTTGCAAAGCCTGAAGTGTGCCTTGTGATGGAATATGGTAGCCCTGTTTGACCGGCTGCAGAGAACACCCGTCTCTTGCTCCTGCTCTCCGACCTCCCAAAGCCATTGAGGCAACAGACAGTGAGGATATTGTATTCATACCAGGGTTCACTCTCCAGAATATCGCAGTAGCGTGGCAGAGCTGTCAGTCCTTTGTGAGGCTACGATGAGTAACATCATATGAATTACAAGCATTTAAGCCAGACTGCCACTTTTATGCCAAGAATACAAGAGCTGCTGCCACTGTACTAAAAAGTCAGCACTGAATATCAATGGTAATGTTTTGCACACCACTTCCTGGTCCTGATCATCACGATGTCGGAATACAAAACTAACCATCAGTTCCTGAATCCAGATTGTTGGGACTTGACTGATGCCACAGTTCAGTTTCTCGAAGCTCGGGACAGCCTCTAATTTATATTCATGAGATATCTGTTCTTGTTACACTTGCCTTTTACTGTACCTCGCAATTATGACACTTTAAACCATGTCGGTGACTTCTATATCAGTAAAGAGCTATGGCACCAGTAGGATTTTTCATTGTATTAACAGGCTGTCCAGGTTGAACAGCATGGGCCATTTCTGTGATACCTGATTGGAATTTCAGCTGTTGATAAGACACTTGCACGTCCTATTAGATCCAGCACTGGTGCGAGTTGCACAAAATAATCACTTGGAAAAACCGGCGCTGTCCTTTCAGAATTCAGTGAAGGAAATTTGTCTTCAGCTTTTCATTGCTTGTCCAGCTTAAATTCCTATAATTGTATATTGATCGTTCAGATTTCCAGTTTAAAGGCACAGATTACTGGCCCCATTTCTGAAATATTAATTGTGTAGAAAATCTCTGGCAGTGCCTAAATAAAGGAAATGGTTTTTGAAAGATTGTGCGACCATTTGGGAAAGTAGTGAAGGAAGTCTCTGTTGAGTTCATTAGAGTGCTCGTCAGCCTACACCCAATCCAGCTTCGAGGAACACTCACCAACACACTTACAAACTAGCTTCTGAAACTTTGCTCCTTTATTCTCAATCGTGCTTGAAATCAAGAGCCATGAAGTCGCTATGGGTGGGGTGCTTAACATAAATCAAGCAAATTAAGATATTTTCAGGCACTGGCTAAGTGCCATTCTGCGGCCACTAATCCAAGCTTTCCTCGGGACTGGTACAGGTACTACATCTTGTGATGTCGTGTTACAATTTTTAAACAACTTTAAAGTATGGTTGTGATCCAGAAGCAAAATCACAAGTTAGAACAGATGTTGTACAATGCAATAATGCTGCTACGTTGCAATGTTGAGGTGGGGGCCACATTGAATATTTTCCTTATAGAGACCCCAAAGGTGCAGCATAGTCCCGCTGCAGGGGCTGATATTCTGTTCCTGACCCTGGGTGTATTGGGTTGCCGGGGTACGGCACGTGTAGGAACATCTGGTGGGGGAGGATTGCATGCCTGCAAGGGAACCCATCTTGATTTTCCCTCCATTCATTTAAATGGATGCAAAACATTGCACGGGATCCCATTCCGACAGGTGGCTGCACCTCCCCGCCCGATCTTTCTCTGCACTGCACGCAATCACCACAGTGCGCCCAGGAACATGTGCCTATTTCTCCATTGTAGTAATCTGAGCTGCACTAACCCTCAAAGCCTCCTTGATAAAGTGCAACATGCCCACCGACACCTGGGAGTCCCTGGCCAAAGACTGCCCTAAATGGAGGGAGAGCATCCGGGAGGGCACTGAGCACCTCGAGTCTCGTCGCCGAGAGCATGCAGAAACCAAGCGCAGGCAGCGGAAGGAGCGTGCGGCAAACCTGTCCCACCCTCCCTTTCCTTCAACCACTGTCTGTCCCACCTGTGACAGAGACTGTAATTCTATTGGACTGTTCAGTCACCTGAGAGTGGAAGCAAGTCTTCCTCGATTTCGAGGGACTGCCTATGATGATGATGACTAACTCCAATGGCTGTATGTGTATTTCCTCAATTGAAAAGCATTTGTTTTTTTAACAATAGAGATGTCAAAGCAGCTTATTCAATGAGAAAAGAAATAGAACCCCTTTTAGTGAAATTTGCAGTCCACAGGTCTGGGTGGCAGCACTGCATTTGTGCACATAGTCTCTCAAACCTGCTATCCCAGTGCAAGCAATCGATGTAACGGGATGCTTTTCAGTGCACAGTTTTGTCCTCCATGCATGAGACATAACAGCCGCCACTTGGTGTCGTGATGCTTGGCATGGCTCAGAGTAAGTGCATCCAATCTATAGCATCGAGCCTCAGTATTCTAATGCTTTCTCCAATAAAATTACTCTTCATAATCTAGAGCACAAAGTCCCAAAATCAGTCTTGTTGCTCATCTCTGAATGATTTCCACTGCATCAAACATTGCTAAGAGAGAAAATACGAATAGCATTTTACAGGTGACTTCTTATTATCCATCTGAACAGTGTCAAAGACATAAATAGTCAGCAAGCAATATGTCACAAACCCAGTGGATTTCCTTGAGGAGGTGAACACATTTGTGACAGAAAGTTATATATAATGGATGCGTCTATTTGTACTGCCAAAATGACCACCTTGTCTCTGATTGGCTCTCCAATTTCACTGCACCTATTGCTGATTGGTCCCCTTTGGAGGATAAGCCACACCCTGAATTTTCTGTGGAAAATGTAATTGGAACCGCCCAGCCAAAGTTCTGACTGACTTCGGAAGTTGTAACTCGATACATTTTGACTTCAGAAGCCACAGAGGATAGATCTTCCCAAAAGTCACCAAGTGCCAGCCGAAGTCCCTTACCACAGTGTAAGTGCTGCCTTCCCCAGCCGAAATCCCTTACCCAAGCGCACTTTACCCCCACCCCCAGGCTTTTTCTCTTCCCCCTCTTTCCCCCCCTCCCCCCCCCAACCACCAAAGCTCTCTCTCCCTCTCCCTCTCTCCCCTCAGGCTCTCTCTCTCTCTATCCCCCCCAAGGCTCTCTCTCTCTCTCTCTCTCTCCCCCACCCCAGCCGCCCGCTGCCGTCGTCCTCCCCCCGCTGCTCATTGGGAGGCTCAGGGCCCGGTCAGAAGCTCTCGGGGCCTGGTTGGAGGCTCGGGGCTCGGCCGGAGGTTCGGGGGCTTGGGGCTCAGCGGGAGGCTCAGTCGGTCAGTTGGGCAAGCAGCAGGCCCGCGGAAGAGCAGCAGGCCCGGTCGAACAACCCATGGAGCCACAGTGTGGTCGGACTGATGTAGGGTCCCCACTTCCGGTTCCGATTTCGAGTGGGAGGCATCGGGGGCGGAGTCTCAAGAGGATGCATGCGCAGAAGGAGAGAAAGAGTGCGGTACAAATAGTCAGTCCCATGTATAATATACTTGGAGGGCATTTGAAGAAGTTTCACGTACCACTTTTAAGAAGGCTCAGGCTCATGGGATTAGCATTCAAATACGCTAAAACTGCATTCACAGTAGGAAACAAAAGGTGAAGGTTAAAGAAAAATGGTCTGAAATTGCCTCCCTTCAAAAGGCCCATTAGTGCCTCCGGGTGGCTAAAGGGTTTTCGCCCGGGGGCAGGTGGCGGAAGTGACCCGCCTGTAATAGCCCCCGGGATGGCGGCGGCAGAAACGGGTTTGTGCCGCGTCCCGTAATTTTAGCGCCGGTGCACACGGCAATGACGTCATCGCCGTGTGTGCCGACTCCTTTGCGCACCGCAGGGGAACAGCAGTGGAACAGCCAGCCCAGCACCTCCTGTTAGGTGCCGGCTGCAGGCCTGGCCAATACACTTCCTGGTGGTGCAGTAGATGCCACTAAAGTGACTGCAGAGCTCGCAATGGCCCTCCTCTTTAAAAGGAGAGGAGGGACATTGTGACGCTGACGTGCTGAGCGTCATGCCCTGTTACCGCCCCCAACAATTTTTTTCCGGCCGCTACATTTACGGATAATCCAATCTGCGCGCCCCAATACCGGGCGTGGGGCAATTTCGGCCCCAAAGCCTCTCTTCAGAGCGTCAACTGCAGGGAGTTCAACAGGGAGCTATTTAGACCCACTGCACTTCACAAATCATCTCATCAGTGAAATGGAGGAGAGGACATCCACCATTGGTATAAAATTGGATGCTGACACCTTTCCATTAGTACACACTCGGTCCGTGCAGCAGAGCTGGTCTCCAGTTCGTCTTGGGTAATCCTTGCCACTGGACCAAGACCTAGCTCTGTCAAGCCTGTGTGGTGACCCAGCTCTGCTGCACGGACCGAGTGTGTACTAATGGGAAGGTGTCAGCATCCAATTTTATACTAATGGTGGACGTCCTCTCCTCCATTTCACTGATGAGATGATGTGTGAAGAGCAGTGGGTCTAAATAGCTCCCTGCAGAACTCCACTGTTGACACTGGTGTGCAACAGCCACCACACGTTGAAAAAATCCACGCCCAGGCATCTTCCACCCTCCAAGATGTAGTTCGGGATCTGGAATATTGGGTCTTTCATTGAAACACCAGTGAACTCATCCCTTTTTGGCATGGAAGCAAGTCATCCTCGCTTCGAGGGACTCTATGATGATGAGTACTATTCAAAGGGATTTGGATAAATGATGTGAATGAACTGAAGAATACAGATAGATTTTAGTGTGGAACAAATAAAAACTAATACACAGAATCAGGAAATATTCCATATTTTCCAGTCCATACATAACTGTTATCAACAAAGGCATCACAAGGATGTCTGATTGTAACAAAGACAAACAAGATAATCTATTAACTTTATATCGCCTCACTGATGAGGCTACATTTGGAATATTGTGTATCATTTTGGGTATCCTACCTCTAGTGACAGAGATCGAGAACAAGGGGACATCGATATAAGAGATTTAGGATAGAGAACAGGAGAAACTTTTACACAATGCATTGTGAGGCTGTGGAATGCACTGGCAGAATTAGTGATTGAAGCAGAGACCATGTCTAAATTTATAAGAATAGGTTAGCTAGGTGGTTGAGTGGCAAGGTAATAAAGTGATATGTGAACAGGCTGGGCACATGGGATTAGAACTACTACTCACATAGGGGATAAATATCAATACAGACCGTTCCCATGTTGTTATTATTCTTTGTGTCCTAGTCAACAGTTATCTCACCAAAACAGATTATCTACTTTTTTAACTCATTTCTGTTTTTGGGACTCTTGTTGTTGTAACCTTTCAACAATGACCACACTTGTTGCTTGTGAAGCACTTGAGGGCGTCCTGAAGATGTGAAAGGTGCTATTTAAATGCTCTGGCTCAACCATACACCTTAATCCCAGCCTCAGGAGAGAAATCCCTAGTATGCCAGTATGATGCTACCAATTTCATTTTCAACATGGATCACCTTTGTGCTCAATGTGAGCAAAGATTGTGCCGGGGACCTACTTCTACTCGGAACTGAAATGAGACCTTCCAAGTTATTTATCTTAGGACCGTTTGCATTTGATGGAGTAAAAGCCTTTGCCCAGTCCATCAGTCTGAGTTGGAACTGAGTTCCGATCTCGGGCAGAAAAGCAGTGCGCTAACCCACTGCACCACCCAGTCCCCTGGACTCTTTTAATGTTGGGCATTCTACATCAGAATTGATAGAATGTGTGAAAGCACAAATATCGTTTGCAGTCTTGGAATAAGTAAAAGCAAATGCCCAATATGTTGGTATAGTCGTGTGCTCTGCTATTGAGTGGTTGGGCATTGGCTGCTTCCTGCGATTTTCCCACACCATGAGGTCTTAATCTTGGCTCATCTGCTGAAGAGCCCAGTCTCTTCTTCAGGAGGATGGGAAATTAGGAGATCTGTCAGCTTCTTGCAGATATCTGGTTGCAGTATGTTTTAGAAGCTTTTAGAGCAGTCCACCTTGACATTTGACACAATCTTGGAGGGACGGTTAATGTTTTTAAAAACAAAATTTTTCTAAATTAAACCGCTCCCATAGTCATCAAAGTGTTAAGGTTACCCATAAATTCCTCTGTTATTTGGAAACAAAATGTCTTCATTGAATTTTTTCCCATTTGGTCACAAAGGAAGCTATTGTGGTTAATATTGACACATTTATTTGTCTTGTATATTACAGGAGTATTTTACAAGCTAGTTCAGAAAGCACATCTGTTTTACAAATGGGGAGTAATGCCAAGACAGCCATCCTCCATGTGTAAACCTATTCTAACCAAACATGCATCTTTTTTTCCTGTCCCGAAGAAAATGTTTAACTTTAGTAACAATTGTTCCCCATCTTGCTTTCTCTTGAAAAGCTAAAACAACCTTCATCTATTTCAAATGTTTTTTTTTCAATTTTCTCTCTTTTTGCCCTTCCCCTGAATACACTGACTCTTGCCGGGGTAGAGTTCCATAGACGATTCTTGCCGGGGTAGAGTTCCATAGACGATTCTTGCCGGGATAGAGTTCCATAGACGATTCTTGCCGGGATCGAGTTCCATAGACGATTCTTGTCGGGGTAGAGTTCCATAGACGATTCTTGCCGGGATCGAGTTCCATAGACGATTCTTGCTGGGATCGAGTTCCATAGGCGATTCTTGCCGGGATCGAGTTCCATAGACGATTCTTGCCGGGATCGAGTTCCATAAGTGATTCTTGCCAGGGTAGAGTTCCATAGACGATTCTTGCCGGGGTAGAGTTCCATAGGTGATTCTTGCCGGGGTAGAGTTCCATAGGTGATTCTTGCGGGGTAGAGTTCCATAGGTGATTCTTGCGGGGTAGAGTTCCATAGGTGATTCTTGCCGGGGTAGAGTTCCATAGGTGATTCTTGCGGGGTAGAGTTCCATAGGTGATTCTTGCCGGGGTAGAGTTCCATAGGTGATTCTTGCGGGGTAGAGTTCCATAGGTGATTTTTGCGGGGTAGAGTTCCATAGGTGATTCTTGCCGGGGTAGAGTTCCATAGACGATTCTTGCCGGGGTAGAGTTCCATAGGTGATTCTTGCCGGGGTAGAGTTCCATAGGTGATTCTTGCGGGGTAGAGTTCCATAGGTGATTCTTGCGGGGTAGAGTTCCATAGGTGATTCTTGCCGGGGTAGAGTTCCATAGGTGATTCTTGCGGGGTAGAGTTCCATAGGTGATTCTTGCCGGGGTAGAGTTCCATAGGTGATTCTTGCCGGGGTAGAGTTCCATAGGTGATTCTTGCGGGGTAGAGTTCCATAGGTGATTCTTGCGGGGTAGAGTTCCATAGGTGATTCTTGCGGGGTAGAGTTCCATAGGTGATTCTTGCCGGGGTAGAGTTCCATAGGTGATTCTTGCGGGGTAGAGTTCCATAGGTGATTCTTGTCGGGGTAGAGTTCCATAGACGATTCTTGTCGGGGTAGAGTTCCATAGGTGATTCTTGCGGGGTAGAGTTCCATAGGTGATTCTTGCCGGGGTAGAGTTCCATAGACGATTCTTGCCGGGATAGAGTTCCCTAGGTGATTCTTGCCGGGGTAGAGTTCCATAGGTGATTCTTGCCGGGGTAGAGTTCCATAGGTGATTCTTGCCGGGGTAGAGTTCCATAGGCACCGCCAGCCCTCGAGTGACCATTCCACAGAGGTGCTTCTAGACTGTGAGCTCAGAGAGGCTGAGGCATTAGCTGACTCGGATCAAACATGGGGCATTCTTGGTCTGCGCGGCTTAAAGAAAGAAAGACTTGGATTTATATAGCGCCTTTCATGACCACTGGACGTCCCAAAGTGCTTTACAACCAATGAAGTACTTTTGGACTGTAGTCACTGTTGTAATGTGGGAAAGCTTCTATAGATATGTGAAGAGGAATAGATTAATGAAAACAAACGTAGGTCCCTTGCAGCCAGATTCAGGTGAATTTATAATGGGGAACAAAGAAATGGCGGACCAGTTAAACAAATACTTTGGTTCTGTTTTTACGAAGGAAGACACGAATAACCTTCCGGAAATACTAGGGGACCGAGGGTCGAGTGAGAAGGAGGAACTGAAGGATATCCTTATAAAGTGGGAAATTGTGTTAAAGAAATTGATGGGATTGAAGGCCGATAAATCCCCAGGGCCTGATAGTCTACATCCCAGAGCATTTAAAGAAGTGGCCATAGAAATAGTGGATGCATTGGTGATCATTTTCCAACAGTCTATCGACTCTGGATCAGTTCCTATGGACTGGAGGGTAGCTAATGTAACACCACTGTTTAAAAAAGGAGGGAGAGAGAAAACGAGTAATTATAGACAGGTTAGCCTGACATGGCGAAAATGTTGGAATCAATTATTAAAGATGAAATAGCAGCGCATTTGGAAAGCAGTGACAGGATCGGTCCAAGTCAGCATGGATTTATGAAAGGGAAATCATGATTGACAAATCTAGAATTTTTTGAGGATGTAACTGGTAGAGTGGACAAGGGAGAACCAGTGGATGTGGTGTATTTGGACTTTCAAAAGGCTTTTGACAAGGTCCCACACAAGAGATTGGTGTGCAAAATTAAAGCACATGGTATTGGGGGTAATGTACTGATGTGGATAGAGAACTGGTTGGCAGACAGGAAGCAGAGAATCGGGATAAACGGGCCCTTTTCAGAATGGCAGGCGGTGACTAGTGGAGTACCGCAGGGCTCAGTGCTGGGACCCCAGCTCTTTACAATATACGTTAATGATTTAGATGAAGGAATTGAGTGTAATATCTCCAAGTTTGCAGATGACACTAAACTGGGTGGCGGTGTGAGCTGTGAGGAGGACGCTAAGAGGCTGCAGGGTAATTTGGACAGGTTAGGTGAGTGGGCAAATGCATGGCAGACGCAGTATAATGTGGATGAATGAGTGGTTATCCACTTTGGGGGCAAAAACATGAAGGCAGAATATTATCTGAATGGTGGCGGATTAGGAAAAGGAGGTGCAACGAGACCTGGGTGTCATGGTACATCAGTCATTGAAAGTTGGCATGCAGGTACAGCAGGCGGTGAAGAAGGCAAATGGTATGTTGGCCTTCATAGCTAGGGGATTTGAGTATAGGAGCAGGGAGGTTTTACTGCAATTGTACAGGGCGTTGGTGAGGCCTCACCTGGAATATTGTGTTCAGTTTTGGTCTCCTAATCTGAGGAAGGACGTTCTTGCTATTGAGGGAGTGCAGCGAAGGTTCACCAGACTGATTCCCGGGATGGCGGGACTGACATATGAGGAGAGACTGGATCAACTGGGCCTTTATACACTGGAGTTTAGAAGGATGAGAGAGGATGTCATACAAACTTACAAGATTCTGATGGGACAGGTTAGATGCGGGAAGAATGTTCCCGGTGATGGGGAAGTGCAGAACCAGGGGACATAGTCTTAGGATAAGGGGTAGGCCATTTAGGACTGAGATGAGGAGAAACTTCTTCACTCAGAGAGTTGTTAACCTGTGGAATTCTCTACCGCAGAGAGTTGTTGATGCCAGTTCATTGGATATATTCAAGAGGGAGTTAGATATGGCCGTTACGGCTAAAGGGATCAAGGGATATGGAGAGACAGCAGGAAAGGGGTACTGAGGGACTGATCAGCCATGATCTTATTGAATGGTGGTGCAGGCTCAAAGGGCCGAATGGCCTACTCCTGCATCTATTTTCTATGTTTCTATAAGACAGTGTGTGCTGCATTTACCTACCAAGCCTTTGGCCAATTGCCAGTTCCTCTTCCATGATGGATTTCATTTAGTTCATCTGTATTTAAAGTTGGAGGAGATCCACAAAGCACCAGATCAGGCATTTATTGTTCAGGAGGGGCCCCAATCAAGGAGCTATTTTAGGATTAAATTTGATATTCTGATGATGGTGGTGCCAATAGCAGGTACTCATGGATAATAGTTGTGCAGCATTCAGTCGCCCTGTGTGTGCTGCTTACTACAAGTTTGAAACGTGGGGTCTTCTGACCGTGCCCTCCCATTATTCTCTTTCTCCTTTGTGGTATTGTCAGTCAAGACTAAGCCAATCAGTTTGAGGCTTTATTGTGTAACCTGACCTTCATTTCGCTCATGAATCATCATTTGGAAACCCAATGAGAACCCCCGTCTGTAACTAACTATGTGCCGCAGTGTTGTAACTCAGCAAAGAACAAAGAGCTTGCATTTAGTTCGGACATGGGCTGAAAAGCAGATATTTGTGACACAATCCATTTCTGATCCACATCGGTTTGAAAATTTATCCTGATCGATTCTACATGGATTTTCGGCTCCTGAGAGAAATTCCAAGACAGAAGTTCACTTTTCCTGTACAGCACAGCTTGTGTGTGGCCCTGTAAATCACAACAGTCTCTACTCTTTTGAACCACTTTAATGTCAGCAGCTACTTCATAACAATTTTATCAGTGGATTTCCTGAAGCTCCATTTCCCATGCTTTCACTGTGTAACTGGAGCGTATCCGCGACACTCTCCCATTTTCATGGATCTGAATGCCAGGCAAAGATTCATTTAGATTAAAATTGGTTTTGAAATAGGCTCTTCCCCGCCCCCCAAGTATTTTATACAGTTTTGTTCAGTGGTATGTGCTGGTTATTGTTGTGCAGACTCTGCACTGTTTATACCATGTCGTGGATTAGCTACACAGTGGAGACAGTGAACACGAAGTTGCTCCAATGACGACATTAGCTCTATTGTGCATTCACTATCTTTTCAGCCCATCGAGATTGTTGATGGCGTTGGGGGAAGGGGTATACAGGCCTGCAATCCTAAGAAAAATATTGCTGGGCTCCGAGTCCCATCTCACTCACTGCCAGACCCAAAATAGCAGGTCGGCGGCGAAAGCTTCTAGCGGGTACTGTTTGGCTTTACTGCTGACCGTACGTTTCGATGGAAGCAGCGAATGGAACCCCTGGCTCTTTGCTGCCTCGAATATATTCACGTGAAGCCCCTTTGGGCCATTTCTGAGGGATAGGGTACGGTGCTGTATAAATACAACTCTCTGACAGCAGGAACAGTGGCTCATTTATACACCATTTATACATCTTCAATCTTGCAAACTTCTTGTGTCAAGGGGAGGCACTTAAGCTCGAACCTGCAGAACTTGTGTGTCTGTGACGAGGTTAAGTTGAGGTGCAAACATTTTTACGTGTTAATATTGTGTTATTAAGCATTGTTGCGCACTTGTGCTCAAGATGCTTAATTCTGTGCACCTTGGGTAAATGTTAACTTTTCGACCATCTGAGTGGGTCAGAAATGGAAACGGGGTTTGGTTTATAATAGGTAGGTTTATTCAAGTAACACATTTTCAGATGTATCAGTTTTAAACATCAAGATTTATTTAAAAACCCAGCTGTAGTGCTGGCTGATAGCTATTTGGCAATACAGCATCGTTGAAATTTAATGCTGCCTCCTAATTGTAACTAATCCTGGTGTTGTTTCGAAGGAGTGAAAAAGAGTGAAAGATAGATTATGGAACTGAATTGGGGAGAGCTGCTGAATGAAATACGGGTAGCAGTCAATGTGAGAACAATAAACAGGTCCTTAACTTTTTTTGTTTTCGGCCTTATCTGTTACAGCAACTTTACACCGACGTTGCTACAGGTGAAATGCAGAGTGAATTAGCTGGTGAGAAAAAGACAATGGACAACTTGATCCTCGAGCTTCAAGAGCTCAGCAACCAGCTGCGGAATCAGTTGTGAGGAAAAGGAAGAATTGAACCTCTTTTCCCTGCTGGGATACCAATGATGGACTTTCTCTGCAAAACTGTAATGAGACGTTGCACTAGATGTATGTCAATAATCAATAAAGTTCTCCTTTTATACATATTGGTACTCAGTTGGCACTTTGTCTCTGTTCTTGTCTTTCTGATATAATTCTGATATAGATGCTGAAAGGTTGTTTCCCTGGCTGGAGAGTCTAGAGCTAGGGGATCATAGTCTCAGGGCAAGGGGTTAGCCATTTAGGATTGAGGTGAGGCGAAATTTCTTCACTCGGAGGGTTGTGAATCTTTGGAATTCTCTACCGCTGTGGATGCTCAGTTATTGAGTATATTTAAGACAGAGATGGATAGATTCTTGGGCACTAAGGAAATCAAGGTACATGGGGATCGGGCAGTAAAGTGGAGCTGATGTAAAAGATCAGCCATGATATTGAATGGTAGAGCAGGCTCGAGGAGCCTCATGACCTACTCCTGATCCTAATTCTTAAGTTCTTGTGTATTAACCTATTTTTTTGATTCAAGTAACTGAGAATTGAATGGCCTCATGTCAAATTTGGGACAGGATGGTCAGGATTTTTTTTTTGAGAGCTTTGTGGAAAATTCTTAAATATAAATCGAGCTCCACAGTCCAGCCTTCAAGTTAAAAGTACGAAGGAAAGAATGAGCTTACATTTATATAGGGGGATGGTTCACTATTCCAGAATCATTCTGGAATGCAAAGATAAACCCTGGCTTCTATTCTCCACTGCAAACCATATTCTTAAACCCCTCTCCCCGTCTTCTCCACCCTCACCTCTGACAACAAGTGTGAGGAGCTCATGGACTTCTTTGTCTCTAAGATTGAGACCATCCGTTGAACTGCCTCTGCCACTTCCCTTCCTTTCCCGAGTCCACAGGGCCAAGCTTCCTCCAAAGATCCCCCCTGCCCAAGTCGAGAACTCACATCTATCTCCAGTTTCTCTCCGATCTCCCCTCATGACCTTACCGAGCTCATCCTGTCCATGAGACCCACTTCCTGCTCCCTTGACCCTATTCCCACCAAACTGCTGACCACCCAACTTCCTGTTCTGGCTCCCATGTTAGCCGACATTGTTAACGGTTCTCTCTCCAACGGTACTGTCCCTCTCCCTCAAATATACCGTCGTCATCCCTTTCCTTAAAAAAACAACCGTCTACCCCTCCATCCTTAGAAACATAGAAAATAGATGCAGGAGTAAGCCATTCTGCCCTTCGAGCCTGCACCGCCATTCAATAAGATCATGGCTGATCGTTCCCTTCAGTACCTCTTTCCTGCTTTCTCTCCATACCCCTTGATCCCCTTAACCGTAAGGGCCATATCTAACTCCCTCTTGAATAGATCCAATGAACTGGCATCAACAACTCTCTGCGGCAGGGAATTCCACAGGTTAACAACTCTGAGTGAAGAAGTTTCTCCTCATCGCAGTCCTAAATGGCCTACCCCTAATCCTAAGACTATGTCCCCTGGTTCTGGACTTCCCCAACATCGGGAACATTCTACCCGCAGCTAACCTGTCCAGTCCCGTCAGAATCTTTTATGTTTCAATGAGATCCCCTTTCATCCTTCTAAACTCCAGTGTATAAAGGCCCAGTTGATCCAGTCTCTCCTCATATGTCAGTCCTGCCATTCCGGGAATCAGTCTGGTGAACCTTCGCTGCACTCACTCAATAGCAAGAACGTCCTTCCTTAGATTTGGAGACCAAAACTGAACACAATATTCCAGGGGAGGCCTCACTAAGGCCCTGTACAACTGCAGTAAGACCTCCCTGCTCCTATACTCAAATCCCCTAGCTATGAAGGCCAACATACCATTTGCCTTCTTCACCGCCTGCTGTACCTGTATGCCAACTTTCAATGACTGATGAACCATGACACCCAGGTCTCGTTGCACCTCCCCTTTTCCTAATCTGCCGCCATTCAGATAATATTCTGTCTTTGCGTTTTTGCCCCCGAAGTGGATAACCTCACATTTATCCACATTATACTGCATCTGCCATGCATTTGCCCACTCACCTAACCTGTCCAAGTCACCCTGCAGCCTCTTAGCGTTCCCCTCACAGCTCACACTGCCTCCCAGTTTAGTGTCATCTGCAAACTTGGAGATATTACACTCAATTCCTTCATCCAAATTATTGATGTATATTGTAAATAGCTGGGGTCCCAGCACTGAGCTCTGCGGTACTCCACTAGTCACTGCCTGCCATTCTGAAAAGGATCTGTTTATTGCGACACTCTGCTTCCTGTCTGCCAACCAGTTCTCTATCCACGTCAGTATATTACCCCCAATACCATGTGCTTTGATTTTGCACACCAATCTCTTGTGTGGGACCTTGTCAAAAGCCTTTTGAAAGTCCAAATACACCACATCCACTGGTTCTCCCTTGTCCACTCTACCAGTTACATCCTCAAAAAATTCCAGAAGATTTGTCGAGCATGATTTCCCCTTCATAAATCCATGCTGACTTGGATTGATCCTGTCACTGCTTTCCAAATGCGCTGCTATTTCATTCTTAATAATTGATTCCAACATTTTCCCCACTAATTACCTGCTTTCTCTCCCTCCCTTTTTAAAAAGTGGTGTTACATTAGCTACCCTCCAGTCCACAGGAACTGATCCAGAGTCGATAGATTGTGGGAAAATGATCACCAATGCATCCATTATTTCTAGGGCCACTTCCTTAAGTACGATGGGATGCAGACTATCAGGCCCCGGGGATTTATCGGC
This sequence comes from Pristiophorus japonicus, assembly GCF_044704955.1. Taxonomy (NCBI): domain Eukaryota; kingdom Metazoa; phylum Chordata; class Chondrichthyes; family Pristiophoridae; genus Pristiophorus; species Pristiophorus japonicus. The sequence continues at coordinate 34,415,669 of NC_091985.1, read as the reverse complement.
CTTCAATCCCATCAATTTCCCTCACACAATTTCCCATCTAATAAGGATATCCTTCAGTTCCTCCTTCTCACTAGACACTCGGTCCTCTCGTACTTCCAGAAGGTTATTTGTGTCTTCCTTCGTGAAGACAGAACCAAAATATTTGTTCAATTGGTCTGCCATTTCTTTGTTCCCCATTATAAATTCACCTGAATCCGACTGTCTTCACTAATCTTTTACTCTTCACATATCTATAGAAGCGTTTGCAGTCAGTTTTTATGTTCCCTGCAAGCTTCTTTTCATACTCTATTTTCCCCCTCTTAATTAAACCCTTTGTCCTCCTCTGCTGAATTCTAAATTTCTCCCAGTCCTCAGGTTTTTGCTTTTTCTGGCCAATTTATATGTCTCTTCCTTAATTTCTCTTGATAGCCACGGTTGAGCCACCTTCCCCGTTTTATTTTTTCTCCAGACAGGGATGTACAATTGCTGAAGTTCATCCATGTGAACTTTAAATGTTTGCCGTTGCCTATCCACCGTCAACCCTTTAAGTATCATTTGCCCGTCTATTCTAGCCAATTCACGCTTCAAGCCATTGAAGTTACCTTTCCTTAAGTTCAGGACCCTAGTTTCTGAATTAACTGTGTAACTCTCCATCTGAATAAAGAATTCTACCATGTTATGGTCACTCTTCCTCAAGGGGCCTCGCACAACAAGATTGCTAATTAGTCCTTTCTCATGACACATCACCCAGTCTAGGATGGCCAGCTCCCTAATTGGTTCCTCGACATATTGGTCTAGAAAACCATCCCTAATACACTCCAGCAACAACTCCTCCACCGCATTGCTACCAGTTTGCTTAGCCCAATCAATATGTAGATTAAAGTCACCCATGATAACTGCTGTACCTTTATTGCATGCATCCCTAATTTCTTGTTTAATACTGTCTCCAACCTTACTACTACTGTTTGGTGGTCTTTACACAACTCCCACTAGCGTTTTCTGCCCCTTGGTATTCCGTAGCTCCACCCATACCGATTCCACATCATCCAAGCTAATGTCCTTTCTTACTATTGCATTAATTTCCTCTTTAACCAGCAATGCCACCTCACCTCCTTTACCTTTCTGTCTATCCTTCCTAAATGTTGAATACCCCTGGATGTTGAGTTCCCAGCCTTGGTCACCCTGGAGCCATGTCTCCGTGATGCCAATTACATCATACCCGTTAACTGCTATCTGCACAGTTAATTCGTCCACCTTATTCCGAATACTCCCCGCATTGAGGCACAGAGCCTTCAGGCTTGTCTTTCTAACACACTTTGCCCTATTAGAATTTTGGTGTAATGTGGCCCTTTTTGCTTTTTGCCTTAGGTTTCTCTGCCCTCCACTTTTACTTTTCTTCTTTCTATCTTTTGCTTCTGCCCCCATTCTACTTCCCTCTGTCTCCCTGCATAAGTTCCCATCCCCCTGCCATATTAGTTTAACTCCTCCCCAACAGCACTAGCAAACGCTCCCCCTAGGACATTGTTTCCGCTCCTGCCCAGGTGCAGACTGTCCGGTTTGTACTGGTCCCACCTCCCCCAGAACCGGTTCCAATGTCCCAGGAATTTGAATCCCTCCCTTGTGCACCACTTCTCAAGCCACGTATTCATCTGAGCTATAGAAACATAGAAAATAGGTGCAGGAGTAGGCCATTCAATGAGTTCATGGCTGAACATGCAACTTCAGTACCCCATTCCTGCTTTCTCATCATACCCCTTGATCCCCCTAGTAGTAAGTTCGACATCTAACTCCTTTTTGAATATATTTAGTGAATTGGCCTCAACAACTTTCTGTGGTAGAGAATTCCACAGATTCACCACTCTCTGGGTGAAGAAGTTTCTCCTCATCTCGGTCCTAAATGGCTTACCCTTTATCCTTAGACTGTGACCCCTGGTACTGGACTTTCCCAACATTGGGAACATTCTTCCTGCATCTAACCTGTCTAAACCCATCAGAATTTTAAACATTAATTGAGATCCCCTCTCATTCTTCTGAATTCCAGTGAATACAAGCCCAGTTGATCCAGTCTTTCTTGATATGTCAGTCCCGCCATCCCGGGAATCAGTCTGGTGAACCTTCGCTGCACTCCCTCAATAGCAAGAATGTCCTTCCTCAAGGTAGGAGACCAAAACTGTACGCAATACTCCAGGTGTGGCCTCACCAAGGCCCTGTACGACTGTAGTAACACCTCCTTGCCCCTGTACTCAAATCCCCTCGCTATGAAGACGAACATGCCATTTGCTTTCTTAACCGCCTGCTGTACCTGCATGCCAAACTTCAATGACTGATGTACCATGACACCCAGGTCTCTTTGCACCTCCCCTTTTCCTAATCTGTCACCATTCAGATAATAGTCTGTCTCTCTGCTTTTACCACCAAAGTGGATAACCTCACATTTATCCACATTATACTTCATCTGCCATGCATTTGCCCACTCACCTAACCTATCCAAGTCACTCTGCAGCCTCATAGCATCCTCCTCGCAGCTCACACTGCCATCCAACTTAGTGTCATCCGCAAATTTGGAGATACTACATTTAATCCCCTCGTCTAAATCATTAATGTACAATGTAAACAGCTGGGGCCCCAGCACAGAACCTTGCGATACCCTACTAGTCACTGCCTGCCATTCTGAAAAGTACCCATTTACTCCTACTTTTTGCTTCCTGTCTGCCAACCAGTTCTCAATCCACATCAGCACACTACCCCCAATCCCATGTGCTTTGACTTTGCACATTAATCTCTTGTGTGGGACTTTGTCGAAAGCCTTTTGAAAGTCCAAATACACCACATCAACTGGTTCTCCCTTGTCCACTCTACTGGAAACATCCTCAAAAAATTCCAGAAGATTTGTCAAGCATGATTTCCCTTTCACAAATCCATGCTGACTTGGATCTATCATGTCACCTCTTTCCAAATGCGCTGCTATGACATCCTTAATAATTGATTCCATCATTTTACCCACTACCGATGTCAGGCTGACCAGTCTATCATTCCCTGTTTTCTCTCTCCCTCCTTTTTTAAAAAGTGGGGTTACATTGGCTACCCTCCACTCCATAGGAACTGATCCAGAGTCTATGGAGTGTTGGAAAATGACTGTCAATGCATCCGCTATTTCCAAGGCCACCACCTTAAGTACTCTGGGATGCAGACCATCAGGCCCTGGGGATTTATCGGCCTTCAATCCCATCAATTTCCCCAACACAATTTCCCGACTAATAAGAATTTCCCTCAGTTGTTCTTCCTTACTAGACCCTCTGACCCCTTCTATATCCGGAAGGTTGTTTGTGTCCTCCTTAGTGAATACCGAACCAAACTACCTGTTCAATTGGTCTGCCATTTCTTTGTTTCCCGTTATGACTTCCCCCTGATTCTGACTGCAGGGGACCTACGTTTGTCTTTACTAACCTTTTTCTCTTTACATATCTATCGATGCTTTTGCACTCCGTCTTAATGTTCCCTGCAAGCTTCCTCTCGTACTCTATTTTCCCTGCCCTAATCAAACCCTTTGTCCTCCTCTGCTGAGTTCTAAATTTCTCCCAGTCCCCAGGTTCGCTGCTATTTCTGGCCAATTTGTATGCCACTTCCTTGGCTTTAATACTATCCCTGATTTCCCTTGATGGCCACGGTTGAACCACCTTCCCTTTTTTATTTTTACTCCAGACAGGGATGTACAATTGTTGTAGTTCATCCATGCGGTCTCTAAATGTCTGCCATTGCCCATCCACTGTCAACCTCTTAAGTATCATTCGCCAATCTATCCTAGCCAATTCACGCCTCATACCTTCAAAGTTACCCTTCTTTAAGTTCTGGACCATAGTCTCTGAATTAACTGTTTCATTCTCCATCCTAATGTAGAATTCCACCATATTATGGTCACTCTTCCCCAAGGGGCCTCGCACAACGAGATTGCTAATTAATCCTCTCTCATTACACAACACCCAGTCTAAGATGGCCTCCCCCCTATCCTGCGATTCCTACTCTGACTAGCACGTGGTACTGGTAGCAATCCTGAGATTACTACTTTTGAGGTCCTACTTTTTAATTTAGCTCCTAGCTCCCTAAGTTCGGCTTGTAGGACCTCATCCCGTTTTTTACCTATATCGTTGGTACCTATATGCACCACGACAACTTGCTGTTCACCCTCCCTTTTCAGAATGCCCTGCACCCGCTTCGCGACATCCTTCACCCTTGCACCAGGGAGGCAACATACCATCCTGGAGTCTCGGTTGTGGCCGCAGAAACGTCTATCTATTCCCCTTACAATTGAATCCCCTATCACTATAGCTCTCCCACTCTTTTTCCTGCCCTCCTGTGCAGCAGAGCCACCCACGGTGCCATGAACTTGGCTACCTTGCAAAATACCGCCCCATCTCCAACCTTTGCTCTCGAGTTCTTGAACGTATTGTTGCCTCCCAAATCCATGCCCATCTTTCCTGCAATTACATGTTTAAATCTCTCCAATCCAGTTTCTGCACCTGCCACAGTACCAAAACGGCTCTCATCAAAAGTCACAAATGACATCCTGTGTAACTGTGACAAAGGCAAACTATCCCTCCTCGATCATCTTAAATTGTCTGCAGCCTTTGACACGGTTGACCACTCTATCCTTCTTCAGCGCCTCTCCACTGTCGTCCAGTTGGGTGGGACTGCACTTGCCTGGTTCCAATCTTATCTATCTAATCGTAGCCAGAGAATCACCTGCAACAGCTTCTCTTCCCACTCCTGCAACGTTACCTCTGGTGTACCCCAAGGATCTATCCTTGGCCTCCTCCTATTTCTCATCTACATGTTGCCCCTTGGTGATATCATCCGAAAACACAGCGTCAGTTTCCACATGTACATTTGCAACACCCAGCTTTACTTCACCACCACTTCTCTCAACCCCTCCATGGTTTCTAAATTGTCAGACTGCTTGTCCGACATCACTTCTGGATGAGCAGAAATTTTCTTTAATTAAATACTGGGAAGACCGAAGCCATTGTTTTCGGTCCCCACCACAAATTCCGTTCCCTAGCCACTGACTCCATCCCTCTCTCCAACTTCTGTCTGAGGCTGAACCAGACTCGGTATCATATTTGACCATGAAAGGAGCTATTGATCACATATCCACAGCATAGCTAAGACCGCCTATTTCCACCTCCGTAATATCACCTGCCTCTGCTCTTGCCTCAGCCCATCTGCTGCTGAAATCCTCATCCATGCCTTTGTTACCTCTAGACTTGTCTATTCCAACTGGCTGACCTCCCACGTTCTATCCTACGTAAACTTGAGGTGATCCAAAACTTGGCTGCCCGTGTCTTAACTTGCACCAAGTCCCATTCACCCATCACCCCTGTGCTCGCTGACCTACATTGACTCCCAGTTAAGCAACGCCTCGATTTCAAAAGTCTTATCCTTGCTTTCAGATTCCTCCATTGCATCGCCTCTCCTTATCTCTGTAATCTTTGTCAGCCCACAACCCCCCTCCCCCCACCCCCGAGATATCTGCGCTCCTCTAATTCTGCCCTCTTGAACATCCCTAACTATAATCGCTCAACCATTGCCTTCTGTTGCCTAGGCACCAAGCTCTGGAACTCCCTGACTAAACATCTTCGCCTCCATACCTCAATTTCTTCCTTTAAGACGCTCCTTAAAACCTACCTCCTTGACCAAACTTTTGGTCACCTGCCCTAATTTCTCCTTATGTGGCTCGGTGTCAAATTTGTTTTGTCTTGCAACACTCCTGTGAAGCACCTTGGGATGTTTTACTACATTAAAGGTATTATATAAGTAAGTTGTTGTGATCTAGCTTTGAGCTGCAGACTGAGCTTTTAAATCAAAAATGTGACAATTGAGAGAAGTTTTGCATTTTGTAGAGAAAGGTTTATTTAAATACTTAGAGTTTTTATGGGGGGAAAATTGCAGTCGGAGGCTTCATACAAATGTCTCCGACCCCCAAAAAATCTACGAAAGTACCTGGTGGTCCCGGAGGAACAGAGAGATCCTAGTCGGAGGCCTAGATTCACTGTGCAGCGCATGGGGAGATGCCTTTCAGGTGCATACATACATGTTGGAGTCACATGGGCCTGGACCACCAATCATTGTGCAGTATTCTCTGATAAAAATGGGAGCTCTGATTGTACGAGTTCCCATTACTATCAATGAGAAAACCCCGAAACACAGCATAAAAAATAAATAAAACACCTCACACATTTAAAATGAATTGAAATTCAATGTAATTAGATGTTTTAGAAAATATATATATTTTGGAATGTGTTTTAATAGTGTTAGAAATAAACTTACCTTAATGGACAGGGTTTTTAATATAAAAATGAATTTAAATTTAATTTTTATACGTTTTAAAACTCCTACGCTGGTAAAGGTAAGCTATGTGCCTGCTTTTACCAAGTGTAAATGTTTGAAGGACATTCGCTGGGCATGAGTTGGGCAAACAGCCCAATCTCTCCCGCATGGACATCCTTCTCCCGAGGATGCGTTCGCTCTGTCTGGAGAAATCTTGACAGATTGGAAAAGCTGGTCTTCAGCACATGGGCATCGCGCCCTGGAAACTGGCATTTGCAAGGCCTCGCCAGGTTCGGTGTGCACTTCATACAGACCCAGCGAGGCCGGAATTTTCGGCCCATTTAATAAAGAAAGTGCTTTAATGCATCAGCCTAACTTCTAGCTCAATACAACAGCTGCATAACAGGAGGAAGCTAGAGGTGAAATTAGCTTTCACGTCAGCAATTGCTTTTCTCATGAAAGTTTTGACGAGTATTTCTAGTGTTCTTACTGTCCAATCATTATAAGCAAGAGCAGGGCGGTTACTGGAGCTTAATCCACAGATGTGTCCTGTACAGGGATTGCTGTTATTTTCTTTCTGAACTCAGGGGAATTTTTAGTCAATCTCTGGGGCGAGTCGGAAGTGAGGTTAAACAAATTGCTGCTAAAGTGATAATCTCACTGTTCAGCTGCCTTAAAGGAGAATTCCATTATCACCTCGTGACCACTACCACCTCATTTTACTTCGGCAAACATTTAGCCTAATTGGCATATGCTTGGTGGGTTAAAGATTAAGGGGGCGGCCTGCAAGTCCCTCCCCCGATGTACCCCTCACAGGAAGCGGAGCTCTGACCCTAACACTCCGTTTCCGCGGAGGCGCGCTCCCGGGATGTCAGCATGGCTCTGAGTCCGGTGCCACGCGGATGCTCGGCGTAGTGCTGACACGCTACAACGCCCCTCCCCTTCTATTCGAGGGGAGGGCCGCTACGCACTCTGCAGGCCCTTTAGTGGTCAGCTACTGGGCCACCAGGAACGTGCTCGCCCAAAATGGAGTGTCGGGCTGCAGGATGGCGGCCCGGTTGACACGAGGACCGCCATTGTCGGGCCGACGCAAGAGTCGTCCGACAATATAAAATGGTGGTCCGGTGCGCTAAGGGCTTTCCCTTTATGGGCCGGCCCGGCGACGGATGTCCGGCAGACCCGTGGGGAAATTTCACCCGCTGGGCAAAAAGGGGTCAGCACGCACGGCGATGATGTCATCGCTGCTTGTGTGCCAGCTTGGGGCTCTAATTAGGGGGCACTACCGGCACAGCTCTCTTTCCCCCCTACCCCCACCCCCCAAACCTCAGGGGCAATTTCCCCGGGAGCATGCGCCTTCCCCCGAGCAAAAACGCCATTGCGTCCTGTTAGCGACCCGCAGGTGCTGATGGGGCTATAAAAAGGGGCAATTTCAGCCCCTAAGTTGCTTGTATTTGTAAGTGCCTTTGTCATACCAATAGGTCTAAAAGCACTCCAGACAATGAATTACTTTTGAAGGGCAATGACTGTTGCTACTCAAGCAAATGTAGCAGCTATTTCTGCACTATCAATGTCCTACAAACAGTCAAGATGTAATGGTGATATCGGTAGAGAGAGAAATGATGGCTGAGGCAGGGTGTGGCTGCTTCAGACATGCTGTTGCTGGTGTCGGATGTGTCATCCAGATCACATAACACTGCAAACATAGAAAGTAGGTGCAGGAGTAGGCCATTCGGCCCTTCGAGCCTGCACCGCCATTCAATAAGCTCATGGCTGATCATTCCTTCACTACCCCTTTCCTGCTTTCTCTCCATACCCCTTGATCCCCTTAGCCGTAAGGGCCATATCCAACTCTCTCTTAAACCTTTTGGTTGCACAAAAGGTGAAATTAAGATAATCAGGTACTTCATTTATGGCCTCACCCCTCAATCAACATCACAAAAACCAGATTATCTGATCATTATCACATTGCTGTTTGTGAGAGTTTGCTGTGTGCAAGTTGGCTGCCACGTTTCCCACAATACAACAGTGATACACTCCAAAAGTATTTTTCCAGTTCTGACGAAGGGTCACAGATCTGAAACATTAACTCTGTTTCTCTCCACAGATGCTGCTTGACCTGCTGAGATTTCCAGCATTTTGTTTTTACTTACTCCAAAAGTACGTCATTGGCTGTAAAGCGCTTTGAGACGTCTGATGTTTATTCAAGACCTCAAATGGTGCCTGCTTACATTTAGAGGATGCTTTAAATTATTGTGTGTTTCTGTGTGTGTGTGTGTGTATTTGTGCGGAGGCCCGGCCTGGAAATCGGCAGGGTCCCGGCCTGCAAGACCATCAGCAGGCTGGGGCCATTGGAGGGAGCAGTGTACGGCGGCATACCACTGCAGAGAGCAGCACGTGCTGCTGCAGGAGGGCGACAGCTACGAAGTCAGGTCGCTGAGTGCAGTGCGGGCAGGCACAGCAGGAGGGGGCGAAGGAGCGGCAAGAGCCCGTAGAGGGAAGTGACCGGGGCCCAGGAGAGGTGTGAATCTGGGGCCCAGAAGAGGCAAGAGCCCAGGGGCAGCACGGGCCAGCCCACACTGCGATATGTGCGCGCTCGATCTGTGCAGCAGAGCTGGTCTTCAGTCGTCTTGGGTAATCCTTGCCACTGGACCAAGACCTAGCTCTGTCAAGCCCGTGTGGTGGCTGGTGTGCAATGGCCACCATACGTTAAAAAAAATCCACGCACAGGCATCTTCCACCCTTCTAGATGTAGGTCGGGATCTGGAATATTAGGTCCTTCATTGAAACATCTGTGAACTCATCCCTTTTTGGCATGGAAGCAAGTCATCCTCGTTTCGAGGGACTGCCTATGGTATGATGAGGTCATGAAAGGCACTATATAAATGCAAGTCTTTTTCTCAAACCTACCTATAGTCTGGTTAAGGAAGTCATTGAAGTCCACGAGGTGTGCCAGGTCTGTCACCTGCTTCTTCAAGTTGGCTATTTCCTGTTTAAGTGACTCAATCTCTGGACATTCAGCACATGTGAAGGGGGGGAAAATTGTGGTCGGAGGATTCTTTCGTACGAACGCATCTGATCTGAAAAAAATCTACGAAACTACCTGTTGGTCCCTGAGAAATGTAGGATTCCGGACTGAGGCCTTCATTGGCTCTTGTCTTTCACGTACGGACATCTATGTTGGAATCACGTGGCCTGGACCACCAATCACTAACTAGTATTCTCATTGATAATAATGTGAACTCTGTTTGTGCGAGTTCCCATTACTATCAATGAAAATAACCCTCTAAAATACCGAAACACAGCACAATAAATAAAAAAACTCACATATTTAAAATTAATTGAAATGAAATGTAATTAAATGTTTTAGAAAAAAAATATTTTTCTGAATTTTTTTAGGGTTAATAGGGTTAAAAATAAACTTACCTTAATGGACAGGGTTTTTTAACATAAAAATGAATGATGAAATTTAACTTTTCTATGTTTTAAAAGTGTTACGCTTGTAAAAGTAAGCTTTGCGCCTGCTTTTACCAGGTGTAAAAGTTTGAAGGACATTCTCAGGGCATGAGTTGAGCAAATAGCCCAATCTCTGCCACACGGACGTCCTTCCTGCGGGGATGCATAGGATCTGTCTGAAGAAATTTTGAAAGATCAGAAAAGCCTTTTTTTGGCCCATGCGTATTGCGCCCAGAGAACTGGCTTTTGCGAGATCTCACCGGGTCCGTGCACACTCAGTACACACCCGGTGAGGCTGGAATCTTCGGCCCAGTATGTCTCAGCTCAGTTCCCTCTCTACCCAAGAGTACCTTAAAATGTACATATAGCACATATTGCATTGGAGTCGTACTCCTGCCTTCTGGTTCCTGGGGGTAGTCATTGTGAAGCTAGAAGTGTTCCTGTGAAGCGATAAGACCCACAGAAAGAGTAAGAAAACACACTAGCAGTGCAGGACACATTGGCTTCTAAAGGAATAGTGTTGAAATGATGTGTATATATAAATATGGGCGGGCCACATTGTCCGCATGCCCGACACAAGATTCCCAAAGCAAGAGCTCAAATAGGAACTCCTACACGGCAAACGAGCCCCAGGTGGGCAGAGGAAACGTTACAAGGACACCCTCAAAGCCTCCCTGATAAAGTGCAACACCCCACTGATACCTGGGAGTCCCTGGCCAAAGACCGCCCTAAGGGGGAGGAAGAGCATCCGAGAGGGCACTGAGCACCTCGAGTCTCATCGCCGAGAGCATGCAGAAACCAAGCGCAGGCAGCGGAAGGAGCGTGTGGCAAACCAGTCACACCCACCCTTTCCCTCAACCATTGTCAGTCCCACCTGTGATAGAGACTGTAATTCCCGTATTGTACCGTACAGTCACCTGAGAACTCACTTTTAGAGTGGAAGCAAGTCTTGCTCAATTTCGAGGGACTGCTTATGATGACATAAATATAAAACAGATCAGATACAATTTGGTCCAAACTCCCTTGCTCGCAACTCCCACTGTAAGAGACCTTTGTGCTCTGCTTGAGTCACACTCCGCTTGCAGTCTTCCCTCACCCTCATGTAGCTCCTTCAACAAGGATCCATCGTTTTCTAACCTTCAGTCAATTGCTTCTCCTTTTTTTTTAAATTCCTTGTTCTTGTGATGTGGGTGACGCTGGCAAGGCCATATTCATTGCCAATCTCAAGTTTCCCTGAGATGGTGACAGTGGGCCTTCTTGAAACACTGCAGTCGTTGTGCTTACAGTGCTCTCACAATGATGGGAGGTGGAGAATTGCAGGATTTTGAACCAGCAGCAATGAGTCCAAGATTTACCTTGATTCCCCAGAGCTTTGAGTTTAACTAATAGTTAATAGCCATGGGAACTTTGATAAACAACCGACCAATCATTGGTTTTCCACGGGCAACCTGGTTTGTTACTTCCTCAAAGAAGTCAAGAAGGGTGGTGAGACTGGATTTTACCCATTTTAATCCATGGTGATTGTTGTTCATTAGGTTCTTGTACAGATAATCCTTAAATTTACTCTGATAAGATCAATTTAAATGGAATTGAACTAAGACTAATGGGTCTGTAGTTGCCTGTGTCTGTTTCATCACTGTTTTTGAAAATGGGCACCACATTAATCTGTTTCCAGTCTGACTAAATACTTGAAGGGAAAATAATTACAGGGCTATGGGCAAAGAACAGGGATTAATTGGATAGTTCTACCAAAGAGTTGGCAACAACACATACATTTATATAGCGCCTTTAACATAGTAAAACATCCCAAGGCACTTCACAGGAGTATTGTGAGACAAAAAAATTGACACTGAGCCACATAAGGAGAAACTAGGGCAGGTGACCAAAATCTTGTTCAAAGAGATAGGTTTTAAGGAGCGATCTAAAGGAGGAAAGAGAGGCGGAGAGGCTTAGGCAAGGAATTCTAGAGCTTAGGGCCTAGGCAGCAGGAGGCACGGCCACCAATGGTTGAGCGATTATAATGAGGGATGCTCAAGAGGGACGAATTAGAGGAGCACAGACATCTTGGGGTGGGGGTAGCGGGGGGGGGGGGAGTTATAGGGCTGAAGGAGATTACAGAAGTAGAGAGGGGCGAGGCCATAGAGGGATTTGAAAACAAGGATGAGAATTTTGAAATCGAGGCGTTGCTTAACCAGGAGCCAATGTAGGTCTACGAGCACGGGGGTGATGGGTGAGTGGGACGTGGTGTGAGTTAGGACATGGGCTGCCGAGTTTTGGATCACCTCAAGTTTACATAGGGTAGAATGTGGGAGGCCAGCTAGGAGTGCATTGAAATAGTCAAGTCTAGAGGTAACAAAGGCATGGATGAGGGCTTCAGCAGCAGATGAGCTGAGGCAAGGGTGGAGACGGGCGATGTTATTGAGGTGGAAATAGGCAGTTTTAATTAGACTGCGGATATGTGGTTTGAAGCTCATTTCAGGGTTAAATATGACACCAAGGTTGCGAACAGTCTGGTTCAGCCTCGGACAGAAGTTGGGGAGAGGGATGGAGTCAATGGCTAGGGAACGGAGCTTGTGGCGGGGACCGAAAACAATGGCTTCGGTCTTCCCAATATTTAATCGCCACAGGCACAATGGGCTGAATGGCCCCCTCCTGTGCTGTATCAGTCTATAATTCTACTGGTACCTCAATGGAGTTCAGTGCCTCCTTCATAATGACTGTCAATGTCTCTCACATTTCTTCTCTAGAATCTTTTAGTACTCTAGGATAAATACCATCTAAACCTGAGGATTTATTACTTTTGAGCTGTTTTAGCCTGTCAAAGGCAGCAGGATACTTTGTAAGATAGAACACTATCTTGGCAATATACTGTACCATGGTTTGGCATAGGGTGAGGGATTACATTTTTGTATTTTTTTGTGCAACACGTTCCTGATCAGGGCTACACTGTATTGGGGAGCGGGGACCAGGCAAATTGTACATATACTGACAGGGGCAATGGGAATAATTGGAACTGAGGCACCTTAGCAGGCAGACAGAGTGAAACTAGTAGAGACCAGAGAAGATGTTACCTGCCAAGCCCTGCAATGTGGTGTGCGGTTAGCTAAAGAACTCAACCTTATTCAAAACAAAGGCATGGCGTGAAACACAGAGGGGCCTTCACGATTCCTACTTAATACTGCAAACTTACTCCATGCACAAAAATAACTTTCAAACCTGCAGTAACATAGCAGTTCCCCGTATCCCACTCAGAGTGGTATATAAACAGGATTAAAGATGATCCACACAAAGCAAACTGACTGAAAAGAAAGGTCATTTCAAAACCGTTTGTCCAACATTTACAAGTTTGTGTGTGATGCACTCGACCCATTAAGGAGGAGGTATCACAGCTGAGGGTCTGGTGCTTATGTTTCTGGAATGTCTACCCCATAGTTTAATAGTCATTCCAGGAACATGATGGCTCAGATTTTCACCTGTAGTACATTTTCTCCCAGCAGGTCACAATTAGTAATTAGAATTACAGAAATCCAGGAACTGCATTTTTTTTGTTCTAAAAACTTGGCCAGCGTTAATAGTGGTATAATATAGCCTGGTTCTGTCTCTACCTCTGTGTGTGGGGGAGAGGATGAAGGAATGCAAACATAAGAACATAAGAAATAGGAGCAGGAGTAGGCCATACGGCCTCTCGAGCCTGCTCCGCCATTCAATAAGATCATGGCTGATCTGATCATGGACTCAGCTCCACTTCCCTGCCCGCTCCCCATATCCCCTTATCTCCTTATCGATTAAGAAACTGTCTATTTCAGTCTTAAATTTATTCAATGACCCAGCTTCCACAGCTCTCTGAGGCAGCGAATTCCACAGATTCACAACCCTCTGAGAGAAGAAATTTCTCCTCATCTCTGTTTTAAATGGGTGGCCCCTTATTCTAAATTCGTGCCCTCTAGTTCGAGTCTCCCCCCATCAGTGGAAACATCCTCTCTGCACAACACTGCTGTTTGTATTGTGTCTGTAGTAACCAGTTTCCGGCCAGCAATCAACTAATTCTTGTCTTACTTTCTCCTTTGGAGCCGTGTTACTGGAAATCTTTTTGATTTACAGAAGTTAAATGAGAGAAAATGGAAAGAAATATCACAAAACAAGATGCTGGTGACTGCGTTTAAGAGCAAATTTGGTTCGCTTGTGGATTTGCTCCCTTCGTAAGGTGTCAGCTTTGCCTCAGTGCTCGTACTGTTGAGGATGGAGAGTGGAGGATTCATGCCCCACCCCAGAGACTAGAGCATGCAATCTAGGCTGACAGTCCAGTGCAGTACTGAGGGAGGGCTGCGCTGTCTGAGGTGCTACCTTTCCGATGAGACGTTCAACTGAAACCCTGTCTGCTCTCTCAGCTGTGTGTAAAGGTTCCCATGACACTAGTTGAAGAAGAGCAGGGGAGTTTCCTTGGTTCCTGATCCACATTTATCCCTCTCACTATATCACTATAGCAGAAAATCTGTTCATTTATCTCGCTGCTCTTTGTCGGATATCTTGCTGTGTGCAAATTAGCTGCCACATTTCCCTAAATTACTTCATTGGCTATGAAGTGCTTTGGGACACCCTGAGGTTGTGAAACTATAAAAGCAAGTACTTCTTCATAATTACATACCTTTCTGCGATGTTCTGTTTCACTTCTTGAGAAGTGCTATTTTTTAGTTGAAAAAAAATCCGAGATGCACAGGAGATTTTTGTGTGTCTGAAAGTGAAAGAAAGACTAACACTGGAGTGGAACGTAAAACAGGAGGAGGTCATTCAGCCCCTCAAGCCTGTCCTGCCATTCAATTAGATCATGACTGATCTGTATCTTAACTCCATCTACCCGTCTTGGTTCCGTAACCCTTAATACCCTTGCCGAACGAATATCAAACAGTCTCAGCTTTGACATTTTCAATTGATCCCAAGCCTCAACAACATTTTGGGGAAGAAAGTTCAGATTTTTAATGAGGTCAAATCCTTCACGTAATACTGAATAACCTGTTGTATATTTCCAGCATTCATTTTTTTTAATGGTTGGAGCTACAATACTCTTCAGTGTCCAAGGTGCCTTGCTCTCTTTTTGCTTCTAATCCGTAGCTTTTCAAACCTGGAGTCCGTGAGGTCATCAGATGTTTGTATTTTCTTGTATTGCTGTACTAAAGAAATAATCAGTATTGATGTTATGTATGTAAGCATTGTAACTATGTAAGACTTGCCACCAGAGCGCGCAACTGTTGGAGGCCCAAGGGTCACCTGCACACCTCGTGCAAGGGAGTATAAAAGGTTGCCTGCCATGCTGCTTAGGCACTCTGGAGTTGTATTAAAGAGACTAAGGTCACATCAGTTTTATCTCACAACACTCAGTCTTGTGGAGTTCTTCCATACTTAACAATTGATATAGTGCATTTTACCATCAATGAATCACTTTTTAATGAAAGAATGTAGTGACTATTGACTTGTGGGCTGACAGGTGGCAGGTAACATTCGTATCACATAAGTGCCAGGCAATGCCCGTCTCAAACAAGAGAAAGCCCAGCCTTCTCCCCTTGACCTTCTATGACACCAGCAACGATTCCCAATGATCACATCTGGGGAGGCTTGCCGTTGATCAGAGGTTTAGCTGAATTGTCCTGTTCCCCTCAACACTCACATCCAACAGCAGCTGCATGGAGCTCTCAGACGTCTTTGTCGTGAAGATTGAAACCATCTGTTCAGCTGCCTGTGAAGGTCCCCCCTTTTACCTTGCACAACAAACCAAGCCTCCCCCCCCGACCTACTCCCACGCCCTTCTCTAGT
Source organism: Pristiophorus japonicus (assembly GCF_044704955.1). Classification (NCBI taxonomy): domain Eukaryota; kingdom Metazoa; phylum Chordata; class Chondrichthyes; family Pristiophoridae; genus Pristiophorus; species Pristiophorus japonicus. Next base: position 34,400,105 of record NC_091985.1, on the reverse strand, counting down.
TTCCTATCTGCCCTCGTGCCCTCTCCGAACTCATCTGTCCATAAGCTCCACCTCCTGTTCCCTTGACCCTATTCCCACTAAACTGCTGACCACCCAACTTCTCTTCCTGGCCCCCATGCTAGCTGACATTCTCAAAAGGCACTGTTCCTCTCCCTTTCAAAGCGAGCGTTATCACCCCCTCTTCAAAAAGAAACTCACCCTTGGCCCCTTAGTCTTTGAAAACTTCTGCCCCACCTCAAAGCTCTGTTCTTCACCAAATTATTGAACATTTTTTTGCCTCCCAAATCCATGCCCATCATTCCCTCAGTTCCATGTATGAATCGCTCCAGATTTTATTCCTGCTGAAACAGAAAAGTCATAAATGGCATAAACTGTGGTGCATTTCCATCCTGATCCACTTAGACCTCTCTGCAGCCTTTGCCACAGTCAATCACATCATCCTTCACCAACACCTCTCCCCCATTATCCAGCGTGGTGGAACTGCCATCACTTGGTTTCCACTCTTGCCTATGGAATCGTAGCCAGAGCATTTCCAGCAATGTCATTTTACTACTTCTGTCTCTTCTTTCTCTTCCCACCCCAGCTCCGTTACCTGTATCCTGGGCCTCCTCCTCTTCCTCATCTGCAAGCTGTCCCTTTGGCAATATAATCCAAGGACAAGGGGGAAGGTTCCACGCAGCCGCAGCAAGTTCAGATTCCAACCCCATATCCCCTCAGTCACAAAGACCACCTACTTCCACCATTGTAGCAGTATCGGCCTCTGCCTATTGCTGTTCCTTCGTCATCACTGGGTTAATAACCGAACACTGTTGTGGGGCAAACATCACCACACGCAGGAATGGACCGGCCATATCAGAAATCGGGAAATATACCGAGTGTCCCATTAAGTGTTCCATAGCATTGTATTATGGCTGGCCCCTTTTCCATGAGAATCCCGAAGAATCCCTTGCCCTTTTGGGGGAAGCAGTCCACCCCTGGCTACAAAGACTGCAGCAGTTCAAGGAGAATGCCTACCACCATCACCTTCTCAGGACAGTGCTGCCTCGCCAGTGCAACCCACATCCCGAGAACAAATTTGGAGAAAAATGTTGGCTAGCTAATGTGTGCACAACAAGATCCCACGAACAGCAGACGAATGACCAGTTAATCTGATGTTGATTGAGGGATGAATGTTGTGCCTGGCCTGGACAAGCAGGCCCGCAGCTCAACATCTCACCTGAAAGACGACCAAGATCAGAAACGCAAGTCCTGGAGGAGGGCGTGAACCCACAACCTGCTGATTCCGAGGCAAGAGTGCTGCCACTAATTAAAACTGAGACTAAGGGAAAAGACGACAAAATCTGCAGTGATGGCAGTGTTTCTGTTAGTCCAGCTGACATTCTCTTCCAGTAGTTTGGACATGTAATGTATTTTCTTTGTGGGTTCTTTGCTTAAGAATTCATAACAACACATTGCTATGAAGAACTAGTTGGTTTATTAACAAAGGTTTAACAATCGCAGTACACATTACCAGTTCATCCACTAGGCTGATAACTGCATACCTCGTTGTGGATGACCTAGACCCGACTGACTGGGATATTATTGAGTCTTGTGAAGATCACGTGACTGGCTAAGCCACTCACAATGCAACAGCTCTACAAACCTGTGAGCATACTCTCGGTTGCATACCTTACAGGACAGAACATTTCTGGTGCCATGTCAATATTTGCAAAGGGTGCCCCACAAAGAAAAGTTTGAAAACCACTGCTCAAATTCATTGTTACCACATAACTGCTCAGACTCACACAAGTGCTTTAATCCCATGCAGCAGTTAACAGCTGTGCTCACACCACCAATGCCATCTGCTTGTGTGACCAACATGGTTGCTCATTGTGTCAATGATCTGCTTTTATATTGGCCTTGTTTTAATTTGGATTGTAGGAGACCAGCATCTCTGTGATGGCTCCTGGCATTTACACTACTATACCCGGCACCCTTACCCCGGCAATATTGTCCTGATAGTCCAAGAGCTGGCTGTGGCTGCAATGTGTCTGATGCGAGGGATAAATGTCGGATATAATCTCCACCTTTCCCTTTTAAATAAAAAGCAAAGTTGCTCTCGAATGTAAGCATGTGATTATAGTGTGGAAGAGCAGGTTGCAGTTTCACAGTACGATTGCCCTGGAGTCTCCGGGAGTTGAGGACTAATCCCGAGGACACTGCTGCGAGCAACCCAGGACAAAAATCAGAGGGGTATTCAAAACAAACTGTGTTTTTAAAGACCTTTTTTTGAACACTTTTGTTTATTAGTTATACCGGAAAAAAGGCCGATAGACTTTCAGTCAGGCATCATCCGATTGGGTAATGAAGAGTCTGTTCACTTTCTGATTGGTGCAAGCTCCTGCAGATCAGCTGGGAGGACAGACGCACCAACGTTAGTGTCCTCGATCAGGCCAACATCCCCAGCATTGAAGCACTGACCACACTCAATCAGCTCCGTTGGGCGGGCCACGTTGTCCGCAAGCCCGACACAAGACTCCCTAAGCAAGCGCTCTACTCGGAACTCCTACACGGCAAGCGAGCCCCAGGCGGGCAGAAGAAACGTTTCAAGGACACCCTCACAACCTCCTTGATAAAATGCAACATCCCCACCGACACCTGGGAATCCCTGGCCAAAGATCGCCCAAAGTGGAGGAAGAGCATCCGGGAGGACGCTGAGCACCTCAAGTCTCGTCACCGAGAGCATGCAGAAAACAAGAGCAAGCAGCGGAAAGAGCGTGTGGCAAACCAGACTCCCCACCCACCCTTTCCTCCGACTGTCTGTCCCACCTGTGACAGAGACTGTAATTCTCATATTGGACTGTTCAGCCACCTAAGAGCTCATTTTTAGAATGGATGATGACTTCATAGGCTGTAAACCTGAGGTCATGAACGGCGCTGTATAAATGCAAGTTCTTTCTTACTGCCTAGTTTTGTTAGAAAATGTAACTTTCTATGAAGTCGAATACCGTGCAAATATCCAAAGCCAAGGGTGAACTGATTTTGCCCTGTAGTTTGGAAGTTCACATCTGTTCAGCTTCTCACTATTGTCAGTCAGGCTTCAGCTACTGCCGTTCAGTGTTTGTTTGAGTTTGCAAGGCGTGGTTCATGATTCGCATCGTTTTCACAGCAATACAAAGAGGTCTCTCTTACTTGCTGCCCCTTCCCCCTCCAAGAAGCTTACCATTTAAAAAAAAACATTGGACTGGTAAAACCAGTTTTTTCCCCTTAAAAGGGTAGATGGAGCCTCTCTCCTCCCCATCACCACAAGCACTTTCCCTTATGCAATGATAGACACAGAGGGTCAGATACTCTACAAAACGCAATGGGTTAGAAATTCCTTGGCTTAGCCCCACCCAGCACCTACTGCCCGAGAGGGGCAGCTATGAGAGCCTGCCGCCAACTTCATTAGTGGTTTAGCAGCGGCGTGTCATTTAGCGCGGCACATTCTAGCGCCCACTTGGTGACGTCATGAGTGTACAACGCCCTCTCAGTCCACGTTCAACAACTTGATTGCTCTCGCCTGCCGTAGTGCCTGGTGCTACTCCCGACAGGGAACGCAGGCACTGCAAGGAGGATCCCGGGGCGATATCTGAAGGACTGACCAGGTCAGTGTTCAGTTTGAACTTTATTTACAGTTACTCACCTTTCTGACCTCGAGAAGATTGTTGCGAACATTTCTTCCGTTTCCTTGCAGTTTTTGCCTGGTCCACCTCACCTCCTCTTTAGGCGCTAGCATGCTGGTCACCTCAATTTCAGTCGTACTTCCGCCCCGTCAGCAGCCTAAGAGGAACGTTTCCCTTAACGCTCCACTCCCCTCTTGGGTCCCTAAAATGGACATCCTGGTTTGATGCTGTAAACATCGCCCGGTACTAAAGTTAGTGACCTGGCAATGTCATCGCCTCAAACCAGGCTATACTGAATTTTTAACCCAATGAATCTTGTGCTGCAGGAACCCTGGAAAAGTCAGATATTTAATGCATGTGGTTTAGGATTGATTGATGCTGATTGTAATGGTGGATTAATGTCACAGAGTTTTCCTGTGATTATCTTCAGGGATTAAGGAGAAAGTTTTACCTTGATTTACTTGTACTTCATGGGGAAACAGCGATTTACTTGTACTTCTTTCAATTTAGTACACTATCCACGCTCGATTAGCTCCAATGGGCGGGCCACATTGTCCGCATGCCCGATACTAGACTCCCAAAACAAGCGCTCTACTCAGAGCTCCGACACGGCAAGCGAGTCCCAGGTGGGCAGAGGAAACGCTTCAAGGACACCCTCAGAGCCTTCTTGAAAAAGTGCAACATCCCCACCGGCACCTGGGAATCCCTGGCTCAAGACCGCTCAAAATGGAGGAGAAGCCTCTGGGAAGGCACCGGACACTTTGAGTCTCTTCGCCGGGAGCAAGTGGAAACCAAGCGCAAACAGCGGAAGGAGCGCACGACAAATCAAGCACCCCACCCACCCGTCCCTTCAACCACCGTCTTCCCCACCTGTGACAGAGACTGTAGGTCCCACATTGGACTCATCAGTCACCTGAGAAGTCATGTTAGTGTGGAAGCAAGTTATCCTCCACTCCGAGGGACTGCCGAAGAGTAGAGAAAAGAGACTGTCTCCTCTACATTGGGGAGACCAAACGCAGTTTGGGTGGCCGCTTTGCAGAGCACCTCCGTTCAGTCCGCAGGTGTGACCCTGAGCTTCCGGTCACCTTTATTCATATAAAATTTTCACAATACATTGGAAAATAGCTCAGTACCTTGCGGTCAGCAATTCCATACAATTTGTTTGGATGCTGGCAGCAGTTCCATACAATGCACTAGGTTGCATTTCATTTCAAGGTACAGTTTAGTACAATCTGTGAATCACGTTACATGTAGTACTGTGCAAATGGGGGTATTGCATGGAGCAGATGAGAACAGGTTTACATTAGATTCCAGGATACATTTCCATACCGATCACGAATCACGTTACATGTGGCACTATGCAGATGAATGCAGTACACGGACCGGATGAGAATACATTTACATTTCTTTACAAGTTACTAAACAGTGCAGAGACTTTCATTATACATGGCACAACACCGATGTTTTTCAGTACATGGTGCTCTATGTATACAAACATATTAACATGTACAGCCTGAGGGGGGTCTGATTCCATCCCCTGGGTTTACCGTGGCGGAAGGGCCTTAAACTGTGGCTCTACCCCATCGTGCCTTTGCGGTGACTGCACCAATCTTTAGTGCATTCCTCACTTTAATTCTCCGCTTTACTCCCACTCTGACCTTGGCCTCCGACACTGTTCCAATGGAAACTCGAGGAACAGCACCTCACCTTTCAATTAGGCACTTTACATCCTCCCAGTCTCAACATCGCATTGAACAATTTCAGACCATAATCGCTGCTTCCATTTTTCCAGTCAGCAGGCCCTGGTAATGATTCTGCTGTTGCCATTTACACCTCCTCTAGACGCATCTTTTGTCGTTTTACTTGTCCCATTACCATCTCCTTTCGCCTTGCGCCATTACCCCTTTTGTCATTTAATCTCTCCTGCCCTCTACCCTATCACAGACCTTCCCTTTTATTCTTTCCTCCCCTGCCCCCTCCTTCCTCTGCCTCTGTACTTGCTTAAAACCTGTTATATCTGTAACATAAATCTCCTCTGTAGTCTTATTCTTCCCCAACTTGTGCTTTCTTTTCTCCATTTCCTTTTCTTCGTGCTCTGGGTTCGAGGGTCCTACCTTTTCAAAAAGTACTTCATTGGCTGTAAAGCATTTTGGGACGTCCTGAGGTCTCGAAAGGTACTGTATAAATGCCAGTCTTTTATTCCTTTTCACTCTCTTCTAGACACTGAAATTGTATTGTGTTTTTAAAATAAGCCTTTTGAAAACAACAGAAGTTTGCTAACAGTAGACTGTCGGCCACAGGGGATTATTGAAACAGAATTGATAAGAGAATTATATAGGGCACAAAAAACCTGCAGAAGGACATAGACAGGCTAAGTGAGTGGGCAAAAATTTGGCAGATGGTGTATAATGTTGGAAAGTGTGAGGTCATGCACTTTGGCAGAAAAAAATCGAAGAGCAAGTTATTCTTTAAATGGAAAAAAATTGCAAAGTGCTGCAGTACAGCGGGACCTGGGGCATCAAACACAAAAGGATAGTATGCAGGTACAGCAATTGATCAGGAAGGCCAATGGAATCTTGGCCTTTATTGCAAAGGGGATGGAGTATAAAAACAGGGAAGTCTTGCTACAGTTATACAGGGTATTGGTGAGGCCACACCTAGAATACTGTGTACAGTTTTGGTTTCCATATTTAAGAAAGGATATACTTGCTTTGGAGGTAGTTCAGAGAAGGTTCACTAGGTTGATTCCGGAGATGAGGGGGTTGACTTATGAAGATAGGTTGAGTAGGTTGGGCCTCTATTCATTGGAATTCAGAAGAATGAGAGGTGATCTTATCGAAACGTATAAGATTATGAGGGGGCTTGACAAGGTGGATGCAGAGAGGATGTTTCCACTGATGGGGGAGACTAGAACTAGAGGGCATAACCTTAGAATAAGGGGCCGCCCATTTAAAACTGAGATGAGGAGGAATTTCTTCTCTCAGAGGGTTGTAAATCTGTGGAATTCGCTCCCTCAGAGAGCTGTGGAAGCTGGGTCATTGAATAAATTTAAGACAGAGACAATTTCTTAATCGATAAGGGAATAAAGGGTTATGGGGAGCGGGCAGGGAAGTGGACATGAGTCCATGAACGGATCAGCCATGTTCGTATTAAATGGCACAGCAGGCTCGAGGGGCCAAGTGGCCTACTCCTGCTCCTATTTCTTATGTTCTTATTTTCTGATAGGAGCTTGAAAAAGAGGAATATTGAACAGTATGGGGATCATGCAGTTACAGTGGGATCAGACTTTGTCACCCAGGTGCAAAAAAATAGTTTCCTTGACTTTAATGGGCTGAATGCTCTGTTTCTGTGCTGTAAGCTTCTAGGATTTTATGACTTTGGACACAAAAATGATCAGGAAATAAATGCATGTTATTCTTTGCTAATTGTGCAGGAACTATGGCAATTGCTAATCTGGTGTGATGAAGCTGGAGACAGCTGCGTGCCCAGCTGGTACAAGCTGTTCCCAGCCTAGGTGCTTCCAGATCAACCTCCGGGTCAGTCTGAAATGGCAACTCCCATTGCAATGGATGGAGCTGCTCCAAGACATACATGGGCCGACCTCACTGTAAGCAGAGAACGGAAATGGTCAATCTCGCTGGCGTGCAAAATACGTTACTTAAAAAAAACTTTTGTCTCCTGACAAGAGAAATATCTTAATCATTTTTTACAAAATATGGTAAATGGGGAAATACTTTGTACGGAGGCATTACTTTTCCCAAGAGCATTTTCTTCTCCCTCGATGTAGAGACAACACTATTTGTTGTTATCTATATTTGATGGTTTATTTTCTACTCTAGTTATGGGGCTAGAACCTCCACTTTTTTTGCCCACTTAACGCCCATTTTACTGCTGAAATGACTTATAACGGCCATATATCGGCCATTTTGGCACAAAATGGAAACCGGCGGACATTTTTAGGAAACTTATCGGCAAATGTTACTTTCCCCATGTGGTTAACGCCAGGAAAAAATATCATCGCCCGTCCACTCTTTTTGGACAGAATCGTCAGAATGGGCGAAATCAACGCGCATAATATCACTCAGCGTTAATTTCCGCACGGAGATCGCCCACCGTCACTTTCATCACCTTGCACACATATCGCCCACAATATCGCTCGCCCAAAAAACCACCCACAAAAAGTGGAACTGTTCTGAATAAACGCCAGCGGTGTGGCTGGCATTTGTAAAATCCCACTCTTACGTGAGGAGCTGATACCTGAACGATTTGCCTGAAAGAGCACTGATGTGAGTGACAACACTGACGCACTGCTGTGTGTGTGCAGCTCAGGCATCAACGGTGCCCATCACCTTTGTGCCAGTTAAAGTTTACGTTGATTGATGTTAAGTTGTATTTAACCCTTTCATGTTAAGGAATCACCAGTGTGTAACAATGAGATAATGCGCAACAAGGTTATGATCAATAACAAAAATTTAATACCAACATTGGTCTGAAATCATAAGTATCACAGCCAATAACACCCAACCCCCGCCCACACCCCACTTTTTCCGCCATTGATATAATTCACATATTCAACACAGAATAGAAAGGCAAAGCAGGAGCGTGGTCCCCAGCCCTCATACATTACAACAAATTGCATACACCCAGATGGAGATATAACACAGCCATCACCTGCGAACATGCACCTCACTTTCTTTCCCCCTCCCCTTCTTCTCTCCACCTCTACCCCTTCCCCTCCTTGCTCCATGGCGCCTGGCCGAGGAGCTCCTCAGGCGGTGCCTCATTGGGAGGGATGAAGGCAGATGCGGTGGTTGCACGGGTACGGGAGCGGGGGGTGCCGAGGGGGCAACATTCTCTGATGCAGAAGCGGGATCTTGGTCCTTGCTCTCATCTGTCATTCGCAGTGGTGGTGCGGGATCTAGGGGTGGAGTGCCGCGCTCGGGGAACACTGGGAGGCCGGTGGCAGCAGTGTTCCTGGCTATCGCATCCAGAGCCTCCGCCATGCGCGAAATGTACTTGGTCATGGTGGCCAGCTGGCGGGATATGCCCCCCAATGCTTCGATGAACTTGTCACCAATGTCTACAGTCCTCCTGGACAACTGTACCATCTCTCCGCTGTCATGTCGCGCTCGTGGAACAGACCTACTGCGTCCACGAGGCCTCTCTGGGGTCGGTGCCGTCCTGGGGACAAATGGGGTGCCCTGTGGTGAGGTGCTTGGGGCTGGTACCTCCAGAGTGGAGACAGGAATGACTGGAGGACCACTAGATGGCATTGGGGTGGAATGGCTTCTGGAGTGTGGTGATGAAGGTTCCTCGAAGTCCGCGCTCTCATCTGTGGAGAACAGACCCAGTGGATTGACGGGTGAAAATCGGAGCTCCTCAGCACCAGATGTAGTAGGATCGTCCGCCGACTCCTGCCCCGCGCCCCCACCTTCTGGTCTCTGTGGTCTTGCCTGGGGCCGCACTGCTGGCTGAGCTGCAAAACACAAATGAGGTTATTAGACGAGGTGACAAGGTGAGTCCAGCGCTACATACAGCATATGCATGATAAAAGCACCACCACTCTCAAAATCATCACAGACATCACATAGAAACATAGAAACATAGAAAATAGGTGCAGGAGTAGGCCATTCGGTCCTTCGAGCCTGCACCACCATTCAATAAGATCATGGCTGATCATTACCTCAGGACCTCTTTCCTGCTTTCTCTCCATAACCCTTGATCCCTTTAGCCATATCTAACTCCCTCTTGAATATATCTAACGAACAGGCATTCTGCGGTAGAGAATTCCACAGGTTAACAACTCTCTAAGTGGAGAAGTTCCTCCTCATCTCGGTCCTAAATGGCTTACCCCTTATCCTTAGACTGTGACCCCTGGTTCTGGACTTCCCCAACATCGGGAACATTCTTCCTGCAATTAACCTGTCCAGTCCCGTCAGAATTTTATGTTTCTATGAAATCCCCTCTCATTCTTCTAAACTTCAGTGAATGCAGACCCAGTCGATCCAGTCTCTCCTCATATGTCAGTCCTGCCATTCCGGGAATCAGTCTGGTGAATCTTCGCTGCACTCCCTCAATAGCAAGAACGTCCTTCCTCAGATTAGGAGACCAAAACTGAACACAATATTCCAGGTGAGGCCTCACCAAGGCCCTGTACAACTGCAGTAAGACCTCTCTGCTCCTATACTCAAATCCGCGAGCTATGAAGGCCAACATGTCATTTGCCTTCTTTACCGCCTGCTGTACTTGCTTGCCAACTTTCAATGACTGATGTACCATGACACCCAGGTCTCATTGCACCTCCCCTTTTCCTAATCTGCCGCCATTCAGATAATATTCTGCCTTCATGTTTTTAACCACCAAAGTGGATAACCTCACATTTATCTACATTATACTGCATCTGCCATGCATTTGCCCACTCATCCAACCTGTCCAATTCACCCTGCAGCCTCTTAGCATCCTCCTCACAACTCACACCACCACCCAGCTTAGTGTCATCTGCAAACTTGGAGATATTACACTCAATTCCTTCATCGAAATCATTAACGTATATTGTAAATAGTTGGGGTCCCAGCACTGAGCCCTGCAGCACTCCACTAGTCACTGCCTGCCATTCTGAAAAGGACCCATTTATCCCGACTCTCTGCTTCCTATCTGCTAACCAGTTCTCTATCCATGTCAATATATTACCCCCAATACCATGTGCTTTCATTTTGCATACCAATCTCTTGTGTGGGACCTTGTCAAAAGCCTTTTGAAAGTCCAAATACACCACATCCACTGGTTCTCCCTTGTCCACTCTACTAGTTACATCCTCAAAAAATTCCAGAAGATTTGTCAAGCATGATTTCCCTTTCATAAATCCATGCTGACTTGGACCAATCCTGTTACTGCTTTCCAAATGCGCTGCTATTTAATCTTTAATAATTGATTCCAACATTTTCCTCACTACTGATGTCAGGCTAACCGGTCTATAATTACCCGTTTTCTTTCTCCCTCCTTTTTTAAAAAGTGGTGTTACATTAGCTAGCCTCCAGTTCATGGGAACTGATCCAGAGTCAATAGACTGCTGGAAATAGATCACCAATGCATCCAATATTTCTAGGGCCACTTCCTTAAAGACTCTGGGATGCCGATAAGGGAATAAAGGGTTATGGGGAGCAGGCAGGGAAGTGGACATGAGTCCATGAACGGATCAGCCATTATCGTATTAAATGGCGGCGCAGGCTCGAGGGGCCAAGTGGCCTACTCCTGCTCCTATTATGTTCTTATTTTCTTATAGGAGCTTGAAAAAGAGGAATATTGATGAATATGGGGATCATGCAGTTACAGTGGGCTTGTGATCCGTTTCTAGATCAAAACAAAGACCAAACAGGTACTGTGCATTTTTTTACCCCATACACACAGGCCAAAGCTTCTTTCTCTAACACACTGTAAGCTCTTTCTGCATTAGACAGACTTCTCGAAGCATACACAACAGGTTGTAGCTTGCCCGATTCATTTGCTTGTTAGAGTATGCAGCCAACCCCATATGATGAAGCATCACAGGCCAATACAAGACGCTTACACGGATCATAATGAACAAGCAACTTGTTTGAACATAGCAGATTCTTAGCTTTCTCAAAGGCTCTATCTTGAGACGCACTCTAGACCCAGTTGTCACCTTTTCTTAGTAACACATGCAGTGGCTCTAGTAAAGTGCTCAATCTGGGTAAGAAATTGCCAAAGTAGTTGAGTAGCCCAAGGAACGAATGCAGCTCCGTCACATTCTGATGCCTGGGTAAATTTTTGATGGCCTTGGTTTTTGAATCAGTGGGCCTGATGCCATCAGCAGCAATCTTCCTCCCGAGGAATTCGACTTCAGGTGCCATGAATACATACTTTGAGCGTTTCAGCCTGAGTCCCACTTTGTCCAGACGCTATAGGACTTCTTCAAGATTGTTCAGATGTTCAGCACTGTCGCGACCTGTGACCAGAATGTCATCTTGAAACACGACAGTTCTAGGAACGGACTTCAGTAAACTCTCCATATTCCTCTGAAATATGGCTGTAGCCGAATGAATCCCAAAAGGACACCTGTTGTAGATGAACAGTCCTTTATGGGTTTTGATGCAGGTGAGTTTCTTCGAAGTGTTGACAAGCTCCTGGGTCATATAGGCCGACGTCAGATCCAGTTTCATAAACGACTTTCCACCAGCTAGCATAGCGAACAGGTCATCAGCCCTCGGTGATGGATACTGATCCTGTTTCGAAAATCGGTTAATCATAACCTTGTAGTCTCCACAAATCCTGACAGTGCAATCACTCTTAAACACAGGAGCAATGGGACTAGCCCACTCATTAAACTCGACCGGTGATATGATCCCTTCACGCTGGAATCTGTCAAGCTCAATTTCAACCTTCTCCCTCATCATGTACGGAACAGACCGAGCTTTGTGATAGATAGGCCTTGCATTGGCGTCCAGGTGAATCTGCACCTTGGCTCCTGTAAAATTACCAATGCCTGCGGTTCAAACAAAGAAGGAAACTTTTTCAATACTTGAGCACACGCAGTATCATCCACCGAGGACAACATCTTGACATCGTTCCAGTTCAGCTTGATTTTCTCGAGCTAACTTCTGCCGAACAACATTGGACCATTAACTGGGACGATCCATAATGGTAGCTCGTGAACCACACTGTCACATGACACCTCGATTGCTGCACTGCTGAGCACCAGTATGAGTTCCTTAGTGTAAGTACGCAACCTGGCATTGACTGGACTCAGCTTCGGTTTCGCAACCTTAGTGTCGAATGTCCTTTGGCTCATTATCGACTGGCTCGCACCCGTGTCCACCTCCATTGATACAGGCACGCCATTCAGCTTCACATTAACGACTATCAGCTGGCTCTTGCTCAGGAATGAATACAGTCCATGCACTTCTTCCTCAGATTGCGTATCCGGGCCATCACTGAACTGGTCTTCATCAGCCACGTGGTGAGCAGCACCACGCTTGCTCTATTGTGGACACATCCTGTGAAGATGCCCCACTTTCGAACATCCATTGCATGAGTATTGTCTAAACAGACATTGATGAGGCCAATGATTGCTCCCACAACGCCAACAGGGTGAAATCTGGATCGAACCAGTTGGCGGGTTCTGAGCAGCGGCAGGTTTCGTGTAAGCAGTTCTGCCCGAAGACGACGCCATCTTGTTTACAGTACTTGCCGTGGAACTCCACTCGTCAATGATATCTGCCTCAAATTATCATCCGTCGTCATGCATGCCTGGGCAGTCGCGATGGCCTTTTTCAAATCCAGCATCTCTGCAGCCAACAGCTTCCTGAGGATCGCATCATGGCTGATGCCTATCACGAAGACATCACGCAGCAGGTCTTCCAGCATGTTCCTGAACTTACGGCTCAGCAAGACGTCGCAGGTCAGTGACAAATCCCGACACGTCCTGGCCCTCAGCATGAACATGCGTGTAGAAACGGTAGCGTGATATGATGATCCCCTCTTGTGGCTTCAGATGGTTACCCACCAACGTACACAATTCCTTGTACCCTTTTTCCGCAGGACATACAGGCGAGAGAAGATTCTTCATGAGGCCGTAAATTTTCGGACCACAAACGGTGAGGAGAACTGCCCTGCACTTTACTGCGTCGGCCTCTGCCTCCATGCCATTGGCTGAAAAATACTGATCCAGGCGGACGACAAAATCCACCCAATCCTCGCCATCCACGAATCTCTCCAGGATTCCAACCGTGCCCATTATGCATGAGAAGGTTCTTAAATTACCTCAGGAAGCTGTTGGCTGCAGAGACGCTGGATTTGAAAAAGGCCATCGCGACTGCCAAGGCATGCATGACGACGGATGATAATTTGAGGCAGATATCATTGACGAGTCAGAGTTCCATGGCAAGTACTGTAAACAAGATGGCGTCGTTTTCGGGCGGAACTGCTTACGCAAAACCTGCCAATTGTAATGACTCAAGAGTCTGGTTACTGTAAACTCACTCAGGTGCAACCTTATTCCAGCCCGAGAGTGCCAGCGTGACAAAGACACCCAGCTTATATACAGATGACCAAGCACACATGCCACATGCATACAGCCCAATGACCTCCGACCGCGGCGCCCTCTGGTGACGGGTGACCTCCAAGCATTAATACATAACAGATCTGAAAACACTTTTTTACCGCCCACGCCGGAATATCGTCCAAACCACAAAAGTGGAGGTTCTAGCCCATGGTCTCTGTACATTGCATGGCACACCTGTGTCTCAGTTCACAACCTCTATTCCTCATCTCCTGCTCCACCCTCAGGGGACAAACTTACTGCCACCACACCCTACTCTTTGGAGCTTTCTGCCAAAAATGATTTCATTTTAATACATCTCCCTCTTCCTTCAAAAGTCTCTTAGAGAGTTATCTCTCTGTCTATGCTCCCCCGCCCCACCTTAATCCCCCATCTCCTGATTAGCATCCTCCAGGTCCCCCTTTGTAATGTCCTCTGAGGTATTCTTCCACATGAGAGGCGCTAGACAGATGGAAGTAGTCGTTCAGCAGGTGACCAGCTCCAAGGGTTCTGTGGCTAACTAACTGTCCACAAGACTTTATTGCAAGGGGGATAGAGTATAAAAGCAGAGAAGTCCTGCTACAACTGTGCAGGGTATTGGTGAGGCCACACCTAGCGCACTGTGTACAGTTTTGGTCTCTGTATTTAAGGAAGGATATACTTGAATTGGAGGCTGTTCAGAGAAGGTTCACTCGGTTCATTCTGGAGATGAGGGGATTGACATATGAAGATATGTTGAGTAGGTTGGGCCTATACTCATTGGAGTTCAGAACAATGAGCCGTGATCTTATCGAAACGTATAAGATTACGGGCTCAAGTTTCGGCCTGAGATGCTCCTATTATTTTGGAGCAACTAGTTTAGAATGGAGCATCTTAGAAATTGCAATTCTCGGCATTTAGTTTGCTCCAGTTCTAGTGAGTTAGAATAGTTTCACTTTAGAACAGATTTTTTTTCCAAAAGGGGGCGTGTCCAGCCACTTACGCCTGTTTTGCAAGTTTAGGCAGCGAAAACTTACTCCAAACTAACTTAGAATGGAGTAAGTGTAGATTTTTGTACGCTCAGAAAAACCTTGCCTACACTTGGAAATCAGGTGTAGGGAACGAGAGATGGGGGGGGGGTGGGGAAAGGGAAGTTTGCAAGCATTAAACACTTCACTTTTAAAAATAAAGAGCCATCATCAATAATAAATGATAAATAAATCAATAAATCAATCAATAAATCTTTCAAAAAAATAAAAAAATAAAATAAATTAAAAAAATCAATTAATAAATAAAAAATTAAGTTTCTACTCACCTACTGCAGCACCGGGAGCGCTCCAACAGCGTGCTGGGACGGGGCCCCCCCAGGAGATGCCGGTCAGGTGCGCCCCCCCGTCGACACCACTTCGGGCAGGGCCCCCACCCAGCGATAATCGCCGCTGAGGACTTCGGGCGGGGCTCACCCCCAGCGAGATGCTGGGTGGGCGGGCCCCACCGCTGTCGCCATTTCGGGTGGGGCCCGCACCTAGGAGATGCCAGGCCGCTGCCGAGGACTTCGGGTGGGGCCTGCCCCCAGCAAGATGCCAGGCGGGCGGGCCTCTGCCGACGACGAGATAAGAGGTGTCAGACCACTCGGCCCGCGATAGGGGCAACATCCTTTTGGCCTGGGATAGGGTCGTCGCCCGGAGACAGGACATGCTGGGATGGCCAGGAGCTACTGCGCATGTGCGCAGCCTCCACTGCGCATGCGTGCAGCTGCCGGCACTGTTTTTGGCACAGGGCTGTAGCTCTGCCCCCAGCAGCTCCTGTTGCGCCGTGCCGAGCTAGAAACAGGCCTACAGATATCGGAGAATCGTGGGATAAGTATTCGGCACAATTTCTGTTCTAAATATTAGGTGGGCCTCTCCGATGTGCGCCGTTCTAGCGGGGGTCCGAAACTTGAGCCCAATGAGGGGGCTCGACAAGGTGGATGCAGAGAAGATATTTCCACTCATAAGGGAAACTAAAACTAAGTGACATAGTCTGAGAGTAAGGGGCTGCCCGTTTAAAACTGAGATGAGGAGGAATTTCTTCTCTCAGAGGGTTGTAAATCTGTGGAATTCTCTGCCCCAGAGAGCTGTGGAGCCTGGCTCATTGAATATATTTGGCAGAGATAGACAGATTTTTGAGCGATAAGGGAGTAAAAGGTTATGGGGAGCGAGCAGGGAAGTGGAACTGAGTCCATGATCAGATCAGCAATTATCTTTTTGGATAGCAGCACAGGCTTGAGGGGCCAAATGGCCTACTCCTGCTCCTATTTCTTATGTTCTTATGTTCTTACAATGTCAGAGCACCTGAAGGCTCTGGTTTACGCCATTCCCTGTGGCCTACACTTGGTGCCCACCCTGAGGTTAGCAGCTCACCATGTGGGATATGGCCACTGGCACGAGTCTGGATTCCAGCACACTGCGATACAGCAGTTTGGCGTTGCACCACGCGCTTTCCCCATCAGTAACAGGACTTCGTCAACGGCTGAAGCTGCACCCCTTACTGCTGTGTCAGTGAAGAAATCAGAGCAAAGCTCGCTGTAATCGGACACGACCTCTTACACCCAATAGACGCAGTATATCAGAGAAATGGGAAGTTTGGTTCCTTGGGGAAATGGCAGCAGGCATTGCCTCTGCTGCAGTCTGGCTCAGTGGGCAACACCCTGGCCTGAGTCAGAAGGTCGTGGGTTCAAGTCCCACTCCAGAAACTTGAGCATAAAATTCCAGGCTGACAATCCAGTGCAGTGTGGAGGGAGCACTGCACTGTCGGAGGAGCCGTCTTTCAGATGAGATGTTAGATCCTTGCCCCATCTGCTCTCTCAGGTGGATGTAAAGATCCCATGGCACTATTTCGAAGAAGAGCAGGGAAGTTATCCCCAGTGCCCTGGGCATTCTTAATCCCTCAATCAACATCACTAAAACAGATTATCTGGTCATTATCACATTGCTGTTTGTGGGAGCTTGCTGTGCACAAATTTGCTGCTGCGTTTCCCACATTACAACAGTGATGACACTTCAAAAAGTACTTCATTGACTGTAAAGTGCTTTGGGCTGTCCTGAGGTGGAGAAAGGCGCTATATAAATGCAAGTCTTTCTTTTTTTTCTTTTTGAACTTAGAAACAAAAAGCTGGTACCAGAATCTTCAGAGCTGGCTATTCCAGCAGCTGAAACTGAATGAAAACTCCCTACCAAGACAGTGTTACTCTCATTTCTGAGATTCTGGTATACTGTGCATTTTAAAATTTGCTTTCAAAAGTTTTTCTTTGAACTCAGAAGGCCTATTCAACTTCAATGACTGAAAAGATGACTATCCCGTCAATCACTGGCCATTTCGCCAGCCGCTGGAGGCTGATGACCAGTATGCGGATTATGCATTTCCCCCAGTGCTCAACATGTGATGCACTTGGGCACAATGACCATGACCACTGCTCATCTCGCAGCCTAAACAAACCCAGCGTACCAGCTGTGTGGAAGAACGTAGAACGTGTGCAAGGGCATGGACATTGGAAGCTGAGCTACCAGCGAGGTGCTTAACCCTGATGTATGTACAGAAGTCTGTTGACTTCAGAGGCAGGAGTTGCTTTTATACTGGTGCTGTATTAGTGTGGTTTCTGATAGCCTGGTATTCACAAGCTGGCTCCAGCTGTTTACATTGCCAAATCTGACTGCCTTATCCCAGTAGCTGACTTGTAAACCCAAAGATTTGTAGCAGGGGTCTGCTAGCGGGATAAGGGAGCAGTAATTAGCACAGTAAACACCAGCTCATGGGTGCCATATCCCAGAATCCAATCTAAACAACTCCCCACATAATTACTGTTTACTCGGGCGATAGTTAACAGGTTACAGTCTGGTATACTTCAGTGATAATAATCAAATCATTCACACCATAAACACAACACATCCTTTTTTTTTAATACCATTTAACAAGTGTAAAAAGCATGTGGTGCACAGAGTGTTTATAAACTTTGCCGCACATATTACGAGCTACAGTACCTAACACTACATCTTTATTTAATTGCATCCAGGCATGGAATAATGTTCTTCGGAACTGGATAAAAATATTCCTTAATGGACCACTGAACGACTAATGGTGTAGCAGTACATTGCCATCTTAGAACTAAGCTAAAAGGGCATTGTCACTGCGATGGAGAGCTCTCTTTCAAAATTCTGCTGCTATTTTGGTGCCTGTCATGAACGAATGCTGGAACAGATGCTGCATTTGCTGTGGTGCAAATTTGTTCTTGTCAATACCACTGTTTCTCTTGGGTTTTATTAAGACTGAGGTGGTGCTAGTGATATCATATTCTTAATTATGTTCTCTGGTTATAGACAAAGTGAGGCTTCTTGGATTAAAGTGTGGGACGATTGATGAGCAGTGCAGACATTTAAGGAGATATTTCATAACTCGCAACAAAAATATATCCCAATGAGAAGGAAAGACTAAGAGAAGGGATAACCATTCGTGGCTAACTAAGGAAGTAAGGGGTGGTATCAAATTGAAAACAAGGGCATATAATGTGGCCAACACCATAAAGAACATAAGAACATAAGAAATAGGAGCAGGAGTAGGCCTTACGATCCCTTGCGTCTGCTCTGCCATTTAATACGATCATGGCTGATCCGATCATGGGCTCAGGTCCACTTCCCTGCCCGCTCCCCATTACCCCTTAATCCCTTATCTCTGTTTTAAATTTATTCAATGTCCCGGCTTCCACAGCTCTCTGAGGTAGCGAATTCCACAGATTTACAACCCTCTGAGAGAAGAAATTCCTCCTCATCTCAGTTTTAAATGGGCGGCCTCTTATTCTAAGATTATGCCCCCTAGTCTAGTCTCCCCCATCAGTGGAAACATCCTCTCTGCATCCACCTTGTCAAGACCCCTCATAATCTTATACTTTTCGATAAGATCACCTCTCATTCTTCTGAATTCCAATGAGTAGAGGCCCAACCTACTCAACCTTTCCTCATAAGTCAATCCCCTCATCTCCGGAATCAACCTAGTGAACCCTCTCTGAACTGCCTCCGAAGCAAGTATATCCTTTTGCTCATGGTCCACAGGGTCGTAGTAATACCCGCCCTCCTGTATGGCTCAGAGACGTGGACCATGTACAATAGACACCTCAAGTCGCTGGAGAAATATCACCACCAACGATGTCTCCTCAAGATCTTACAAGTCCCCTGGGAGGACAGACGCACCACCGTTAGTGTCCTCGTCCAGGCCAACATCCCCAGCATTGAAGCACTGACCACATTTGATCAGCTCCGCTGGGCAGGCCACATATTTCGCATGCCTGACACGAGACTCTCAAAGCAAGCGCTCTATTCGGAATGCATCCATGGCAAATGATTCAAAGTTGGGCAGTGGAAACGTTGCTATCAAGAGCTGAGTCCACGGCCAGATCAGCCATGATCTTGTTGAATGGTGGAGCAGGCTCGAGGGGCTAGATGGCCTACTCCTGTTCCTAATTCTTATGTTTTTATGTTCTTATGTTACAAGGACACCCTCAAAGCCTCCCTGATAAAGTACGACATCTCCACTGACACCTGGGAGTCCTTGGCCAAAGACTGCCCTAAGTGGAGGAAGTGCATCCGGGAGGGCGCTGAGCTCCTTGAATTTCGTCGCCGAGAACATGCAGAAATCAAGCGCAGGCAGTGGAAGGAGCGGCGGCAAATCAGACTCCCCGCCCACCCTTTCCTTCAACCACTGTCTGTCCCACCTGTGACAGAGACTGTGGTTCTCGTATTGGACTGTACAGACATCTAAGAACTCATGCTAAGAGTGGAAGCAAGTCTTCCTCGATTGCGAGGGACTGCCTATGATGATGATGTTGATCTTTTCGTAAATATGGAAACCAAAACTGCATGCAGTATTCCAGGTGTAGCCTCACCAATACCCTGTATAACTGTAGCAAGACTGCCCTGCTTTTATACTCCATCCCTTTTGCAATAAAGGACAATATTCCATTGACCTTCCTGATCACTTGCTGTACCTGCATACTAACCTTTTGTGTTTCATGCACAAGTACCCGAAGGCCCCGCTTGACTGCAGCATTTTGCAATTTTTCTCCATTTAAATAATAATTTGCTCTTTGATTTTTTTTCTGCCAAAGTGCATGACCTCACACTTTCCAACATTATACTCCATCTGCCAAATTTTTGCCCACTCACTTAGCCTGTCTATGTCCTTTTGCAGAATTTTTGTGTCCTCCTCACACATTGCTTTTCCTCCCATCTTTGTATCGTCAGCAAACTTGGCTACGTTACACTCAGTCCCTTCTTCCAAGTCGTTAATATAGATCGTAAATAGTTGCCGGTCCCAGTGGATTGGAAAATCGCAAATGTAACGCCCCTATTTAAAAAAGGAGACAGACAAAAAGCAGGAAACTATAGACCAGTTAGCCTAACATCTGTCGTTGGGAAAATGCAGGAGTCCATGATTAAGGAAGTAATAGCAGTACATTTGGAAAAGCGTAATTCAATCAAGCAGAGTCAGTATGGTTTTATGAAAGAGAAATCATGTTTGACAAATTTGCTAGAGCTCTTTGAGGATGTAATGAGCAGGGTGGATAAGAGGGAACCAGTGGATGTGGTGTATTTGGATTTCCAGAAGGCATTCGATAAGGTGCCACATGAAAGGTTGCTGCATAAGATAAAAGTTCACGGGGTTGGGGGTAATATATTAGCATGGATAGAGGATTGGCTAACTAACAGAAAACAGAGAGTCAGGATAAATGTGTCATTTTCTGGTTGGCAAATAGTGACTAGTGGAGTACTGCAAGGGTTGGTACTGTCATGTATGTATGCTTGGGGTTACTAGCCACCAGGTGGCGCCACTGTTGGAGGTCATTGGGCTGAAAGCACGTGTGTGCGGCCCAGGTATAAAAGGCAAGCTATCATGTGATGTAATCACTTTGGGCCTTAATAAAGCAGAGCCAGGTTTGTACCTGTGTTAGTTTACAGTATTCAGTCTATCGAATTATTACATACATAACAGGTACTGGGTCCTCAATTATTTACAATTTATATTAATGACTTGGATGAAGGGACTGAGAGTAATGTGGCCAAGTTTGCTGATGATACAAAGATGGGTGGCAAAGCAAATTGTGAGAAGGACACAAAATCTGCAAAGGGATATAGACAGGCTAAGTGAGTGGGCAAAAATTTGGCAGATGGAGTATAATGTGGGAAAATGTCTGAAAATCCACTTTGGCAGAAAAAATAGAAAAGCAAATTATAATTTAAATGGAGAAAATTTTTAAAGTGCTGCAGTACAGAGGGACCTGGGGGTATTTATGCATGACACACAAAAAGTTAGTATGCAGGTACAGTAAGTAATCAGGAAGGCAAATGGAATGTTGGCCTTTATTGCAAAGGGGATAGAGTATAAAAGCAGAGAAGACCTGCTACAACTGTGGATTGACTTAGGTTGAGTAGGTTGGGCCTATACACATTGGAATTCAGAAGAATGAGAGGTGATCTTATCGAAACATATAAGATAATGAGGGGGCTTGACAAGGTGGATGCAGAGAGGATATTTCCACTCATAGGGGAAACTAAAACTAGGGGACATAATCTCAGAATAAGGGGCCGCCTATTTAAAACTGATATGAGGAGGAATTTCTTCTCAGAGGGTTGTAAATCTAAGGTATTCTCTTCCTCAGAGAGCTATAGAGGCTGGGTTATTGAATATATAGTGACTAAAGTAAATGTTGGTCCCTTAGAAGATGAGAAGGGGGATTTAATAATGGGAAATGTGGAAATGGCTGAGACTTTAAACAATTATTTTGCTTCGGTCTTCACAGTGGAAGGCACAAAAACCATGCCAAAAATTGCTGGTCACGGGAATGTGGGAAGGGAGGACCATGAGACAATCACTATCGCTAGTGAGGTAGTGCTGGACAGGCTAATGGGACTCAAGGTAGACAAGTCCCCTGGTCCTGATGAAATGCATTCCAGGGTATTAAAAGAGATGGCGTAAGTTATAGCAGATGCATTTGTTATAATCTACCAAAATTCTCTGGACTCTGGGGAGGTACCATCGGATTGGAAAGCAGCTAATGTAACGCCTCTGTTTAAAAAAGGGGGCAGACAAAAGGCAGGTAACTATAGACCGGTTAGTTTAACATCTGTAGTGGGGAAAATGCTTGAAGCTATCATTAAGGAAGAAATAGCGGGACATCTAGATAGGAATAGTGCAATCAAGCAGACGCAGCATGGATTCATGAAGGGGAAATCATGTTTAACTAATTTACTGGAATTCTTTGAGGATATAACGAGCATGGTGGATAGAGGTGTACCGATGGATGTGGTGTATTTAGATTTCCAAAAGACATTTGATAAGGTGCCACACAAAAAGTTACTGCAGAAGATAAAGGTACGCGGAGTCAGAGGAAATGTATTAGCATGGATAGAGAATTGGCTGACTAACAGAAAGCAGAGAGTCGGGATAAATGGTCCTTTTCGGGTTGGAAATTGGTGGTTAGTGGTGTGCCACAGGGATCGGTGCTGGGACCACAACTGTTACAATATACATAGATGACCTGGAAGAGGGGACAGAGTGTAGTGTAACAAAATTTGCAGATGACACAAAGATTAGTGGGAAAGCGGGTTGTGTAGAGGACACAGAGAGGCTGCAAAGAGATTTAGATAGGTTAAGCGAATGGGCTAAGGTTTGGCAGATGGAATACAATGTCGGAAAATGTGAGGTCATCCACCTTGGAAAAAAAAACAGTAAAAGGGAATATTATTTGAATGGGGAGAAATTACAACATGCTGCGGTGCAGAGGGACCTGGGGGTCCTTGTGCATGAATCCCAAAAAGTTAGTTTGTAGGTGCAGCAGGTAATGAGGAAGGCGAATGGAATGTTGGCCTTCATTGTGAGAGGGATGGAGTACAAAAGCAGGGAGGTCCTGCTGCAATTGTACAGGATATTGGTGAGGCCGCACCTGGAGTACTGCGTGCAGTTTTGGTCACCTTACTTAAGGAAGGATATACTGGCTTTGGAAGGGGTACAGAGACGATTCACTAGGCTGATTCCGGAGATGAGGGGGTTACCTTATGATGATAGATTGAGTAGACTGGGTCTTTACTCGTTGAAGTTCAGAAGGATGAGGGGTGAACTTATAGAAACATTTAAAATAATGAAAGGGATAGACAAGATAGAGGCAGAGAGGTTGTTTCCACTGGTCTGGGAGACTAGAACTAGGGGGCACAGCCTCAAAATACGGGGGAGCCAATTTAAAACCAAGTTGAGAAGGAATTTCTTCTCCCAGAGGGTTGTGAATCTGTGGAATTCTCTGCCCAAGGAAGCAGTTGAGGCTAGCTCATTGAATGTATTCAAATCACAGATAGATAGATTTTTAACCAATAAGGGAATTAAGGGTTATGGGGAGCAGGCGGGTAAGTGGAGCTGAGTCCACGGCCAGATCAGCCATGATCTTGTTGAGTGACGGAGCAGGCTTGAGGGGCTAGATGGCCTACTCCTGTTCCTAATTCTTATTATATTTAAGGCGGAGATAGACTGATTTTTGAGCGATAAGGGAATAAAGGGCTATGGGGAGCGGGCAGGAAAGTGGAGCTGAATCCATGATCAGATCAGCCATGATCTTATTAAATGGCAGAGCAGGCTCGAGGGGCCAGATGGCCTACTCCTGCTCCTATTTCTTACGTTCTTTTGTTCTTATGTTGGCCCTTTAAACAGCTGCTTATTTCCCAGCACTCATCCTGCGCACAGTGCTGTCCTTGAACAAACTCTGGTGCAAGTTCAGAGAATGAACTGGAATGGAGTTAACGGTGTGTGATAGGTCACTGATGTTATTGTCCACCCACTCACAGATAGGGCTGCTCATGAAATCATGTCTGACTATTGCGAAACTCAAATCGCTCAGTGTTTTATATTAGCCCGTCTACAAGACAAATTTATCACAATTCTGTTCAGCACAACACACACTTCAAAAGAATAATTATCATGGGAGAAGGTTTACTGCGAGAAACTGGCAGCATTGCCAATATCAAAGTATGGAGGAGAGGTGTGAAAGAAAGAATGACTTGCTTTTCACGACCTCAGGACATCCCAAAGCGCTTTACAGCCAATGAAGTTATTTTGAAGTAAAAACAGAAAATGCTGGAAATACTCAGCAGGTCAGGCAGCATCTGTGGAGAGAGGAATAGAGTTAACATTTCAGGTCGATGACCTTTCTTGCAGTAAACCCTTTCCCATGATAAATGCTCTTTTGAAGTGTGCTTTGTGCTGAGCAGAATACACGTTCTTTTGAAGTGTTGTCACTGCTGTAATGCTGGAAACACGGCAGCCAATTTGCGCTCAGCAAGGTTCACAAATAGCAACAAGATAATGACCAGATAATCTGCTTTTGGTGATGTTGGTTGAGGGATAAATATTTGCCAGGGCATCAAGGAGAACAGATCATCTTCGAAATAGTCCCATGGGATCTTTTGCGTCCTCCTGAGAGGGCAAATGGAGCCTCGGTTTAACATCACATCCGACAGTGCAGCACTCCCTCAGCACTGCACCAGAGTGTCCCTCGATTTTTGTGCTCAAATCTCTGGAGTGGGACTTGAACCCACCGCCTTGTGACTCAGCGACAACAGTGCTACCCACTGAGCTACAGCTGACACCTTGGGCAATGACCAGGTTGGTTACATTATTTCTTAAACTTTAAATGAACAGTGTAAGAAACACTGAGATATATTTATCAAGGAATAACATGCAAGGTCAATTGCTATTTTTAAGCAGTGATCTTCGATGCAGACTCCCAGAACACCGCCATTATGTGCACAGGCTCAGCAATTACTTGTATCTAAATAGAAATACATTGGCCTGGATTTTGTGGTTGTAATGATGGCGAAACTGCCAGCGTTCGCCGCCATTATCCTGTAAAACTTATATAGGAATTTCTGGTGTCCGCACATGCGCAGTTAAACCCAGAAACCTAGAAGTTGCTGTCAGTGATTCGCTGTTCCTCCACAGGCTGCCCTGTTGAAGACTCCATAGACTTTGAAAAATCATTGAACTGATGCGAACTTCCTCTTTTACTCCGTAATATCGCTGTTAAAACCCCCTGAAAAAGCTAAGCCTTGTTGAGCGAAATGTAACTAGGATTTTAACGCCGTACTAAATTATGATTACTGCTGAACAACCTCTCTGGCCCTGAAAAACTAATTTTATCTTGTGGAATATCAATTTTTTCCATGATTCCATATTACATATTTTTTGTAATATAATAAAAATAATAAAAGTTTCTTTATGATATTTCTGCTTCTATCTCAATCCCATGTGTATGTCCCAATCTTTATTATGCTCTCTATAAAATTTGTAAAACATGAAGGATAATCAGTGCATTTTATTTCCTGGTTTGCTGTCTGTGAGAATTCTTCAATGTGATAGGCTGCTTAGCCTGCTTGTTGACATCATTGTTGCTGGACAGAGGAGATTCCCTATAGGTGATGCCAGAATGAAATTAACGTCGGGAAAGGTGAAGTCGACGTCCCAGAGATCGCTGGATCTTTACGGGCAGCTTTCTTCGAGGTCAGAGGCGAGTGCCATCACTTCGCTGCTGACTGTAAAATCTGTGCCATTAATAGCACAGGTCATGATGGGAACTGGGGCACAGTGCCTGAGGCACCAAAGACGTTTGTAAACAAATTCCTGCTTGGATATACAGGTTCTAACTTTTCATTGATGATATAAAGAAGCAGAGAAATTAAATATGGTGTCAAAAGTCTAGTGATTCTACGCAAAGTCGGAATAAAGGCTGAAAGAACCAAAACTGCAAGTCATTGGGGCTGGAAATGAGCTGAAGCAAATGCAACAACGAAGTACTTTGAAACTAAAAGCTCTGACTTCTGTTATCTCCCAGCTTCAGAAAGCAATGAAAACAATTGCAAACCACAAAATATTTGATAGAATTACAAATAAAAAGCAGACTGTGGTAGGCATTGTGAAATTACCAAAATCCAGCAGTGGGGCAGTTCAGATAGGATATAAGGCAAAGAATTTACCACAGATCTGGAAGCATTTGAGCTTGGAGAATGTGAGGCCGACCAGCGAATAGTTGACCCTGAAGGTGACAAAGGCATGGGCAAGAGTTTCAATAATGGATAGGCTGAGACAGGGTCAGAGGCGGGTGATGTTATGAGGTGTAATTGGTTATTCCACAGCCAATAGAGGAACTGGCAGGGGTAAAGATATCACAGATGACAAGCCAGCATTGACTATGGTAGAAAACTCAAAACACTCATGCACATAACATAAGAAATAGGAGCAGGAGTAGGCCATTTGGTCCTTCGAGCCTCCTCCACCATTCAACAAGATCATGGCTGATCTTCTACCTCAACTCCACATTCCCGCACTATCCCCATATCCCTTAATTCCCCCAAATTTATCAACCTCTATCTTGAGTACACACAATGACTGAGCAGCCACAGCTCTCTGGGATAGAGAATTCCAAATATTCAGAACCCTTTGAGTGAAGAAATTTCTCCTCATCTCAGTCTTAAATGGCTGACCCCTTATTCTGAGACTGTGACACTGTGTTCTAGACTCCCCAGCCAGAGGAAACATTTTCTTAGCATTAACCCTGTTAAGCCCCTTATGAATATTATATGTTTCAATTAGATCATCTCTCATTCTTCTAAACTCTAGGGAATATAGACCTAGTCTACTCAATCTCTCCTCATCGGGCAATCCCCTCCTCCCAAGAACCAGTCTAATGAACCTTTGTTGCACTCCCTCTAAAGTAAGTATGTATTTCCCTTGGTAAGGAGACGAGAACTGTATACAGCGAACCAGACTTCAGCACATAATCTGGGCTAGCACTTCAGTGCATTACCAAGGGAGTGTTGCGTTATTGCAGATAGGTCAAAACAAAATAATTGGCCGTGAAGCACTTTGGGGGCATCCTAAAGACATGCGAGATGCTATATTAATGGATATGGGGGTGAGGAAAAAGTCATTGTCATCAGAGGAAGGCATGAAAGAAACATCCTATCCTAAAGAGTCATTATAGGAGAACAGGATATTATCAGAGGACGGATGATGAATCATGATTATAGAATCCTAGCATGGTTACAGCACAGAAGGCCATTTGGCCTGTTGAGCCTGTGCCGACTCTCTGCTTGTCCCTCCCCCCACCCATTCCACATAGCCCTGCAATTATTTTTCCTTCAGATACTTATCCAATTCCCTTTGGTAAGATAAGATTGAGTCTACTCCCACCACGCTGTCGCTGCGTTTTTCTTATGTCGCCTTTGGCTCTTTTGCCAATCACCTTAAATTTGTGTCCTCTGGTTCTCGGCCCTTCTGCCAATGGGAACAGTTTCTCTCTATCTACTCTGTCCAGACCCCTCATGATTTTGAGCACCTCTATCAAATCTCCTCTCAATCTTTTCTGCTCCAAGGAGAACAACCCCAACTTCTCCAGTCTATCAATGTAAGGGGTACGGTAGCATGGTTGCTGGATGAATAATCCAGAGGCCTGCACTAATAATCCAGAGATGTGAGTTCAAATCAGCAGCTGAGGGAATTTAATTTCAGTTAATTAACAAAAAAAGCTAATATCAGTAATGGTGACTACTGGATTGTTGTAAAAACCCATCTGCTTCACTAATGTCCTTTAGGGAAGGAAATCTGCCGTCCTTGGTCGGGCTATATGTGACTCCAGACCCACAGTAATGTGGTTGACTCTTAACTGCCCTCTAGCAAGCCACTCAGGTGTACCACACGGACTGCAGCAGTTCAAGAAGGCGGCTCACCATCACTTTCTCAAGGGCAATTAGGGATGGGCAATAAATGTTGGCCTTGCCACATCCCATGAACGAATAATAAAAAACTGTCAGCATGGATTTGTGAAAGGGAAATCATGCTTGACAAATCTTCTGCAATTTTTTGAGGATGTTTCCAGTAGAGTGGACAAGGGGGAACCAGTTGATGTGGTGTATTTGGACTTTCAGAAGGCTTTCGACAAGGTCCCACACAAGAGATTAATATGCAAAGTTAAAGCACATGGGACTGGGGGTAGTGTGCTGACGTTGATTGAGAACTGGTTGTCAGACAGGAAGCAAAGAAACATAGAAACATAGAAAATAGGTGCAGGTGTAGGCCATTCGGCCCTTCTAGCCTGCACCGCCATTCAATGAGTTCATGGCTTTCTCGCCATACCCCTTGATCCCACTAATAGAAAGGACTTCATCTAACTCCTTTTTGAATATATTTAGTGAATTGGCCTCAATAACTTTCTGTGGTAGAGAATTCCACAGGTTCACCACTCTCTGGGTGAAGAAGTTTCTCCTCATCTCGGTCCTAAATGGCTTACCCCTTATCCTTAGACTGTCACCCCTGGTTCTGGACTTCCCCAACATTGGGAACATTCTTCCTGCATCTAATCTGTCTGAACCCATCAGAATTTTAAACGTTTCTATGAGGTCCCCTCTCATTCTTCTGAACTCCAGTGAATACAAGCCCAGTTGATCCAGTCTTTCTTGGTAGGTCAGTCCCCCATCCCGGGAATCAGTCTGGTGAACCTTCGCTGCACTCCCTCAATAGCAAGAATGTCCTTCCTCAAGTTAGGAGACCAAAACTGTACGCAATACTCCAGGTGTGGCCTCACCAAGGCTCTGTACAACTGTAGCAGCACCTCCCTGCCCCTGTACTCAAATCCCCTCGCTATGAAGGCCAACATGCCATTTGCTTTCTTAATCACCTTTTATATTGGCTGCCATTCTATTCTCATACTCTCTCTTTGCCCCTCTGATTTTCTTTTTCACTTCTCCTCTGACCTTTCTCTACATAGCCTGATTCTCATATGAATGTGCAATCTGACATCTGTCATACGCGCTCTTTTCTACTTCCTTTTGTCTCCCTGCCCTTCCCCCTCGTGGGAATGTACCTCAACTGCACCTGAACTATTTCCTCTATAAAGGCAGCCCATTGTTCCATTACAGTTTTGCCTGCCAATCTTTGATTCCAGTTTCCCGGGCCAGATCCGTTCTAATCCCACTGAAATTGACCTTCCCCCAGTTAATGATACTATGATCACTGTAGACTCAACTGACTCAAACCTTATGATACTATGATCACTGTTCCCTAAATGTTCACCTTCTGACACTTGCTCCACTTGCCCCACCTCATTCCCTGGACCAGATCCAGCAATGCTTCCTTCCTCGTGGGCCAGAAACATACTGACGAGAAAGTTCTCCTGAACACATTCAGAAATTCTTCCCCTTATCTGCCCTTTGCACTATTACGATCCCAGTCTATATTAGGATAGTTGAAGTCCCCTATTATCACTACTCTACAGTTCTTGCACCTCTCTGTAATTTCTCTGTAAATTTGCCCCTCCATATCTTTACCACTATTTAACGTTTATTTGTTGATTCATTGGTCTATAGAATACACCTAGTAGTGTAATGGCACCTCTATTATTTCTTAACTCTAGCCATATAGATTCTGTCCTTGACACCTCCACGACATCCTTTCTCTCAAGCACTGTAACATTCTCCTAAACCAATACTGTCAGCCCACCTTCTATCTTTCCTTCCCTATCTTTCCTGAACACCTTATATCCAGGAATATTTAATACCCATCCTGCCATTTTTTGAGCCAGAGCTCAGTTATTGCCACAACATTATATTCCCATCACTGGGAGTCGTGACAAAATCTGAAGAATTATTTATTTTTAATGTTTATTTGTTGATTCATTTTTCAGCTAGTAAGAATACATATTTTGTTAGCAATTAATAGTTCATGCCAGATGATGTAACAACGTCAATTGCTGTGTTGAACCAGTTGACTCAGAAATAGATTCCTAGAACAGCGCCATCTGGTGCACAGGCTGAGCTGTTAAGTGTATTTAAATAAAGGTGGAAAGTATTGGGTCATTGTGAGAGGTGGAGAACTGTGCCTAAGGCAGCAAAGCAACCTTCTCAACAAACTGTGCTCGGAAGTAAAGTCACTGATTTCCTGACAGCAAAGAACCAGAAAGATAAAATAATCAGAAGAGAATTTACTTGGAGGCGCTTAACAATGTGTACATAAGAACATAAGAAATAGGAGCAGGCATAGGGCATATGGCCCCTCGAGCCTGCTCCACCATTTAATACGATCATGGCTGATCCGATCATGGACTCAGCTCCACTTCCCTGCCCGCTCCCCATAACCCCTTATTCCCTTATCGGTTCGGAAACTGTCTATCTCTGTCTAAAATTTATTCAATGACCCAGCTTCCACAGCTCTCTGAGGCAGCAAATTCCACAGATTTACAACCCTCTGAGAGAAGAAATTCCTCCTCATCTCAGTTTTAAATGGGCAGCCCCTTATTCTAAGATTATGTCCCCTAGTTCTAGTCTCCCCCATCAGTGGAAACATCCTCTCTGCATCCACCTTGTCAAGCCCCCTCATAGAAACATAGAAACATAGAAAATAGGTGCAGGAGTAGGCCATTCGGCCCTTCTAGCCTGCACCGCCATTCAATGAGTTCATGGCTGAACATTCAACTTCAGTACCCCATTCCTGCTTTCTCGCCATACCCCTTGATCCCCCTAGTAGTAAGGACCTCATCTAACTCCTTTTTGAATATATTTAGTGAATTGGCCTCAACAACTTTCTGTGGTAGAGAATTCCACAGGTTCACCACTCTCTGGGTGAAGAAGTTCCTCCGCATCTCGGTCCTAAATGGCTTACCCCTTATCCTTAGACTGTGACCTCTGGTTCTGGACTTCCCCAACATTGGGAACATTCTTCCTGCATCTAACCTGTCTAACCCCGTCAGAATTTTAAATGTTTCTATGAGGTCCCCTCTCATTCTTCTGAACTCCAGTGAATACAAGCCCAGTTGATCCAGTCTTTCTTGATAGGTCAGTCCCGCCATCCCGGGAATCAGTCTGGTGAACCTTCG
The DNA here is from genome assembly GCF_044704955.1 of Pristiophorus japonicus. Taxonomy (NCBI): domain Eukaryota; kingdom Metazoa; phylum Chordata; class Chondrichthyes; family Pristiophoridae; genus Pristiophorus; species Pristiophorus japonicus. The sequence continues at coordinate 34,369,489 of NC_091985.1, read as the reverse complement.
CTGCACTCCCTCAATAGCAAGAATGTCCTTCCTCAGGTTAGGAGACCAAAACTGTACACAATACTCCAGGTGTGGCCTCACCAATGCCCTGTACAACTGTAGCAACACCTCCCTGCCCCTGTACTCAAATCCCCTCGCTATGAAGGCCAACATGCCATTTGCTTTCTTAACCACCTGCTGCACCTGCATGCCAACCTTCAATGACTGATGTACCATGACACCCAGGTCTCGTTGCACCTCCCATTTTCCTAATCTGTCACCATTCAGATAATAGTCTGTCTCTCTGTTTTTACCACCAAAGTGGATAACCTCACATTTATCCACATTATACTTCATCTGCCATGCATTTGCCCACTCACCTAACCTATCCAAGTCGCTCTGCAGCCTCACAGCATCCTCCTCGCAGCTCACACTGCCACCCAACTTAGTGTCATCCACAAATTTGGAGATACTACATTTAATCCCCTCGTCTAAATCATTAATGTACAGTGTAAACAGCTGGGGCCCCAGCACAGAACCTTGCGGTACCCCACTAGTCACTGCCTGCCATTCTGAAAAGTACCCATTTACTCCTACTCTTTGCTTCCTGTCTGACAACCAGTTCTCAATCCATGTCAGCACACTACCCCCAATCCCATGTGCTCTAACTTTGCACATCAATCTCTTGTGTGGGACCTTGTCGAACGCCTTCTGAAAGTCCAAATATACCACATCAACTGGTTCTCCCTTGTCCACTCTACTGGAAACATCCTCAAAAAATTCCAGAAGATTTGTCAAGCATGATTTCCCTTTCACAAATCCATGCTGACTTGGACCTATCATGTCACCTCTTTCCAAATGCACTGCTATGACATCCTTAATAATTGATTCCATCAGTTTACCCACTACCGATGTCAGGCTGACCGGTCTATAATTCCGTGTTATCTCTCTCCCTCCTTTTTTAAAAAGTGGGGTTACATTGGCTACCCTCCACTCTATAGGAACTGATCCAGAGTCAATGGAATGTTGGAAAATGACTCATAATCTTATAGGGCTAGAATTTCCTCTCAAATCGCCCATTTACCGCCCAGTTACCGCCCAAAAATACAAGTTTCGTTGAAAAAAACACATTTATCACCCAGATACCGCCCGGCGGTAAATTCCACAGTCATTACCACCGGGCGGTATTTGATACTGTCCGCCCATATATTACCGCCCAAATACCGGCCAAAATGGAAGTTTCATCATCAAGATCCGTTTACCACCGGACCATAAAAACCGTCCTGAAAAGGCAGGTCTTACTGGATCTTAAGTGGATCTTAAGTGGGCGGAATGGACACAGATCTGACAGGTTTGTTTGATATTACACAGATCTTTATAGTTCTCCACAATTTGATGTATTTTTAATGGATTGTAGTATTTTCTAGTGTTAGGCAATAATATAAATGGTCTAATAAAGCCTTATTTACTCCTTTAGTCTCTCTCACTCACAAGTCTCACTCACATTAGTCTCACTCGGCCTCCAGTCTCTCCTCCCCTCAGTCTCTCTCCCCCGCCGTCTCTCCTCCCCAGTCTCCCTCCCCCCACCCCAGTCACTCTCACCCCCCAGTCTCTCCCCGCCCCTAGTCTATCTCACCTCCCAGTCTGACTCACCCCCTACAGTGATCTCAACCACCCCACAGCAATCTCTCTCCCCTCCCCCCCACAGCGATCTCACTCTCTTCCCCCCCCCACAGCAATCTCACTCTCTTCCCCCCTCACAGTGATCTCACTCTCTTCCCCCCCCACAGCGATCTCACTCTCTTTCCCCCTCACAGCGATCTCACTCTCTTCCACTCCCCCACAGCGATCTCACTCTCTTCCCCCCCCCACAGCGATCTCACTCTCTTCCCCCCTCACAGTGATCTCACTCTCTTCCCCCCCCACAGCGATCTCACTCTATTTCCCCCTCACAGCGATCTCACTCTCTTCCACTCCCCCACAGCGATCTCACTCTCTTCCCCCCCCCCACAGCGATCTCACTCTCTTACCCCCCCACAGCGATCTCACTCTCCGCCCCCCCCACAGCGATCTCACTCTCTTCCCCCCCCCCACAGCGATCTCACTCTCTTACCCCCCCACAGCGATCTCACTCTCTTCCACTCCCCCACAGCGATCTCACTCTCTTCCCCCCCCCACAGCGATCTCACTCTCTTACCCCCCCACAGCGATCTCACTCTCCGCCCCCCCCCACAGCGATCTCACTCTCTTCCCCCTCACACAACGATCTCACTCTTCCCCCCCCCCCACAGCGATCTCACTCTCCACCCCCACCGCACACAACGATCTCACTCTTCCACCCCGCCCCCCCCCCAAAGCGATCTCACTCTTCTCCCCACTCCCCCCCACAGCGATCTCACTCTCTTCCCCCTCACACAACGATCTCACTCTTCCCCCCCCCACAGCGATCTCACTCTTCTCCCCACTCCCCCCCACAGCGATCTCACTCTCTTCCCCCTCACACAACGATCTCACTCTTCCCCCCCCCCACAGCGATCTCACTCTTCTCCCCACTCCCCCCCACAGCGATCTCACTCTCTTCCCCCTCACACAACGATCTCACTCTTCCCCCCCCCCCCACAGCGATCTCACTCTCCGCCCCCCCCACAGCGATCTCACTCTCTTCCCCCTCACAAAACGATCTCACTCTTCCCCCCCCCCCACAGCGATCTCACTCTCTTTCCCCCCCCCCCCCCCACAGCGATCTCACTCTTCTCCCCACTCCCCCCCACAGCGATCTCACTCTCTTTCCCCCCCCCACAGCGATCTTACTCTTCTCCCCACTCTCCCCCACAGCGATCTCAGGCTGGCAGTCTCTGTCCTCTCGTCGGTGACTCTCGGTGGGGGGGGGGGGCGGAGCTTGACAGCCACATACGTGTGCACAACTTGGGAGCCGAAGATTCCCGAGTCGATAGGCTTCCTCTGTTGCACACTGTCCACTCCACTTCGCTCCCGCACTGCTTCGCCGCCACCGACATGGAGCACCTGAAAACCACGGGAGCGTGCACCAGCGGCATTCCAGCTGTTGAAAAAGACGCAACTGCCGGAACACCACTAAGGATCGGGGGCGATTTGAAAGGAAAATCCAACCCATACATTTCGATAAGATCACCTCTCATTCTTCTGAATTCCATTGAGTAGAGGCCCAACCTACTCAATCTTTCCTCATAAATCAACCCCCTTATCGCTGGAATCAACTTAGTGAACCTTCACTGAACTGCCTCCAAAGCAAGTATATCCTTTTGTAAATATGGAAACCAGAACTGCATGCAGTATTCCAGGTGTGGCCTCACCAATACCCTGTATGACTGTAGCAAGACCTCCCAGCTTTTATACTCTATCCCCTTTACAATAAAGGCCAAGATTCCATTGGCCTTCCTGATCACTTAGTTAGACAAGATGTTGTGGGAAAGATTCTAGCTGATTTAGATGTCAGTGATCTTTTTTGCCAAGAATCTTGATAAAATCTGGACATCACAGCACAATTTGTTTTAACGAAAGGCAATATGGGGTCATCTGGCTTAGCACCAGTGTGATAGCTCTTGCCACAGGCTCCTCTTGTAATATCAGCAGGGAAGAACAAGAGACTGGGAGAAACTAATGTCTTTCAGGTTTTCTTATTTGGATAATATTTGAAGCATAATTCAAGGAGATAGCTTCCCTCAAAGCCAATCATGTGAAATTGTTGGCCATCACAGGAAGCACTCGACTGCATTACAGATTAAAATTAGGGTCAAGCAGAGATGCAGCATCATTTTCTTGATAATAAAATATATGGTAGTAGACTGTCTAAATATAATCTACAACATAATATAATTTGATATTTCACAGAAAGCAGTGTGTTCTTACAGAAGAAATTAGTACAATTTTAACAAAGTTGGTGCAGTTTTACAATTTATACTAAAAGGTCAAATAAAGTTTGGTTAGAAACTTGTCTGGAATCTCTGGTGGATGTCATACAAAGTTACTTTTGAAATAAATTTCCAATTTTTTTTCTAGAACCTTTTTCAAGCGCCCATTTTGTGCTTTGACCACAATCCCAAAAGAGCTGAGCAGAGGAGTTTCTGTGTCTATGGATATATCAGGGGATGTAGATTTTGGGAAGGGGACAAACTAGAATCGTCAGGCTGATAACTGGTCCCACTGAGGAAACACAGAAATACTTCCCAACATTGGACAACCCATCAAAAGCTTCCCGCGCAATTATTGGCCAAATAAGATGCAACAACATCTGTGCTTGAACATCTGTGGTCGTCTCTTGAATGCTGCATGGAATCCATCCAAAGACTCATGTCTTCCAGTGGAACATACCCAACAATGACAGAGTCTCTCGAGAAGTTATATCATCGAACAGTTAGAGATCTGTTTTCGCTAATTGTGCCCAAGTCTTCATTTTATTTTTTCTATCTTTTTATAAGAATTGCACCTTTATTGAGTTGTACAGGGATGCATGTACTTTCTCACACTGCTGTAGAACACAGAGTATGTTTGGTTTTGTAGGTTGCATGGCGCTCACAGATACATCCTTTGGGGGTGCTATGTACCTCTGCAGTTCTTGATGCTCGGGCAGGGATGCCAGTTGACAGGAATAAGATCTTTCCTTATCATGAGGGCAAAGGTCACTCGGGGATGGGGGGATGGGGGGGTGGGGCGGAGTGTGAGTGATGTTTGGATCTTTGGATTAATGGGGACTTCAATACCGCCGCAAGGATTGTAGAATAAATGGAATTCAATTGGAGAGGGAGATTTAGTAGGACATCTATAAGCAATAGTAGACTTATCACTTTCAATATCTAAGCAATGTGGTGAAGCAACTGAAAAGCACCAGCAATTTGGTCAATGGATCGAGTTCTAGCACGTCAACTTTAACAACATGCTCTGTAGTCAGAAGATTGCCTTGGGAAAGTTAAGCACCATTTTGTTTCCTGTAGCATATCCTAAATCCGGTGAATGTACTTTCAGACGTGTGATCTACTTTGGGGATAAAAACACCACAGCAGTTACTGTGCCTTGTCAAACCTCTCCCCATTTGGTCCAGGATTGGTTGCTATGACGGATTCATCAAGTCTCAACCCTTCAAGAGTCATCGGCTGTCCTTCAGCTGAACATGTGAAAGTTGGTAAATGCCATCCTTACTTGGAAAATACGAATCTAAATGGGGTAGAGGAGCAAAGGAATCTGGGAGTACAAACACACAAGTCACTAAAAGGAGTGATGCAGGTTAGTAAGGCCATAAAGAATGCAAACCAAGCTCTAGGGTTCATTTCTAGAGGGATAGAATTGAAAATTGAAGAATAGAGAAGGTATGTTTAACTTGTATCTAACATTGTTTAGACCACACTTAGAGCACTGCATACTATTCTGGTCGCCATATTATAAAAAGGATATAGAGGCACTGCAAAGGGCGCAAAAAAGATTTACAGGGATGCTATCAGTGCGGCGAGGTTATACCTATCAGGAAAGTCATCATCATCATAGGCAGTCCCCCGGAAGACTTGCTAAAAATGAGTCCTTAGGTGGCTGAACAGTCCAATACGAGAACCACAGACCCTGTCACAGGTGGGACAGATAGTTGTTATGAACAGGCTGGGTCTCTTCTCTTGAAAAGAGGAGGCTGAGTGGTGATGTAATAGAGGTCTTTAAAATTATGAAAGGTTTTGATAGAATAGATAAAGAGAGAGAGTTTCCACTTGTGGGGAAGAGCAAAACTAGAGGCCATCAATATAAGATAGTCATCAAGAAATCCAATAGGGAATTCAGAAGGAACTTCTTTACCCAAACAGAATGTGGAACTCACTACCACAGGGAATGGTTGAGGCAAATCGCATTTAAGGGGAGGCTAGACATGCATATGGGTGAGAAGGGAATAGAGGGTTATGTAGATAGGTTTAGATAAGGAAAGACGGGAGGAGGCTCGAGTTGTGCATGAACTGGTATGGACTGGTTGGGCCTGTTTCTTTGTTGTATATTCTGTGTAATTCTATGTAATTTCATAATTTTGCCATGTGTAAAAGTGAACATACTTTCAAAAGGGAAAAGAAGAAATGCAACATGGACTAACATGTAGTTGCATGACTACAGGTCACTTGTCTTAACAAAGAGCCCTGAACCATCTTTGTATAGTGCATTTTTCAACAACTTACATAGAAACATAGAAACATAGAAATTAGGTGTAGGAGCAGGCCATTCGGCCTTTCGAGCCTGCACTGCCATTCAATAAGATCATGGCTGATCATTCAACCTCAGTACCCCTTTCCTGCTTTCTCTCTATATCCCTTGATCCCTTTGGCCTATTGCAGACATAGTGCTGGCAAGTGGAGTTTGTCGGAGCAATTGGATCCTTCAGTAGGTTTCTGCAGACGCAGCAGGAGAGGGACTGGCGCAGGTAGGGCAGCAGTTTGTAGAGCTCGGAGAAGGAGCCAGGCTCCTGCGGCTCGGACTGCATGATGTAGCGACAGGTCGACATATACACTTCTGTGTTTTGTGAATTCAAGGGATTTCTAGCCTTTACCCTGTATTCTCTAAATCCTCTACTGAAGAAATCCTTTACACGGGACCACATAGGATATACAGCACAGAAACAGGCCATTCAGTCCGACCAGTCCATGATTCACTTCTCTCTCCTATGCTTGTCTATCCTCCCCTTAAATGCATCTATACTATTCGCTTCAACCACTCCCTGTGGTAGCGAGTTCTACATTCTCACCACTCTTTGGGTAAAGAAGTTTCTTCTGAATTCCCTATTGGATTTCTTGGTGACTATCTTTATATTGATGGCCTCTAGTTTTGCTCTTCCCCACAAGTGGAAACATTCTCTCTGTATCCACCCTATCAAACCTTTCATAATTTTAAATATCTCTATTAGGTCACCCCTCAGCCTGCTGTTTTCGGGTTTAACAATGTGCACAAATGCTGGGTTTTATTTTGCATTATGTTGACAAACTTCAGTTGGGATATGGGAGGGATTCAAATAACTCACTGGTTATTTGTTAAAGGTACGGAAAATTCTGTTATATAAGGATAGTGTAAACCAAGCTCCCATGTGTATTTGTGGCTCCAAAAATTGTAAACATTATCTTAAACCATTGTGAGTTTTAAATAGAAATAAATGAAGTAACAAAACAAAATGATCAGAATAAAAATAAAAGTATCCCAAAATTATATAAATTTGGGATGAGAATCTAATCTTCCAGGACTCCAAAAATGTGCAGGAAAAAAGTTGAAATCTGGGCTATCTCAGGGAAAAAATGTGTCTGTTTAAAAAATGATAGCCAAGCATTTAATTAATATATATTTGAAAATAATTAATAAGGCACACCCAACTGGATTAGTATCAAAGGTAAGTATTCAGAGCTCACACAGATGTTGGAGGTATAATGGTATATGGGAATGTTCTGGAATTGTTGGACAGTTCAAGAATTTTGGTCTTGATTTTTGAACGCAATTAAATCTATTAAAAGATCAAATTTGGAACTGAACCCAGTAACAGTTATTTTAGGAGATATTTCTGGTTTAAAGGTTAACCCTTCTGAGCTAAATTTATAGGGCCGAGCCTGCGAATGGATAAAAGGATAATATTACAGAGTTGGAAGAGCCAGGATATGATGGATGGCAGAATATGCAGCAAGATGGAGTAGTGGAAAGGGAATCTGATTTAAAAAGAGAGATTCAAAGACATTTCAAATTCAATTAAGGTTTAGTTAACATTTCAAAATTAAAAATATTTCAGGGGAATGTTTGTGTGAACTGATTTTGAGAAGAAATGTAGCATATGTAATTCCTCAGATTTGTGACTACTCCAAACGTCAGTAAAATATTTAATGAAGTAACTACAGTACAGAATGCAAAAGATTCCGCAGTTATGATGGGTTGTGAATTTGATGGTATTTTTTCCCCCTCCCTCTTGGTGCCAATTATAGATTGCAATTCTGTTGGCCATTCTTCATGTGTTTTAATTGCTCCACCATCGGTGACCGTGCCTTCAGGTGCCGAGGCCCTAATCTTTGGAATTCCCTCCCTAAAGCTCTTCGTCTCTCTTTCCTCCTTTAGGACGTTCTTTAAAACCTACCTCTTTGACCAAGCCTTTGGTCAGCTGCCCTAGTATCTCCTTATGTCCTGTTCAATATTTAATCCAAAACAGATTATCTGGTCATTATCACATTTTTTGTGGGAGTTCAGTTCGCTGTGCGCAAAGTGGCTGCCGCGTTTCCCACATTACAGCAATGACTACGTCCAAAAGTACTTCATTGGCTGTAAAGCGCTTTGAGATATCCGGTGGTCATGAAAGGCACTATATAAATGCAAGTCTTTTATTTCTTTCTTTCTTTTTCAAATTTTGTTTGATAACTCTCCTGTGAAGCGCCTTGGGACGGTTTACTGCGTTAAAGGCGCTAGATAAATGCAAGTTGTTGTTGTGTTATCCTTGACACCAAGTGTTGACAGGCTGTTAACCATGGGGAACATAACTACTCAGTTCACACACCCACACTATCCCGAAAGAGCCAAAGGATAGCAATTAGGAGAGACCTAACCTGACCTCGGGCCACTGGGGCTGGGATTGCCTCATTCATCACAGACAAGGAAACCTGGGGCCTTTTGGTTTGTATGACTCAGTTATGTGCTGTCTTTCCCAACTGAGTCATTGGAGGGGAAGCTGTCCTGATGTTTTAACCACGAGCAGCATGACTCATAGTTCTACTGTGTTAGAAAATGTTTCATTCTTCTTCAAAAAGGGGATCCCGGAAGAAATGGCACTCTGGTAATAGTAGAAATTAACGTCAAAAGAGAAACAAAAGGGGCAATCTACCCACATTGGAAGTCTTGAAACACAAGCAATAGTAACAAACAAAATCATAATGACACATGACTCAGAAAATTGACAGGTAATGGAAGGCATTGCACCTCTGAGGGCATAGTGACCACAGAATGATCACGTTTAATGTGTCACAGATACCTAAGACCAGGAGCCAGGTATATAACTTTAAGGACGATTCTATGGGCAACGTTATCCCTGGAATGTGATCCAGTCAGTGGCAGTCAGGCTGGAGGCAGATAATGCAGCCTTCAAGCTCTGTTTGACGACGCAGAGATAGGGCCCAACATTGGCCATGACTTGCATCAATTTTTTTGGAGTAAGTTGTTTTTTCTGGCGTAAGTTAGAAAATGCCACTTTCCCCAAAAGATTTGCTCCAGAGTAAGTCAATTAGGTACGATTTTTTTTACGTCAGTTTGTTTTTCAAAAGGGGGTATTCCCAGACACTTACGCCAGTTTTGGCCATTAATGCCACTTTGGCCAGCAAAAACATACTCCAAATCAACTTAGGTCAGCGTATGTGGCCAACTCTGAAAAATCTTGCGGGCAGCTAAGACACAGCAGCACACATTCAGCAGACATTAGGGCAGGGATAGGGGAGGGAAGGGAACTGGAGAGGACCTCAACATACAAGCACCAAACATTAAGGAAAAGCTCAAACCAATAAAATACAATAAAAAAAGTAAATCCTACCTTATCTTTAAAGTATGCCCGGAAAAGGCAGCGGGGCCGACCTGTATGTGAGGCCATCCGGCCTGGGATAGGGGAGGGAAGACGCACCGGAGGAATCACAGCTCTTGGGTCTGGAAGTCTCATCTCTCCTCCCTCCCCGCAAAACTCTCCACCTCCCCCCTCAAAAAAAACTCTCTTCCTCCTCACCCCGCCCCCCCCCCGCCAATCAAAAGTTTCAAGCACAGCCACACAAGCACAGCCATTAAATAAAAAATAAAAGCAAAGTCCTTACCTGCCCGGGAACTTAGCGGGCCGGCCGGCCAGTGCGGGACTCCAGTTGGCCGGGGATAGGTTGCGGCGAGATCGGGCATCCCTTCGGCCTGGGATAGGGACTGCGAGCATCGGATCCTGCTCACAGTCTACAGGACACGCTGGGAGGGTAGGAGCATGCGCGCCGCTCTCACTGAGCATGCGCGCAGGTGCCGGCAGTGCTTTGTGCGCTGGCCTGTTGCTCCGCCCCCCCCCCTTCAGCCTCCACGCCATGACAGGACTCCGGGGACTGTACGCCGTGGCCAGGATGGGGCGAGTTTTTGCCGGCGTTGTTGCCAGTGCGCAAAGTCGCCGTGTTTGAGGTCAGTGTGCCGACAAAACTGCTTGGGGAAAATCTAGCCCATAGTTACTAATGTATAGTGACACTGCAGGCATAACCTCTCAGAGTGCAGGCAACGCGCACAGCATTAACATTCCCCACAGTTCAAGTAACGCACAGCACCAACACTCCCCACAGTTCAAACAATGTACACAAGGAGACTAATCAGTCCATTGTGCCTTACTGGCCTCCTGCATTCGACTGTATACAAATTGCAACTTATCCAAAACACCCACATCCTATTTTACTCTAAATCCTATTCCCTATTAACCCTGTACACACCAAACTTTATTGGCTCCCTACCTGCCTATACCTTAATTTCTAATTCCTTGTCCTCCACAGCTCTCCCCCACCTCTGCAACCTTGATAGCCCTATATTTTGGCATGTACCCTCCACTCTTCTGATTCAGGCCTCCTCTGCATCTCTTTCTCTATTTGCCCAACTGTTGGCTGCAGAGCTTCCACCATTTTGGCCCTTCCGAACATTCTAAGTGTTTTTTCCTTGCTAACTTCCTCCTCTTCAATCTTGCTGTTGGTCACCACCCCAATCCTTCTTCCTCAGTTTCTCCTCCTCTGCTTACTTTTCACCTTTGTGTAATATTTTGGGACATTTTATGGTTAAAGGCGCTGTATAATGGTAATACTGCAGGGAATCGAATACGGCCAGGGTGATCTCCTGGACTAGTTTTGATTGTCTGGATGGGTCGGAGAGGAATTTTCCCAGATTTTTTCCCCTAAATTGGCCTGGGTTTTTATCTGGTTTTTGCCTCTCTCAGGAGATCACATGGCTCCGGTTGAGGTGGAGTGTAGAATGTTTTAGTGTAAGGGGTGTCGCAGTTGTGTGAGGTGGACTGGTTGGGCTGGGTGCTCTTTACCTTTCCACCATTGTTCATAGGTTTATATGTAACCTTCAGGGCTACTGACCAAGGGCCGTGCGGCTCTTTGTCGGCCGGTGCAGACACGATGGGCCGAGATGGCCTCCTTCTGTGCTGTAAGTTTCTATGTTTCTATGTTTCTATAAATCTAAGTTGTCTAAGAATCCGCTTGAAGAACAAGGAAGAGTTTTTAAAATTTGCCAATATTACCCCCCTCACCCTTCCTCTCCTGAAGGCATTGATTTCTTATCGGTATACCATTCCACAGCCACTGATCACCCTCCAGTTTCTCAGCCAAGCATTCATTTCTCCTGTGTTAGTGGTGACATTGTACAGTTAAGGGGTTTGCCGCTCCTCATTCACATACATGCACCTCCAGCAGGGAGCACTGGATATCAATCAGCAGCAGGAATTCTGGCCAATTTTTTCTTCTGCTAACTAAGCACGGACTGGGGATCGGACCAGGGAATTTCCTGCTCCATAACTCTTCCACTTGCCGGCAAAACCCATTAAGCCTTTGGGGGACTTTGAGTGAAGAGATCTTTAATCAAAATAAGGCTCAACGTGATAATGGCCCACAGTACAGATGCTGCTGGCTAATATAAATTGGAAAGTATTGGATTACTGAGTGCTACTTTCACATCAGAACAAAGAAGGACACGTTTCTGCTCGAGGGCACCAGTGCCAAGGCAGAAAATGAAACCTTTGTAGGCATTGTTTTTTCTAACGCAGAGTACACAATAGCGCGATGGTGATTAGGGAGTGGCTGCTTTCTTCACTTGCAAACCATTTGTGATAAGAACAGCAGTTTTTGCTCTCCTGGATTTAAAGGCTGGAACAAGGCCAACTCAAGCTCTCTCAGCATGACGGCAGAATCGATCATTGCGGTGCTAATGATCAAAACTGAAAGCCTAAGCAAATAAGTGAATTCTCAATTGGCCCAACTATCTCAACTGGATTGAGGGTTATCGGGAAGAGGTCCTGAAGTAGAGTGTCGTGGACAGAAGTTACTGAATGATGCTGGTCTGTGATAAGCTGGTGGGAACAAAATCTTGGATTCAGTCAGAAATTTCTTGCCAATTTTGGAACTTTTAGCACAGTTTTGATTCTTTCCTTGTAAAGTGTTTTGCAAAATACTGAAATGATAAGGCAATCCCCATCCCGTCAAAGCAACTCAAGAATTCAGTGGGCTGATTGAATGGAAAATGCCATCACACTGTGAAATAAAACAAGCCAAGCATAGAAACATAGAAACATAGAAAATAGGTGCAGGAGTAGGCCATTCGGCCCTTCTAGCCTGCACCGCCATTCAATGAGTTCATGGCTGAACATGCAACTTCAGTACCCCATTCCTGCTTTCTCACCATACCCCTTGATTCCCCTAGTAGTAAGGACTTCATCTAACTCCTTTTTGAATATATTTAGTGAATTGGCCTCAACACATTTCTGTGGTAGAGAATTCCACAGGTTCACCATTCTCTGGGTGAAGAAATTCCTCCTCATCTCGGTCCTAAATGGCTTCCCCCTTATCCTTAGACTGTGTCCCCTGGTTCTGGACTTCCCCAACATTGGGAACATTCTTCCTGCATCTAACCTGTCTAACCCCGTCAGAATTTTAAACGTTTCTATGAGGTCCCCTCTCATTCTTCTGAACTCCAGTGAATACAAGCCCAGTTGATCCAGTCTTTCTTGATAGGTCAGTCCCGCCATCCCGGGAATCAGTCTGGTGAACCTTCGCTGCACTCCCTCAATAGCAAGAATGTCCTTCCTCAGGTTAGGAGACCAAAACTGTACACAATACTCCAGGTGTGGCCTCACCAAGGCCCTGTACAATTGTAGCAACACCTCCCTGCCCTTGTACTCAAATCCCCTCGCTATGAAGGCCAACATGCCATTTGCTTTCTTAACCGCCTGCTGTACCTGCATGCCAAC